>NC_088872.1:39788290-40388290 GCF_032884065.1 Artemia franciscana | reverse complement strand
AGCCTGAGCAATAATGATGCTATTGTTCTTCGTCAAGAATACCAAGTTCAGAAGAAACGCCTATTCCGTAATTCATAATCCCAGTTAAAAGACGAGGAGTGAGAGGTATCCAGTGTATATTATGTGATACTTATACAGTGACTTCGATTTGGAGTTCTTCAAGTGTTTTTTATATATATATTTGAATATTTTACTAGTGTTCTTTTTTTCCTCGCTATGCGAGATTTTGATCTCAACCAAACGGTGATTCATGGAGTTTTTAAGTTTTTTCTTAAAAAAAGTCTTTTAGTGATTTTGAAGATTTTTTCAAGAATCATTTTATTATTATTTATGCGAATACAATTCGATTTTTCAATTGGCTCTAATTTACATTTTTAGACAACCGAAAATTGCGCGGGCCAGCTAATTTCCAGTGGATTCAGGATTCAAGCGTAAACCTAGATCGAGTTTTAGATTTCAGGAGATAATGACATGTCCGTGGTAAAGCAGAATAGCTAATTGTTGTCCAATAAATTTGCTATACAGTTTTTTTCTGTTAAGACCTTGAAATAAGAATCAAGAAATATTGCCATAATCTAGTAGCAGTATTTCCGATACATTTTGCAATAGAACCAGCAACGATTTTTATTTTAAATATTTTACGATCAAGAGATATCTTTCATTAAATATTTCTTGACACTTATGGTTCCATTGTAAGTAAATACACAAAGGGCATTAGCACAAATCGGCTGTGGTACACCAATAGATATTATTTGATAAATAATTGCTTAGACCACACCACCTTTCCATTCATAATGAAAGTTGCTTTAGGTGATTATCTCCCCCCCCCCTTTCGGAAAAAATACCCTTCCCGTGGAGAATAAGGCTTTCCAAATTTGAGAATTTTACTTGAGTTTTGTTTTTTTAGTTTCCGTAGGGGGAAGGTATTTTGGTACTTGTGTAGTATACCCCACTCAGTCAGGTTTAAGCTGTGTAAAACTTTAGAACAAACCAGTTTCTTCGTGAGTTTATTTCAGCTTAGCGCGAGACAAGTCAAAGACCAGTGACAGAATATATGGGAAGCATATAGTTTCGGCTATATATTTGCACATAGGGTGGGGGAGGGTTAAAGTATTTAGACAGTTTGAAGTCAGAAAACAATTCTTCCTTCATAGAAAACAAGTTTTTCAACTGAAATTAAGGAGCAACGTCGAACCTTAAGAATTTCTGTACGTATATGAAAGGTCAAACTGTCCAAATACTTTACACCCCCCCCCCTTCGTATAAATATAAAGCCCAAATTATACGTTTCCTATCTATTTTACCACTTGTATTTGTCTAATCTCGCGCTAAGCTGAAAGAAGCTAACGAAGAAACCGGTCTGTTCTCGAGTTTTACACAGCGTAAATTTGGAGTGAAAGGCTTATTTTCCATGGGGGAGGGGGATTTTCCAAGGGGAGGGGAGGTGAAACCCGGCCACCGAATAAAAGCAGGTAAAACTTTTAATCAAGGCGGTGAAGGTTCAATATTTTTCTTGTCGTACTGATGAAAGCCCGAATATTTCGGCTTCACATTCAGAAGCCTTGATGAATGAGAAGAAAAAGGGGAAAACCTGAATTAACCAACTGACACTTACTAGAAAAAATGACAAGTCACTGCAACAATAAGCCACCTGAGGCCAACACAGCTACGCACGCTCCTCCATTGCAATCTATTCAAAGTAATTTTACAACCTCCAAAGAAGTTTCAATTTCCATTAAATCATTCCTTACGACCTCCCAGCCAGACCTACTTTTTGTTTGGCCGAAAAGGACTATCTTTATCAATCTGTCATCCTTCATTTGCAGAACTTGTCCTAGCCACCTTACTCTTCTCTCATTATGGACCCAGAAAGCAAGATAAAACCACATATTTCGTACAGTTTACTGTTTGAAAGGCGTTCAGTCAGACAAGTACCAAAAAGAATTTAAGAGTATATATATAAAAGATTGCCATTGTTGACCGTCTTCATCAAAAGATTTATCCGTTACTATATTTTCATTTCATTTTGATTATACATCATTGTCACGTTTTTTGTGAAAACTGGTAGCCCCTTTTAATATAGTGGAGTTCTACCAATTGGTTCATCAAATTTTCTCCTGTCACATTTGTTCCCCATGTGTTTTAGAATCCTTTTTAACCAAAAATATTATGTTCATAGTTTGGCCCACATAAATAATAGGAAATTAGAACTTAGAAAAAAATAGTTTTTTGGATGCTAAATAAAAATTTAATACAATCAACAGCTTATTGGTAACTGTTGGAAAAAAACCTGAAACAAATTTTATAGTCGTTTTTTATTTTTATAGTTCTTATTTCTATTCTGTATATGAACTTTTATCCTCTAGTCATTTCATTTTTATTTATATAAACGACTGTTTTTATATTTTTGTCCAAAGATGTTAACCAATGCCTGAATTAAATTTTGACTGTTGCCGTTCAGATGGATAAGAAATTTTAGTTCAGTGTACTGTGACTGCAGAAAATCTAACATACACCAAACATCTTCTTGAAACAAATTTGAATGAAGCCTTGGGAAGTAATCCCTTAAAAAAAGCTAATTATACTAACTGATATATCAGTGTGTTACCTATTTGTCTAGGAAAAAGCCTGATTTGTGAACTTGTTGTTGCCTGCCCTTGCTCGCTTTGCTATGCATGCTGAGCCTTCAGCTCTTACAATAGGCCTTAGCTTACCAGGTGGTGTTCAGGCCTCTGGATCTTGCAAAACAGACTTCTTACCGACTACTCTTTCCTTCATGTTCTTTTTCACTACTTAACCGATTTCAACATGAGATTTAGAGAACAGAAAACAACTGTAGGTAAATTTTTCTTTTGTTGTTTTAAGGCGGATTTTTCTTGATTTGTATAATTTACAGCCATTCTTGTCTTTCTTGGATTATTTTGTAAAAATTTCATGGTTCTAGCTAGAGTACTGTAACTGTTTTTACAACACAAGTAAATGCACACATATTTATTTTTTACAGTATACTAACCGCACTGTTACCAACAATTGAGGAATATGGACCCCCCTGGCTTAACCCTGTTACAAAAACTAATAAAAGCCCAGGAAAAGTTAGTTGGTTTCATAACAGTATTTAAGTTAGGTGCATAAGTTAGGTGCTTGTTAGGATAATAAATCCAGTACAATCGGAAATACTTAAAAATAGTCTCTTGATCTGTAAAAATGTGCAGCACTTACACTATAATGATGAAAAATTTTGTACAGGCACATAAGCAGAAATTTATTCTGGAGAAGTTTCTGTACTTCTACAGGTCAAATACTCGATAAAAAATAGTTGGATTATATGAAAGTATAAAATATTGGATTATATGAAAAATATTGGATTATATGAATAGTTGGATTATATGATTTGAATTTACATGGAAGAAAACTTTGAATATCAAGATTTCAGGGGGGAAACACAGGCCCAAAACCCGCATATGAGCCTATAGGTGTATTTTGTATAACAAGAAAGTTCTAATCCCCTTTATAGTTTACAGCAGCCCTTTCTCCTTTTTTGTATATCAGATATTTTCTTCACGAAAAAAGCATTTAAAAAAACAGAATTGAAAAGGGACACTTGTCACTTTTTTTCTCCTTAAATTACAACTGTTTTATGCTATGGAAGAACGTTTTCTCAACGCATTTTAAGTTAACAGTATAGGCTAAACTATACAAAAAATACAAAAGCTGAAGCACCATCTATTGAAATTTATGCATAGATGACGCTAATATACATTGCACAAATTTTACCTAAGACAGGGATACCATAAAAGAGCTTTATGGTAGACGCTCCACCTTACCAGGTAAGGAAAGCAGTGCTTCCACTCCTCCCGATTTATCGGAAGATCTCCCGACTTTTTGGAAAATCTCCCGACTGAAATTTCCTCCCGATAATCTCCCGATTTCTGTTGAATTGAGCTCTGTCCAACTTGAAGTTTCTGATCTTTCTTGATTGTCTGGCAGAATGGAAAATATGTCTTTGTTGCCCGTAAAAGGGGGATTTCAAAGCCGCCGGCCGCGTTTGATTCGCGGAAGTCAACTGCGGACCCTAATTAATGACCTAGTCGGCAGCTTGTCCCGTGAGAGACCATTGTTGTGTTCGAAAAAGGGTTGATTTGATTCTCATTTCATAACTTCATCTGATCTGATCAGTCAACTCAGATAGTTCATTTCCACTGGATAATTTGTGTACAATAAGGACGTGGCTTACCTTACGTGACAGGATTTTTTTTAGGGTAGGTACCAAGTTTACTGGAATTTGGACAATTATACATCCCTGCACGTGGGCAACCCAAGAAGTAGGCTACCCAAGAAGTAAGCTTTTCTGCTTCTATGATCTGTTTCTTTACCAAAATAACATGTTTTAACTTGAAACCAATTCTTAACCTGTTGCCAGTTCAAGGATTCAATAGTACAAATTCGAATACACTATTCTTACGGGTGAAAATTCTGACTGTGATTCGTATTCATAATTCTAGTTCAAGTTATGTGATCAAGTAGTTTTAGCTGCAGTGTGATACATTGAAAATTCTGCCTGAGTTATGTTACTCGTATTCGTAATTATAGTTCTAATTATGTGAACAAGTAGTTTTAGATGACTTTCAATAAAACCATTTAGTTTGCATAAGTTTTGTATGAAAGAAACATTGTTCCTTGTTGATAGCTGATTTTGGAGTAATAATAAGTCTTCACCTTCTGGAATCTGGGTTCCCATATTTTCCAAGATTTTTTTTTGAATTTCTTCTGCGATACTTCAAAATTCCGGAAATCTGGAAGTTCAAAAGCCCCTTTTTTCCGGATGATTTTGATATACTTTCGGACCGGTTCATATTCGAGATGCAAGAAGAAGAAGACGTCAAAGAATAATCTGGAAGCCCAGATTCCGGAAGTTCCAGGAGGTGAAGACCGGACTTGAGACTCTAAAACATATTTTCGATTCTACTTCGTTCTGTTTCTCTATTACTGACATTTTTACCACCAATACAACTGGTATGTGAGACAAAACAGCTGTTTAAAACCTCCTGATTTTTTCACAGACTTAAAAAAAAACCTCCCGATAATCTCCCGACTTTTTTGGAGTCGTTACTGATTTTCAGAAAAAAAAGTGGAAGCACGGAAGGAAAGTAAAGCGTCGAAACCCATGGAGGCAGGTGATATTCCTCTGACGAGCCCTAATGGAAGGTAATTACTTGGAAACCTTTCGTTAGATTTAAGGTTCTTTTGCTTGTAAATTTACAACAGCTTACATTTATTAATGACGACGTTGCATGGATTTCGACTTGGTTGACGACTTGTTTATACTGTTTTGTCTTGGGTAATTGGATAGATGATCAAGGTTAAAACCTCATTCAAGTGCTTTTCTATTGACCATTCTTTTCTTCTTCTCTCTCTTTTTCTTTTTAGCCAAGTAATTACCTCTAAAACATTATATTAACCAATGTATTTTGAGATATCATTCCAGTCTTTAGACAACATATTCCAATCTAAAATTAACGACTATACAGGGGAGGATACAATTTTTATGATTGACTATACTGGATTTTCAGCCTGCCAAATAAACAATTTGTCTCTTATTTACAGCAACGCTGTTTTTTTTGCTTACTCGGCAAGGACTTGGATATTTTTATGATATGTAGCTAGTCATAGCAATTAGAAAATTACCAGCTGCTTGATGGCCAGGCCAACAGTTTTCCCAAAACATTATTGCTTCATAAGAAAGAAGAATAATAATAACCTTATATTCAACCTTAGTAAAGGTAAATGGCAAAAATGGAACCAAGGGTAACTACAGATGGGGGAGGGGAGGAATTTAAGGTTTGAAAAGGAAGCTGTTTTTCAGAATAATGTTATATTTTGACACATTTTGCAAAATTTTGTACTTTCATGTGCTTTTTTCTTCCGGGGGGAGATAGGACGGCTAAGACTCCCCTTTTGGACGCTCTTTTTGGGAATAAACACCTATCAGTATTAATCAGAAACGCTAACCCTAAAAATAACTGAACTTAAAATCAAAGTACACAAGCAAGGAATAGGTGACTGTAGAAAAGCCCACAATAGCTCAATTATTGATAATGGATTATTACACTATATTAGGGTATTAATATGTTAAAGATAAGAAAATTCCGATCCCTTCCTAAAACTTTGAGTGTATAAAGCTGTACCTAGAGGGTAACTGGAATTAATTATGACTCTTAAATTACCAATTAAATCAGGTCCTCTCCTTGTATACAAGGAGGAGGAGATACCCTAGTTCCAATGCCCTATAACCAGGGAGATTGCGCTAGATCGTATCTAACTAGGGAAAGATGCGTTTCAACATATTTCCCTGCCTGTATTCTCATATAAGCAATGAGCGCAAGCTTCATGATTTTTCCTTGCTATGAGATATTCTTAGAGATAAGGCCAAAAAGGCACTTTTCCATTAGAGGGAGAAGCAAAAATTCAGAAGTATTATTTCACGTTGTGTCTGACAAGGTTTTTGAGATACTTAAAAATAATCAAAAGATATTGTAAGGGGAACTACTTAAGAACAAATAATGAGGTGATTTCTCTTGAGAAATTTTAAAAACCAAGGCAAACCAAAATATTTTCTTTTATGTCCATATAAAAAATGAGCCACCATCTTCCACCATCATTTTTTTTTTTTTTTTTTATGTTCAGTGAATATTTTAGGATTTTGGTGTCAAAACGAGAGGATGTCTGCTGATTCTTTCACAGCCAATGGAAGTCCTTAGGAGTTGTCATTAGGTTTTTGCAAGCATACAAGGCATATACAAGAATAAAAGTAGCTACAAGTGAAAACTACCCCCCCATGGAAAATTGTGGTGAGACAGTTTTGCCATGGAATGTCAAACTCCATCCCTGGAACCAGTCCAGTTTTGTTTAATGGGGACTTTGTTGTCCTTAGAAATATCCAATACTTCTTTGAGCTTGAAAAATATAGAAAATTGGTTTGTTCCACAGTATTAAAATCATCAATTTTTACCAAACATCTACTTATGAACATTAACAAACATTTACCACACACATATAGAGAACATAATTAAAGCATTGTATTGTTTCTATGGAAATTTCAAATATAATTCCAGTGTATTTTATCAACTCTTCTTTGTGTTTGTAACAGGATAGACACGAGTGACTTATTGAAAATAAATCAGCTAGCAAAAAAAACAAAAGAAGGTCAGTGCATGAGCTTTTTTCTCTTTTTGTGTGTTTTTCTTTTCTTTTTGTCAGTGTTGTTTCTTTTTGTTTGTTTTTTCTTCTTTTTGTGTATGCAGTAACATAATAACATTATGTTACTGCATAGTATGAATGAAAAATAAATAATAGTGATAATAAAAGTGGTATTAATATTGTCAATACAGTTTAATACAAGGGGTTTAATACAGTTTAATAGGTCAATACAAGGGGCACCAATTCACAAAATATAGGGTACTGGCAAGGATTTTCTTCCTTAACGAATATATTAAAAATGCATTTTGTTGCTTTCAATGTTTTCCAAAGAAAATACCAAAAAAAGCATTTTGAAATTCTGGGGGCAGCCATTGCTCCCTCCCCTGATTGGGGCCCTGGTTCCCTAATAACCACTGAACTTCGGTTAATTGTGCTTAATAGAAAGAAGATGAAACCTAAGGTTCCACCCAAAAGATCCTTTGAAGCTGGAAAAAGTCTGATCTAAACTCCAGTTGTTGATTTTCAGAAGAATAAGTTTCCTTCTGCAAGCCAAACAGTACTGAATCAAGACAAGCAGTATTTGAATCTTCTCTATATTTTGGTTAATAGAATCTACTGATCCTATCAAACCTTATCATTTTGGGACTTTGTCCAAGCACCAGTTTCTTAACCCAGATAAACGTGGATTAGTCAATGGTATCAAATGTTCACTGCCAAATTTGTAAAACCAGCCCAACAGATGCAATTCTAATAACAAACCTAACAAGTTTCAATAGGGTTTCCAAAAACATATTATTTTTTTAAATTTTGCTTTTTGGGGAGAACAATTACCTGCTGAGGTATTCAGGGAGTTTGGTGAATTTCCACAATATTCAGGGATAGTGGAACCACTTGCAGGGGGGGGGGGGGGTACACAGCATAACTCACATTCAGAATAATGTTGAATAGGACAGTACAATCAACAGAAACCTAACAATTTTTTTTCAAAATACTATTTTTACTACTACCAATAACAACTCACAGGAGCACCAAGCTCCCTGAGGCCAGTACAGCTATCCACGTTCCTCCTCCATCCCAACCTATTTAAAGCCTCCCTCTTTACATCCTCCCAAGAAGTTATCATGTCCCTTATATCTTGCCTTATGGGATCCTCCCATCCCATTCAGAGACAGATGCTTTTTGTTTGGCTCTAGATGGTTAACCAACAAGAACTATCTTTGGTAATATGTCATCCTTGATCCACAGAACATGTACTAGTCATCTGAGCATTTTTCTTATTATAACCCTAGAATCACTCTAAATCTAGGATTGTTACTTTCCCAATCGAATCTGTGTTCTTCCACTGTCTTTGCTGTGCCTTTGCTATCCTACAAATCAACATAATCATGTACTTAATTACCTTAATTCGCACTTCAGAGCGATAAGGTCCAATGGATCTGTGTTGCTCTGTGAATGATGATACTAGGAATCAAATTGGAAATCACTTGAGAATCAAACGGCAAATGATTTTTTTTTATCTGATTTCTGTCCTACAACACAAGTTTGCAATGGCAAAATTGAACACAATAAAGAAAAACAAAGTTGAAAAAACAAAATGGAATAATAACTATTCCTTAGGGCCTTTACGGCATAAAATCAAACTGTCAATAGTGACAATTGGTATATTTGGAAAAAGCTTTTAAAGGTACATTGTGTGGTATATCTTCATTGTATTAGCTGAGAAATTAACAAAAATATGAATTGCTGTCTCTGTCAAATTAGCAGATCTTCCACTTGTAATAGCAGTGATACCTTGTTGAGAAAGAGCACTGAGCTAATTTTATTCATTTCGTTTATTTTCATTTCATATATATATTCAATTTGGCTACTTGAAAACCACTTGATTCATTTTCTGTTAATTTTGTGGAATAAATGCAAATTTTAATTTTGACTTATTCACACTGCAAAAACCCATCTATGAAAAAAAAAAATATGAGATTACAAGAGATGTGGATCATCAAATATATGGATCATCAAATATATTAGGTTTGATTGTAATACATAAATGCATGTGGAATAGATGACTGCGAAATATCAACTTAGCAATACACTTTTAGGAATGAGAGAAGTAAGTACTTATGATTGTTAGGAAGTTTTCAGAATTTCTGGCAACCTTTTCCAAATAAAAATCAAAAATCAAGGGCTCGAAACAAAATTTGCAATGGATACAATTAGCATATATGGAAAGAAGACAAAAAGATTCATCCATTGGTGTGTTCACTATCTATGTAGTTAAGCAATAGAAATCAACTAGTAATGGTCACTTTTAGGGTCCATTTCAAGCAAGAATAGCAGATGCCTAAGCCTTGTATATTTGGAAAAAGTCTTAAAGTATATGCTATGTTGAAGACTATATTCTTCTTCTGGCTAGTAAATGAAGGTATAATTCAAGAAGAAAATATTTGGTCCACCTTGAAAATAGTTAAGCTATGTGGATAACACTCTCAGTTTTGGATTGAGGGCCTCAACAATCCTTGGGAAGCTATTTTGAAGCCCCTACCAATACCCTTTCAAGGGACGTGGACATTTGATGATTCTTTACAATTTTCATGTTATGATATAAAAGTGAAACCTTGAAAAATAGATCTACAGCTCAAATGGTGTTTTGAACCTTATTCTATGATTAGATGTAAGGTTCAAAATGTTAGATGTATTTTAAGCCTTTATGTGGCTTAAAACAATGACAGACAATAGTTTTGTTTTTTTAACCAGAGCCAATGAAAAAGAGACCAAAAACCCAGCATAAAGGTACTACTGCTAACAACTCACTTCAGCATCAAGTTGCCCAGGGCAAATACAGCTGCACATGCTCCTCCTCCATCCCAATCTATTCAAAGCCTCCCTCTTTATACCCTCATTAGAAGTTCCAATTTCCCTTGAATCTTTCTTCATAACATCCTGACAACCCATTAGGGGACAACCTACTTTGTCCAACAAGGATAATCTTTGGCTTTACATAAAGGTAGAACATTTTTTTTCAGAAATTAGATAGGTAGCCTATAGATCTGTCATTTACGCCATATTTTAAGCCCTATAAATAAAAAAATTATACACACCTTCCAAGGACATATTTTAAGCCCTGGATTCATTTCTGAGAGTTTAATTCACAAACCTCAACTACTTTTCAAGACAGCAAGAAGCCCTTAACTAGAATCATTAGATTCTTTATTTTATGCTCTTCCAAATACCTTGATCACTTTTCTGACAATGCGACCTATACCTCCCACTTGCCCCCCTCTCCCCCCAGATGATCAACAATATAGTCCTAAATATTAAACTTATCCATTGTTTTGTGTCTCTTGATGCTCTGTATATCTTTGTTGTGGCTTTATATACCAGCCAAAAGCATTTATCTTATCTGATTAGAAAGAGTTTAAGCTCTGTTGGATGTTGAATATTATTTTGAACTTTGTGGTGTCTGAGAGATTATCCTGCAGTGGCATAGAGCAAACAGCATAGAATTTCTGAAGGTTATGTTGTTGACTTCTGAGGACCTGCAGTTACTGGCAGTGGCACTGGAGAGGGCGAAGAGAAAACTGAAGTAAGACTTGCATGTTCAAGCAACTTTCAAGTCATGATGATATTTCCCCTTTTTCTTCTGTATATCAGTGTTCTGAGTTTTAGGGATCTAAGATGCTCTTCATATGGCTTTTCTAGTAGGTACATACAAGTTTGGTGGCTATGAGCTGAACATTCGCCAATGCCATAGCATCCACTTTATACCAGAGACAGGCAAATATCATACCAAACTCTAAAGGTTGGTGGACTAGTGCCTTATAGAGTTTCTTCACCACAGCTTCCTGGTGGTAAAAGTTCTCTTGATGAGCCCAAGGTTTGCTTTTGCAGCTTGAACTCATGTATGGCCAGGAAAATTAAGCTCACTGTCTATAATAATGCCTAAGTCTTTTTCTGCAGTTATTGCAATGAGTTGGTCATTCCCAATAGTATACCTTAAATTATAGTTTGGAGCAATCTAAAGATTTCTCCCTGTAGAGCTTCAAAGTTGACGATTTGAGCTGTATTCAGGATTCTTTAGTGACCAGGTGTACTATGCTGATCCATAGCTTCCCAGGTAAGTTTACACTCCCTGGAGGACCAATCAGCATCCAGTCTTCATTTGAACATATCCACATATTGAGCAGTTACAGTTCCTTCATAGAGTTTATTCCAACTGATGATGATTCTTGAGGAAAAGAATTGAGCATGGACTCTGGATAGTGTAGGTTGCTTAACAAGTTTTAATTGACTATCTCTAGTTCTTAAATTAGGACCAACAGTGGGAAATAATGCTTGGAGTATATCAGCCTATGACATCATCTCTGTTTCTTTCCTGTATAAAAGAGTTGGGGGTTTTAGCTTTGCCAGTCTTGCTGGATAGGAAAGTTCCCACATGCCAGATATCACTCCGGAGGCATGTCTCTGCACATCTTCCAACACTTTTATGTCTTTTTTTAAAATAAAGGGAGGCTTTAGACATTCCAACTTCAAGCCTAGGGTGCACAAGTCCCTTATACAGAAGACTGATGACTTTAGTAGAACAAATGGAAAGAGTATGCTTAATCAGGCCCATCATTGAACTAGTGCCAGTAACAGACTTCTTAACATGAGTACTGAATTTTAATTCATTATCAATAGTGATTCCAAGATCTTGCTCAGTATTTACAAAGGAAAGAGGGTGACCTGAGAGAAAATAAGAGCAACAAGGGTTCATTTTGCCAAAGTAAATGATATGGCACTTGACAAGATTCAATTCAAGAAGTCAAACCTCAGCCCACTGATCAAGCAGTCCAAGATTATTTTGTGGAAGGGCATGCTCTTCAAAGGACAAGGCTGGTCCAATGAGCTTCATATCGTCAGCATAGAGCGTTAGTTTACTGCTGATAGAGGAAGAAGCATCATTGGTGAAGGTATTAAGAAGTGTACTTCCCTGAGCAACTCCATTCAAAACATGCTTCAACAAAGAAAGAATATGGCTAGCAGTCATCAAATAACTGAACACACTGAGATTGCATATAAAGAAAATCAAGGATCCAGAGCAGGGACTTCTCTTCAAGCTTGACAGCACGTAATTTGATTGCAAGTCACTCATGACAAACTTTTTCAAAAGCTTAGAAAAGTCAAGTAAAATCAGTATATAATTGGTTGGGATTATTTTGGCAAAGATGAAGAGCTTTGTATTTGGATGGGCTGAACTGCAAGTCCCAGTCTTTGGACCATCTTGAAAGCTGGTTGGGGTGTTCCAAACTGTTGCAGGTTCTTTATTACACCTGGCCTGCCCTAGTGGCTCACAATCACCAAACAGGTCGTGGTAACGAACTGTAGTAAAGAGCAACCCAGCTCAATAGTAAACAAAACTCTAAAAAACGAAACTTCGATGCTAAAAGATTTATTAAAAGAATATTAAAAGAATCGGATTTTTATGCTGATTATAAATATTTAAGTTTCTTCAAGTTTAGTCTTTGTCATCAAAAGTTACGAGCCTGAGAAAATTTGCTTTATTTTGGAAAATAGAGGGAAACACTCCCTAAGTCATAGGATCTTAACAAAAATCACACCATCACATTCAGCATATCAGAGAACCCTACAGAAAAAATTTCAAGGTCTAATCTACAAAAATATGGAATCTCGTATTTTTTGCCAGAAGACAGATCAAAGTGCATGTTTATTTGTTTGTTTGTTATTTTTTTTTCCCAGGGGTCATCGTATCGACCAAGTGGTCCTAGAGTGTTGCAAGTGGGCTCATTCTAATGGAAATGAAAGGTTCTAGTGCCCTTTTTAAGTGACCAAAAAAATTGGAGGGCACCTAGACACCCTCCCACGCTCATTTTCTTCCCAAAGTAAATGGATCAAAATTTTGAGAGAGCCATTTTGTTCTGCATAGTCGAAAACCTTAATAACTATGTCTTTGGGGATGACTTACTCCCCCACAGTCCCTGGGGGAGGGGCTGCAAGTTACAAACTTTGACCAATGTTTACATACAGTAATGGTTATTGGGAAGTGTACTGACGTTTTCAGGGGGATTTTTTTTGGTTTGGGTGTGGGGTTAAGGGGAGGGGACTATGTGGGAGGATCTTTCCTTGGAGGAATATTTCATGGGGGAAGAGAAATTCAATGAAAAGGGCGCAGGATTTTCTAGCATTACTATTAAAAAAAAAAAACAATGAAAATATAAACATGAAAAAGTTTTTTCAATTGAAAGTAAGGAGTAGCATTAAGATTTAAAACGAACAGAGATTATTACGCATATGAGGGGTTCTAAAAATACTTTAGCATAAAGAGCGAGGTATTTAGGAGGAGATAAATACTTCGCTCTTTATGCTGAAGGATTTTTAGTAATTTCAACTATTTATTCTACAGCCTTTCTGATTCAGGGGTCATTCTTAAAGAATTAGGACAAAACTTAAGATTTAGTGTGAAGAGCAAGGTATTAACGAGGAGACAAATCTCCTCATATATATAATCAAAAATATAAGAATATAAAAGTTTATTATGTAAGTTAATTCTTAAGTTATGTATATTTTTTACTAATAAAAACATTCATTAAAATTAAAACTTCTAGTTGCCTTTTTAAGTAACCGAAGAATTGGAGGGCAACTAGGCCTCCATCCCCACCCCTTATTCCTCAAAATCGTCTGATCAAAACTAAGAGAAAGCCATTTAGCCAAAAAGAAAGAATTAATATACAAATTTCATTTTAATAATTTATGTGCGGAGAGCCAAAATAAAACATGCATTAATTTAAAAACGTTCAGAAATTAAATAAAAAAAAACTATTATTTTTTTAACTGAAGGTATGGAGCAACATTAAAACTTAAAACGAGCAGAAATTACTCCGTATATGAAATGGGTTGTCCCCTCTGCAATCCCTCACTCTTTACACTAAAGTTTGACTCTTTGCCACAAGTCATTAAACCAGAAAAATACTGAAATGTCATCAACAGAAATCTTGAACTTGGTTGGTAAATGCAACAGTATAACTGACTCCTGCCGTGATTTTACAGATGGTGCCACAATTTTCCCTTTGGTTAAATAAAGAGCATGAAGTTACTGATATGATAAATACCAAGATATCTATCTTGGCCCATAAATGGGGTAGTTTTATCAACTTGTGCAGTGATTATATGGTTGGCGCCACTGTTTTCCATTTGGTTAAAAAACATGGAAATACAGATATGACAAATGAAATCCTAATTTAGTTTGGTAAATGTAGCAGTTTTACCAACTTGTGTTGTGAATTTGCAGATGATGCCAAAAGCAGAAGTGGAAAACACCATCCTAGACAACCACCTGCTTATTATTCAGAGGCAATTACTAATTCTGGAGCCAACCTGCAGGATGACTGGAAATTGTTCTATGCTAAGGAGCTCTGTGGTCTCCTTAGTCCTAGTGAATGGTTTGAATGATGACAGCTATGAAAGCCTTTCCAAACTAGTGAAGATGTTTCACAGAAAAGGCTTAGATCCTGGGGAACTAATGTTAGAGATACAGGTTCCAAATACTTTTTGGTCAGGACTGAGGTTGAAACCAACAAAGTTATAAATCACATCATCTCTGAGGGACTATTCTGTGAAATTAATGCTATCAAATCAATAATCCCATTACTCTGGTGAGTTTACAAGTGGGTTGCAACAGAGCCACCAACCATGCCCACAGCAGAAAGAAGTTTTAGCAAACTGAAACTGGTGGAATTAATGCTGTCAAATAAGTAATCCCATTGCACTGGTCAGTTTACCAGTCGGTTACAACAGAGTCACCAACTATGGCCACAGCCGAAAGAAGTTTTAGCCAACTGAAACTGGTCAACTGGAACAACTGGTCAAGATATTCAAATTTTTAACTGAAGGTATATAGTTGTATTTTCTTATTTTTTGTTTAATCTATTTATTTTAATTTAGATTTGTCAATTTCTTACTGCTAAGATCTTTTTGTATATAAATCATGTTATCACTTTTCTCCTACATTGCCCCATTCTTCACTAGGTCACCATGTGATTGTTCATATGCTTCTAATTGAAAAAAAAAACAACTAAAAAGCTACTTTTTCCTCAGATTATATCATTCTTTAGACTGAATTGCAATCCAGAGTTTTGTATTAGTAATGGATATTATGCTAATAAGTTATGAAAACAGTCATTATAAATAACCAGCCTGTTGGTAAAATCAATCACTCCCCCCCCCACAAAAAAAGAACAAACATTTTTGCTAGTAACACACCTGCCTGTAGGACACTACAGAGAACTAAAGCTGACTCAGAGAAGATGGCACCATTTCAGATTTTGTGAAAACCTTATGTGATCTACTATTTTTTGTTGTGCTTTTCTATTGTATTGGTAACAAGACAAGGCTTACTACAGTTTTGTTTTAAATAAAAATGGACTCCATCCACATATCAGCATTGGGGGGTTGTGTTGCACCTTGTCAAAAGCTTTTGCTTGGTCTAGCAGAATGACTTCAACTGGAAAGTAACTCAAGGAATTCAGGAACACTCTCACACAACTCAGTGAGGTTGGTTTCAATAAAGTGACCCTTGAAAAACAAATGCTGACCCTTGCTGAGAAGCTAGTTCAGAGCTGCCACAGGTTCAGGTGGTGAAAAATAGGGACTAAGGGACCTCTTTTTAGTAAAGAAAAAGGCCTCTCTAGGGACCATTCTGGGTACAAAATGGACTCCAAAATTCAGTTTTCAGAAAGCCTTTGAAAGAAAAGGCAGTGACACAACAGCAAATGACGCTTGACTAAGAAAAAAAACATGGGAATGATCATTTGCAGACATCTCTCCATGATCAGAGGCCAAGTAATAATTAAGATACCAACCACCTGAGAATCATCATGTTATGGGAGGAGCTTTTTCCTCTTTTTTTTCAGAATACTTTACTTTCAAATACAAAAAAATACATACAAAAATATGATGAAAGAGATAAGGGTATGGTAATTAGAACACACAACTTTTTTTGCACTGCCTTCTAATGGAACAGAGATGTGATCAGTAACTGTTTCTTTGACTCTAACTGCTGCTGGTTCTTTAAGTCCCATCTATCATAGCCTGGGGTATCTGAATATTGACCATGTCCTTCTTTTCAGTGCCTTTTTTGAGCTGTTTATGAGCTTCTATCAGTAACTTTTTTTGGGCCTGTTCCTTGAAATCAAATGCTTCTTTTTATTCTTTGAGTCTCTATTGTCTGTCTTTTCAAAGAGGTTTTAGCAAGCTGCTGCTTTCTCAATCATTCTCTTGCTTCTAAATCTAGCTGCTCTTTCTTAGTTTTTTCTTTTGAGGCTTTTTCCTGCTGAAGGTACAAATCATAGCTCTTTCTAGTGGATTTGACCAGTTGTATCAAGTCTTAGCAACAGTAACATCTTGTGCATGCCCTCCAAACCTACCAATCACAAACAGTTTGGCATTCAAACTTCACTCATTCATTGTAACTCTTTCTTTGCTGAAAACTCACCAAGGAAGGGAAAAACCTTGCTCAATGCTGGCAGACCAATGTGAAATGGTAAAAGCATTTTTGACAACTCCAGAAGAGTTTGGATATTTTCTTCCCTAGATCATGTTGTTCCACTTGTTGTCAATCCTTCCTGGTTCCACTAGAAGTCCAGATAACTGCACTAGCTTAAACACATCAACTAACATGTTTTTTTGTGTTGCAATGGGTAACTTCCTGGTAACATATAATAAACTGTGAGCAGAAAAGTTAAGACTCTCAACAATTGCTTTCCTGTTGATTTAATCAAGGATCATCTTCTGGAAGTAGGGTCCAAGAGCTTCAGTTAAAAAATAAGCAAAATTAGTTTGCTTGAAGGAAAAGTTTTTGACCACTGTATCTTCAAACATTTTTCCATATACATCTGCAGATTTTCTAGAATAGTCAGAATCAATCATCCTCAGAGCCTGTGTAATTTCTGCAGCTGTTGTTTCATCCCACACTACATAAGCACCTATTTGCATGGACAATTTTGTTGGTTTGCTGCTCTCCATGGAAGATACTGCTGAGAGATGCTGCTGAGAGATGCTGATTCAGTATTAGCTCTATGGTAACATTCTTCTTATGTTCAGCAATTCTGGAACTCTGCAGTAAAGTGTAGGAGCCCTTATGGCAGACAAGCAATGTATTGCAGAAAGAACAGTAGAAAAACAACAGATCTCATGGAGCCACTTTACACCACTCTTTCATTTGGTGTCCTGTTGCATCTTTCTCTTCCAACCATGTCTCCCAGTATTTTCACTTCTCCATTCTAATTCAATCTAAAACTTCAAACCCTAAACTTTCCCCTCTGTCTGCAACAAACTGACCCTCAGGAAAGAGTTTTCTAATTAATTAACAAAGCCAACCAAACCTTGCCACCTCCTAGCCTATTGGTCCTGGAGTCAAAGGGGGTCATTTCTTTTTGTGACTAGTCTGTCTGCTCAGTCTAGACAGTAATGATGTAGCCTAAATAAGCCAAGCTTTGTCATTCTTAGACAAACCAAAACAGGTTCCAAGAATCTCAATCAAAACAAAAGTACTGAAAACTGTATATTCACAGGTATTTGCAGCTTTCAGGATACAGAGCTTTAAACCAAAGCAAGAAGAGGGACTTTTATCAATTTAAGGGACCTTCACTCAGTTTTAGAGACTTTATGGCAGCCCTGCTAGTTGTATCAAGATGATTATCATTTATTCTGATATCCAGAATCTTGCACAGTACCAAAGTAAAGCTGATAGGGTAGTAGTTGCTTGCAAGGTCTTTTTGTCCCTCCTTAAAAATAGGCTTGATATAAGTAAGTTTCAGGTCACTAGGAAGGACTTTTGAAGTCATGTCAAATAGCTTAACAATAGGTTCTGCTATAAAGTGGGGTGCAGGTGATGGATTGGGCAATGATTTAGTCAAGAAATTTGCAATAAAGCTATCATTCAGCATATTAGAAGTTTTTTTATGGTTACTTACTTTAGTGCAATGCTCTTTGTTGAGATGAGAGATGCCAAGCCTTGAAGGGTTTGTAAAAGAGACATGACACCACAACTTCTTGTGATTTCTTTTTGATTCAGTAGCAATTGAATCTTCATAGGCTACTCTTTAATTATACTTTTGGCGAGGCTTCTCAACTTATTTTGGCACTGTTTGTAACTCCTGTAATGACTATCACATTTACATTTTGTATACTTTCCCCATGCTCTCTTTTTTCTTATACATGCTCTCTTTACCTTGTGCAGCAACTGACCAATATTCTTTAGTGTATATATTTTCTGCATTGATGAGAGCAGTTATGGATTTATTCTAACTTGTTTCAACACTGTCACCACTGATTATCACCTCCCTATCAACCTTTGTAAGGTCTTGGTAAATCATCTGATAATTTTTAAGTCTTTTTGATATTACAATTTACTTTGTGTTTATTGAATTTTACAAAGTAGATTCCATTGTTTTTTTCTTTTATTTTGTATATATCCCATTGAGACCATCTGGGATGGAGAGGGTGGGGCATTCTCAGAAAAGCAACCATGATACTTAAGGAGCATAAAACAAGGAATCCAATTGCACTACTTTTATTTTGTTAGTATGTTTCCATTAGGTGTTTTGACCATTTTTAAAGCAAAAAAAAAAAAAATAAAAGAAAAAGATAAGTGGAAATATCACCAAATTTACCACTTAATGTAATTTAAGCAACACAGCTCTTTCTTTCTTATTAACTTAACAAGAAACACTAAACAAACAACATGAAGAAAAGAGTCAAACTATTGAAAATAAGGTAAAATTCTAGTTAATTGACTTCTTGCTATCTTGGAAAGGGTCTAGGTTAGGAAAATGAAACTTTCAGGGATGAATCTACAGACTAAAGTATGTCCTGGGAAGGTATTTTGAAGCAACTACCTCCACTCCTTCTCCCTCTAGAGAGCCCTGACCCTTGATGACCTTTAAAAATATGCATGTCATAAAAGTGAAACCTTGCAAAATAGATCTTCTGCTTAATTGAAGTACAACAAAATTGTTTTCAGCTTCATAACTTAGCTCAATTCCATTTTATAAGGTTTTAAAGATATGCAAACACATTTCCTAAATTTTGAAAAAAAACATTGATATGGCTCAAAATTCTACTCAAATAACAGGAATTGCATTTTCAGAACTAAAGGCAGAGAGAAAGCAACAAGTAACAGTAAATTCAGGTAAAATGTTGTTTTGTCAAAATTTCAGTAGGTAGAGACCTGTCACGTAGGCAAATTTCAGAACCCTCTAGAGGGAGAAGGAGTGGAGGTGGGTACTTTAAAATACCTTCCCAGGATATACTTCAGCCTGTAGACCCATCCCTGAAAGTTTCATTTTCCTAACCTAAACCCTTTCCAAGATAGCAAGAAGTCAATTAACTAGAATTTTACCAAAAATAAAATTGGTATAGCCTATAGCCTAAGCTATAATTTGGGCTAACCTACAGATTTGCCTATTAGGGGGAGGGGGTTGGTAATTGTGCTGGGAGCAAGTAGTAGACTATAAGCAATTCAGAAAGAGTATAAGACAATTCTTCCAGGATTGTTTTCACCTTCATTTGGTATTTTTTTTTCAACCTAATATAGCCTAACATCCTGAATCCAAATATAACATTCATTTGCATTGGAAATATGAAATATGACTGGATCCTAATAAGCTAATATATGTTCTGAATTGTACATATGCAAAGCTTTTTTTCATTATTTTCACAAAATTGCTAAATTAGTTTCAAGAATGGAGCATATAGGCTAGCCTATAGGCCTAAAACTCAGCATACATATTTACACATTAGAGGGGATGCTGATAAGGTTCATTTTCAATGAATGTTATGTTTGGATTAAGGATGCTATACTGATTCTAAAGTTAGACCTGTGTCTATTTCTTGGATATCTCATTAGGCTAGGCCTTACGTTTATCAAAAAATTTACTTGTCCATTCTAGCTAAGAAGTGTAAAATATTCTAACTTTATTCTTCTTTAAGTAATCTTGTGAGCCATATTATGCTAGTGTCAGAAGGAGGGGGGATATTTTAAAATTGCTTTAGTGGATTCAAATAAAAAGGCTTGAAGTAGCCTACTCAGGACTGACTAGAGACTCAAGAAATTCTGATACACCAGTCTCTTGTAGGACCATCAAAACATGTTTGAAGACAAAAAAAAATCGTGATCTTACCAATTAATATAAGAAATAACCAAATTCAAGCAGATTATTAAAGGATTGGATTGATCAAAGCGCTGCATGCATTTACAACCAGTGTTGCCATAATTTTTGGTACTAAAGTGTCAAATTCAGCACAAAAAGGACACTTTTATTGTCTTCCTAGAAAATTAGCCAATATACTTTAAAAGTTTAAATGGTTAAAAAGTTTAAAAAAGGCTTTATATGGTTTTCTCGCAACTACAGGGCCAGATTTATGTTCTTCTTTTTCAACTAAAAGTACAACGGTTCTTCAAATAAGTAAAATCCCATGTAAAACCTCAAATCACCTAATACGCAAAGAAGAAAAAGAATTCAGTACAATATCTCAGGTTTTCTCGAACCTCCGGTTGTACTAGTCATTCTTCTTTCGAAAACTCAGTAAAGCCCTGTTTTTATTATGGCATTTTCCGGCACCAGAGCCGGCTTTGCTGCTTTTTGGACGAGAGTTTTCATTTTCGGCAAAAAATTCGAAAGCGCAGCCTTATTTCAGGAACTGCAGAAGATTCTGAATCATTTGTGCTGCGTTTACGGTGTTACAGGAACGTAAAGAAAAGTTGGAGTACAACTAAGATTAGTTGTACAGATTACAGCATTTAAAGCGATACATTTTTCACTACTGTTCTTGCATCCTTTCATCACTTTTGGCAAAAAACACATTTCGTTAGTTAGTGCTTTGTGCACTGGATGTGATGTTCAGTCTATGACAGTATTACATGCTATTGACAGTTACCAGAGAATTTTCTAGTTGGTTAGACTGTACCCATATTGGACAGGATCTACCATCTCAAATGTATGTGAACCTAAACTGCCTGTTTACCGAAAGCCTAATTTCTTAATTCAAGAAATCAACTGAGGTTCACCCTCGTCCAAAAAATGATTAAGCAGCAGCAAATAAAATCAGGATCAGATAGTTTGCTACTAACTACTATCCAGGCCACACCTCTGCATACTCCTGTAGACTACAAGTCATAAAACACCTTAAGCTTTTACTTACCAGCAGTTATATGCTTGCTTCAGTTTTTATCAAAAAAACTTTTTCTAAACTCTCTTGAGCGTTTGAATTTTCGCGCTTTTGAAAAGGAAAGTAGTGCGGATACGAAAAAAAAAATCCCTAAGATGAAAAACGAACCTGACAAGCATAAAGTACAAATTGAAAGCAGTTGTAGTTAAGAAAAAACTGAAAATAAATTCCTTTTTGAATAATTTTCAAATTTTCCTTTTTGAATTAAAAAGTTGCCTTTTTGGACCCAATAGCGGCACGGTGTCACCCAGAGTGAAAAAGTGTCAAAAAGCACTAAAAGTGTCGCTTTGGAAACCCTGTTTACAACATACTACAGTCGGTAAGCAGGATGAAGGGATTAGAGAAATTTGAAGAAGTTATTTGAAATTTGCTGCTAGATTGTGAACCATATCCTGCCTTATACCCAGCCTGCCATATACTATTGCTTACTCTGTACCTGTCTTGTTGTTCACATTAAGTAAGTAATGAAAGGTCAAACCAAGCCACCCCGTGAACTTAGGTCAGACAGCTCACTCCAATTCTCTGGATCAGAATCTGTCTCAGAGCAAATACTCATCCTGACTAGCCACATGAATAATATAAAAATTAAACACAAAATGTTAGCAGATTCACTGCATCCTGACAGCCTTAAATCTTCAGTGAAAGGGTTACTTGATGACCTCATGTTGGCCAAGATCTCTACCCAGGTAGATGAGGCTGTGACCAAAATGAAAGAGGAACAGGCATTCATTCAACATGATGCCACTATTTCTTCAGATAAGCTGGATACAATCAAGCAGGATGTGTATGCTGGCCTCAGTCTAGATCTTAGTAGTCTAGTTGATAAGACCCTTGAAAGCTATAATAAACGCATATCTTCAATTGAATCTTCTTTGACTACTCTAGGGTCATCAATGAAAGACCTTGAGAGCTCTTTCAAGCCTATCCAGTCTAACCTGGCAAGATTAAATGATCGTTTTGAACAGCAGGCTTTGAGCAACCAAATTATTGTCTTTGGGGTGAAAGAAGATGCCCCCATTGAAAACACTGAAAGTCAGGTCATGTCACTATGTGCTGTGAAATTTCCTGGCATACCAATTACCCAGTCTGATGTTGTATCAGCCAAAAGAATTGGCAAACCATCTGCCAAACCCAGACCCATAGTTGTAGAATTTTGTAATTTACGAATTCGCCAACTGCTTCTCAGACAAAAGAAGGATTTGAAAGGATCTGGGACACTATTTTCTGAGATGCTTACAAAACCACGCTTACAGCTTCTTTCATATGCCAAGTCAAAGTTTGGTTTACGTAATGTTTGGTCCAGTAAAGGTGATATCCTGTATAAAACTCAGTCTGGAAGAGTAGTTAAGTTCAGTGATCAGGATGAAATTGATTTGTGTGCTGCAAATGTAGAGAATTAAAGTGATGGATTTTAGTTCACTTTGTTATAATATGTTGAATTGTTTTTGTATGAATTTATTTTATGTTCTTACATTTTTCCTTTTTCACTCTTCACTGTCTTCACATAATTCTGACTTGTGCTATATTATGCTTTGGGGCAGTACCTTGGATGATGTCCCTTCCCACTAATATTGCTCTATGTTTGTTTGTGATTCTACCACCTTCATGTAGTTTGCTTTCTGTTTTACTCTTGTCATGTCAGCATACTTATAGCTCACATAATTTTAACTGGTTACACATTATATTTTGTGCCACTCCTTTAATTAATATGTGCCTTTCCACTGATTTTTCATTATGTTTGTTTGTGATCCTATCACCATCATGTTGCATGGCTTCTAGAACGTTCTTGTTGTGTCTGCACACTTGCAGCTCATCGAGTTTTGACTGTTCCCATATTATATTTTGGGCCAATATTATGATTAATATATGCCATCCTACTGAATTTCTTTAATTTTTGTTTTTGACTTTCTCACCTTCATGTAGGCCAATTTCTATCATATTTTTGTCATGTCAGCATAATTGCAGCTCTTATAATCTTGACTGGCTCCACATTATACTTTTGGCCAGTACTTTGACAAATTTATTTTGCCTTAATTCTACCATATCTTTGTTCTGTGTGTTCACATGCAGATCACATAATTTTGATTGCTCAAATCTATTTTGGTCTTATACTTTGAATATTGTGTGTCTTACCATTTATATTTATTTGTATTTGTTTGTGTTCCTATCACCTTCATGTATGCTATTTTCTATCACACTTTTGTCATGTCAGCACACTTACAGCTCACATAAATTTTACTGGTCCCATATTGTAAATTTAGCCTATTCTTCAAATATTATGAGCCATCCTACTAATGTCTCTTTATATTTGTTTGAGATCCTATTGCCTTTATGTAGCCTGATTTCTGTCATTGTTTGTCATGCCTTAACACTCGCAGCTCATCTTTTCCTGATTGGTGCCACATTATTTGACCCCTTTCTTTGGTTAATATTTGCCATCCCACTGATATTTCTTTTTCTTTGTTTATGATTCCATTACCTTCAAGTGTACTATGGATAGTGTGTCATTTGTGAAGGTTTGAAATGTCTGAGATAAATATGGGTGATTTCTCTTTCCTTATGAATTCTTCTATTCTTAATTCAGTTATATTTGATCAACCAAGTAGTGCTGGTAAACAAGAGGCACACACTTCTGACCCTCTCCTTGAATCTATGGTTAGTTCTAGCTGTAATTATCACACCACCATTGATTATTGTGATAATATTATGCCCTCACTCTCTTCAAACAGTTGCTTTAATGTTTTTTGTTTGAATGTGCGTGGGATAAGAGATAAGTGGGACACTCTTAAATCGTATCTGTGGTCTGATAATTCTTGCCCTTTTGATGTCATAGGCTTGACGGAAACATGGTTATCTGACAGTGATAATTTTACAGCTTATGACATGCATGGTTATATTGCTATTCATGTCCCTAGAATGGTAACAAAGTGTTCTGGGGGTATTTCTTTGTTCATAAAATCTAGTATTGAATTTTGTAGAAGATCTGATCTTGAATCCTTGTTTACATCGGTGGTGTCTAATAGTAGGACAGTTTATTCTCTTGTTATTGATCTGAAAAGCCAGGTTGCATGTGATACTGTTTGTTTGTTTTATAAGCCCCCTCCTTTTCCAACACATCTGTTCTGTGATTTGCTTGATCAGCTTTCTGGTGTGGGGACTTTCTCTAAAAAACGGATTTGTGTTTTGGGAGACTTTAATTGTAATATGTTAAATGTTGGGTCAAATGATGAATGTGACCATCTTTTTGATGTATTTTCTTCTTCTGGGCTACTTCCTTCAATTTTTTTTCCTTCACGCTTTGACCCTTCAAGAAATTCTGCCACTTTAATAGATAATATTTTTACTTCTCTTTCTCCTAATTTGAAGTTCTCGTCTGGTCTTGTTTTCACTGATCTTTCTGATCACTTCCCTATTTATCTATCACTATCTGTGCCTAAAACAGAGATTACTGTGGATGAGAAAGGCAAGTCTTCTTTTAGAACTTTTACAGATAGAGAAATTTCTAATTTAATACATAGTCTTCAGAGTAATGATTGGTCTAGTGTTCTTGAAGCTAATGATGCTGATTGTGCAACTAGATTATTTTTGTGTCGTATGGGCACTCTGTTGGATAAGCATTTTCCTCTTAGAAAGAGGCCAAGGAATTTTACACCTAAATGCCCATGGATGTCTAGAGGTCTGATCAATGCAACCCATATGAAGGCGTCTTTGTTCAAGGCTGCATGTAAAAGTAAGACACAGGAAGATCTTCTGAAGTATAAACATTACAAAAATGTGCTCACTTCTTCAGTTCGCTTAGCAAAAAAGCTGTATTTTTCACGTCGAATTAATGAGTGTAAAGGGAATTTGCGCAAGGTTTGGACTGTAATTAATGAAGCTCTCTCCCGTAAGAAACTCAAACAATCTTCCCCATCTCTTTATAGGAAAGCTGATGGATCTGTTGTGGATAAAAAATCCTTAGCAAGTGCCTTCAATTCGTATTTCACCACACTTCCCTCAGTTCTCATTCCACCCCTGAGTAGAGTAAGTTGTTTTCCTATGACAGAGAAGTCTTTTTTCCTTTCCCCATGTAGTACTACTGAGATTTCTAGTATTATTTCTCAACTTCCAAGTAGTTGTTCAGTTGATAGTTTTGGTTTGAGTAATAATGTCCTTAAAAAAATCAGTCAGTTTGTTTCTCATCCCATCTCACACATAACTAACCTCTCTCTTTCTTCTGTTTTTTTTCCTCATTTTTTTAAAGTTGCTACCGTTGTACCCTTGCATAAAAAAGGTGATTCTTCTCTAATTTCAAATTACAGACCTATTTCTCTTCTTCCCGTCATCTCAAAGGTTGTTGAAAAAGTAGTGTATCGTCGACTCTCTTCATTTGTATTTAGTACTAATTCGACTGCTGGAAATCCTCTCATCACTAACCATCAGTATGGTTTTCGTCCCTCATTCTCTACCTTGCACGCACTTTCTGATGCAACTGAGTTTGTGCGTGTTAATCTGGACAAGGGCTTGTGTGTTTTGGGTCTATTTCTCGACTTTTCTAAGGCCTTTGATATGGTTGACCACAATGTTCTTCTGTCTAAACTATCTTTATTTGGAGTGCATGGAGTCCCACTAGAATGGTTTAGGTCCTACCTCTCAGAGAGATCTCAGTATGTTTTGGTTAACTGTACTTCTTCCTCTACTTTGCCTGTATTGAAAGGTGTCCCACAAGGCTCTGTGCTTGGTCCACTTTTATTTCAAATTTACATCAATGATCTTGTTGATGGTCTTCATCCCCATGTTCACCCTGTTCTTTTTGCTGATGACAGTAACTTTTTCATTGCTGCGGTGGACCTGCCATCTGCCACTTCTATGGCTCAAGGTCTTCTTGATAAAGTAAAGGATTGGTGCTGGTCAAATGGCATGGCTCTTAACAGCCGAAAGAGTGCCATTGTCAACTTCAGGACCCCTTACCGTATGCGAGACGTACAGGAGCCAATCACCCTGACTTTTGGGAATGATATTATACCACAAGCTACTGTGGTGAAATTTCTTGGTGTGTATCTTGACTGTTTTCTTTCTTTCAAACCGCATATAACTCCCACCCGTTCCTTAATCCTCCGCCAGTCTTCAATGTTGCACCGGATTAACTCATTTCTTCCTCCTGATATTATGGTTTCTCTTTATTATGCTTTTATTTATCCTTACCTTTCTTATTGCTGCTCTGTCTGGGGTAATACTAATAAATCTCTTCTCTGCTCACTTCAAAGAGCCCAAAATAGGGCAGTGAATGCTTCTTTTCTTCTCCCTCGGCTTTACCCTTCCTCTGATCTTTATAATGATACTGGAATAGCTCCGCTGGATCATATTATAGGTAAAAGTACCCTTTATTTTGCGCATTCTGCTTTTCTAGGTACTCTCCCACCGCCCCTACAGCAGTTTTTCTCACGGACAGGCTCAGGTAGGTACTTTTCTTCTTTACGTAATTCTTCTCGACGATTTATTTTACCAAAACGATCTTCTACAGCAAGCCAGAGGTCTCCAGTATATCAATCAATTCTATTATGGAACTCCATCCCTTCGGATGTCCCTCTTTTTCTTTCTGCAAAGGCATTATTTCGTCGGGTATTTCCAATTCAATAATTTTTCTCTCTTTATTAATCCTTTCCTAATTTGTATGTCTCTTCTCTTCTTTTAAAATCATTTTCAGCTATATGTTAATCTCCTTCTAAATCTTCTATCTGTTAAATATCCTATCTATTCAATGTCCTTGTCTTGTTCCAGTGTTTTTTTTTTTTTTTTTTTTTTTTTTTTTTTTTTTTTTTTTTTTTTTGTATATATTTTATAGTAGTGTTTTATTCTTGTTCTCTGTGGTCCATTACAAGCAAAGCTTCTTGGGCCTAGTAACCACTTTACTTTTGTAATAGTTTTTTCTTTTAGTATCAATAAATTGATTGATTGAGACGTTTCTACGAATGTCGCTTCGTAATGAGCCAAATTAGAATTTTTAAGGATACCCCCGACATTTTTAAATCCCCCAAAACTTTCTGGTCAAGAGAGTTCAAATTTGTTTTTTTTTGTAATTTTTGGTAAAAATTCCTATTATGAATTGCATGATGTGATAACAAAAGAGTAGTGCCTTTCAATTCCCATTCACAACTCTTTCCAAAAATAATGTTTGCTACCGTGACAGCCACATCCTAGCTGCACCCCTATGCCTGAATATAGCGGTGGATTATAGAAAGTAAATTTGCTGATATTAGTTGTTTATAGTGTTTTTTTTCTGCTCGTTTTTCATTAAAAACTGATTCATATTGACAAATACTGCTACTTAAAAAAAGTTACTGAATTTTTGTAAATGACCTGCGGTTATGTACTAACATTAAGAGGGACGTCAGGGATGAAAATTAAAGGCTTGGAATAAAACTAGTGTTGGTGTAGGACTTGAGAGTTTCTAGCCAGAGCTTCTAACCCTGGGTCAAGAGACACACTGGACGATTTTATCAAAGCTTTTTGGTTGACTTTACTGTTTCATACATATCTAATAGCTTGAAATAATGGTTAAACCAGGATATTTTTAAAAAATAAAAAAGCTAAATCGTATATAGATATAAAGAAAGTTGCCACCAGTACTATAATTCGGCAAACATTGCTGAACCCAAAGTAAAGGATTAAAAATGCAAATTAGCACGTGGCTTTAGTTGGCTATTAAAGATAATTGCTTGAAAAAAAGATTGTTTACTGGCGATGAATTAGTGTTATAGTTTTTTTCTGTAATTCAATTGTCAAAGTAAGCAGTCAAAAATGCAAGAAACTTAAGCTAATGGAGAAAATACCACATCTTTTGCAAATAGCTAGTTTGTCCTCAAAAATCGAACACTCGACGCAAAAATAAACAGAAAAAGTCTTTAAGTAGCTCTGTGACAACGAACTTATTCTCCGAGCATTTGGCAATTATGATAATTTACTTCTCTCCCACTATAAAAAATTAAATATAAGAACCAATGCTAAGAAACCAATTTCTTATATAATATAAGAACCAATGCTACCGCGCCCGGGGTTTTATCCGACGAACCATTTACTATGTCCGGGGCAATCGACGAACCTTCTACCGCGTCTGGGGAAAACGTCAAACAAGGTACCACGTTCAGTGCAACCAATGAACAAGATACCGCGTCTGGCGTAGCCGACGATGTGACGACCGGCTCTGCTGGAAAGATTACTGATAGCCTGACGACTGGCTACGCCGCAACCACAATTTCCAATGTAACAAATCCTGAATCGCATCCCCCTCCACCCCTTTTTACCCCTAAAACAACATTGGCAATAGGAACTTTAAATTTAAGGATTGTGGAAACAACACTACTTTTGTCAGGTCGTAACGATGGAATTCATTACCAAGGAGTAGGATTTATCCTAAGGAAGGAAAGAAGGATCTACTTGTATGAGAAATCAACAGGTAAAAATGGGACATCATTGGTCTGTCAGAAACCCATCCTCCATGAAATGGTGCTGAAAGGATTGGGGAAACAACACTACTTCTGTAAGGTTGTAACGATGGAATTCATTACCAAGGAGTAGGATTTATTATTTCGAAGAAAACAAAGAAATCACTTATCTCCACAGCTCAAGTCTCCGAGCGTATCATTGTTATCTGGCTCAAAGATTCGAATGCAAACCTGAGCATCATCCAGGTTTATGCGTCGGATTCTTCTCGTAGCGATGAAGACTCAGAGGAATTTTACAGCCAACTCCAAAGCCTCACAGACTCTATTCTAAAAAAAAAAAAACATAATTCTCATTATTGGAGACTTTAACGCAATAGTGGGCTCGAATTTCGAAGGTAATAAAAACATTATGGGAAATTTGGACATGGTACCAGAAACAAAAGAGGTGAGTGCCTTCTAGAATACTGCCGGGACAACGAGTTGTTAGAAGCCAACACTCTTTTCAAACAGAGAGAGCGACGAAAAGTCACGTGGAGATCACCTGACGGAACCACCAAAAACTGCATCGATTATGTACTTGTCCAGAAGTGCTGGAAAACTAGCATGCTAGACACAGTCGCTCTTGCAGGAGGAGATTTTGACAGTAATCACACACTGGTAATAGTATCTTTCCACCTCTGTCTGAAGTCAGAAACAAAACTCCAGAAAAAAGTCCTGAGATTCCGTACTGAGTTTATGAAAGACGAGTCAACCCTTACCGGATGAATCTCGATTTGGCTCTCAAAACCCTCTTAGAGAATTCTTCAATGAATCCAGAGGAAATAGATTTAGACACCCTAGTCGACAAGTGCACCAAGATCTTCATACAGACAGCCGACAAAGTTCTTGGAAGAACTAATGTCTCGGAGAAACCATGGATCACCGATGAGATCATCAAACTGTGTAAAGACAAGAGTGCTGTCGCTAATAGGCAATATCCGGAAAGCAAAGACATTTAAAAGCATCTTAAGCGACTAACAGAAAAGATGATCAAACGCGCTCTAACCGCGTACACTCATAACAAATGTAGCCAATGTGAGCTCGACATCCGAGAAGGCAACACCCATGCCATATACAAAAGAATACGAGAGCTATCAAGGCGTAAAACTACACTAACAAATGTACTCCTTGATAAGAACGGGAATCAAATCAACGACGCAACAGGAATAAGAGAGAGGTGGAAACAACATTTCCATGAAAAGTTAAACCTACCAATCAATCCTAACCCAGTCGCTCTTAGGAATTTAACCATCTCCCCACTGGAACCAAGTCCACCAACACTCAGAAGCGAGGTTGAAGCTGCCTTGAAGTAACTCAAATCAAATAAATTGCCTGGACACTGGACCTCTACCACAGAACTGCTACAGCTGCCTGGCGCAAGGAATATTTCCCGAAAACGATGGTGTTCTGCTATCATAATTCCTCTGCATAAGAAAGGGTCCAAAGCCGAATATGACAATTACCGTCCAATCAGCCTAACAACAAGCCAACCTGCCGCAAGTGTTGACCAGGATACTACTGGACAGAATAAAAGCATTAACCAGTTACATCATTCCTGAGTATCAGGCTGGTTTCCGAGCGAACCGCTTTACGATAGACCAGATTTTTGTCATCCCTCAAGTAATGGAAAAATACCGGGAACACGGTCAGGACCTCTATCAACTATGCATTTACTTCAAAGAAGCTTTTGACTTAATTTGGAGAGAGGGCGTTTGGTATATACTACTGGATTATGGTGTTCCGTCAAATATCGTATCACTCATTCGTAACGTGTATGAGCGGTTCAGAAGCCAAGTACAAACAGTTGAGGGAACAACCAAAGAATTCCAAACTTCTGTTGGTGTTTTCAAGGATGCATCCTCTCACCTCACATGTTTAATCACTTCCTCCAATGTGTAATGTTGTATGTTGAAGCAACCAATGGGGTAATGACAGGAAGGATCGTAATTGACAAGCCAGAATGCGCAGCCGACACCGAAATGCTCACTGGATCCGTTGCTGAACTCCAAACCAAAACGGATAATCTTGAAGTCATTACAAGAATCTTCTGAATAAAAATCAACGATTATAAAACGAAATCCATGCGCGTGCTAAGGTTCAATAACCCGTCCCCGCCAAAAATAAAGCTTAATTGAGCGGAAATAGAATGGGTAAACAGCTATACATATCTGGGGAGCCAGATCACCAGCGACAATAATCACTCAGTGGATATCAAAAGACGCCTCGCTCTGGGTAGCACCAGCTTCAAAGCTCTGATGCCAATATGGAAGCAAAATCGAATCTCCAGAAAGCTAAATCTTAAACTATTCTGCTCCATCATTATCCCTATAGCTATTTACGGTTGTGAAACATGGACAGTCAGAGTAGGTGACACCAGGCGACTCGCCACGTTTGAGACAAAGTTGCTGCGTCGAATTGCTGGCATAACATACGAAGATCGAGTCTCAGACGCCGACCTACTCAAAAGACTGTAGTATAGCACTTCCATCCTCAACAGGGTCCGTGTCCAACAATTCAGGTGGCTTGATCACGTCCAGTGCATGTGCAACGACCAACTACCGAAAATTGCCTTCGAAGGTCGCATCCACAGTTCTCGTCCTTGCGGTTGCCCTCCGAAGCGCTGGGAGGAGAACTTCTCCTACTGGAACCTCTCTGGTCTTCTAAGATTGGCAAAAAACAGAGAGCAGCATAAGCGACAAATACATTCACTCGTGAAGAGAGAGGCCCCAAGACGACCACCAAGGCTGGATGGGACTTAAGTCAAGTAAGTAAGTCAGTCACTATAAAAAATTAGAAGTGGATTAAAATATGATGCACAAAAGAAAGACACAACACTAACAAAATAATGTCAATAAGAAAATACATATAATAATAACCAATAAGAACAACAAGAAAAACCCGTAATTGAGTAAAAACATAGTAAAACTTACACAGCAGTGTTTTACTATGTATCAAATCTAATGTATAATCGTAACTACCCGGGTAAGGGTTAATTAACGCATAGTATAGCATAAACACATTCCGTGGTTTTTGCCTGGCAAGACAACTTAAAATATCATGAACAACAAGAACCCATAAACAACTTTTTTAGTGCTGTTTTGCTAGGCTGGTACAACAAATACTTGCATACCCGAGCTATAAAAAGAATTTAAGAGAAACCGAGCCTTCTACCACCCACTCCATGACGAGCGCATCTATGTAGTTAGATCTAAAATTTCACACTCATATTCAATGGCAACGAAATATTATAACAATGGTCAATATTCCTTTTTCGGGTTTTTATCCAGTAAAGGCTGTTCCCTTGAGATTGTGTTGATCATAAAGCAGGACAATGAACTGGTCAGTTTTTGAACGATTAACTGGGCCTTTTTGCACCAAGTCATAGTAATACAAAGAAATTTTATAGCTGGGACAAAGTCAGTTTTATACAGTTTCAGGAATTTGTTCTTTGGGCACTGAACCTCTCTACAACACTTTTGGGAACGTCCACAGCTTGAGATTATCTTGATTTGCGCAAGATCTCAAGTGGGTTGGCTTTTGTATTCAATCAGAACTTGGCTTGCTGCTTCACTGAGCAATTCTGAAATTATGCGGTAAATACCGTATGACGGAATTGGTTATTTTTTTCACCAAGAAAACTCTTCAGCAAAGATGCGAAATTCTCAAGTTTGGAATTTGTTTGCTTTTTCAAAGAATCAGAAATAAGCTAATATTTAAACCCCGTAGAGATTTAGTTTGTCTTCGGATATCTCTCACCATTGCATGAACTTTAGACTGAACTTTAGGACTATAGGTAGCAGAAACGTAACTTTCGTCAAAACCTTGGGGGGGGGGGGTGTCCGAGCCGATTTTTCTAAATCATGCGAAAATGATAGTGAAAATAAAAAAAACATGAAGGCAAAGATATGCTAAAAAAAAACTAACCCGTTTCTCTAGCTACTTGAATTATGCTGGCTTATCTTAGTATGGACAAGATTTTTGAAGAAAATAAATTTTAGCTGGGGGGGGGGACAAACTAGGGTCTGGAGAAGGCAGCCGCCAACCTGATCCATAGCAAATTATATCCCTGAAAAGTACTTGGTACAGGGCTTTACTCCATACCGACTGTAAAGTGATACCACACCAATTACTGCAGTCGGTTATTCTGGTTTTCTTAAACAAAACAATGACAGCCCCATTCATCCGGCATATAAGAATTCTTTCACTTTCAGTATCTGAGTCGAGGACATGATCCAATTGTTCAGTTTATTTTTGGGTAACATTGAACTGGAGATTGAGCAAAGACCATTAGCTTTAGTGGATTTAAAATTCTTGAACATGCGCAGTAGAATTTATGTTGAGATAAGCTGATTACTTTTAAAATAATTTCAGGTTAAAAATGTGACACTCTAGCTATAAATACAAAAAAATTTGAGGGCTGAGGACAGTTTATTGCTCTATTAAAGTTGTCCTTTTAGCTTCTACCGATGTTTTTTTTCTTAGAGAAGAGATTTTCTTTCATTTAGATAAAAGGATAGGGCTTACTGAAAACTTTTGTGATTTATTGCGTGACGTTATATATTGTCCCACCATCACTGTTACTAGCAGCTGCATCAACTTTAGCAACCTTTGTTTCAAGGTATTTCATCTGCTAAAAAACCTAACGGCTTAAAACTCCAAAGTAAATAATAAAAAGAACCAAGGATACGATCTAAAGTAATTAGAATTCACTCTAGGAAACTTAATTTCAATATTTTCTTTGAATAGCCAAAATGTTTTCCTCTGCATAAGAGCAGAAGTCGAAACAAGACTAAAACAGCGAGAACTAAAAATAGCGCATGCGTAAAAGGAGTTTGAATGTAATTCAATCTAAAAATTAATAAAGGAAATATAAATACGGTAATCAAACAGTTCGTGGTAACGAACTGTAGTAAGGAGCGACCCGGCTCAATAGTAACCAAAACTCTAAAAATTGAATTTTGATATCAATAAATACATCAAAAGAATCGTTTTTTAATGCTGATTTTAAATATATAAGTTTCATCAAGTTTAGTCTTACCCATCAAAAGTTACGAGCCTGAGAATATTTGCCTTATTTAAGAAAATAGGGGGAAACAACCCCTAAAAGTCGTAGGATCTTAACGAAAATGACACCATTCAGCGTATCAGAGAACCCTACTGTAGAAGTTACAAGCTCCTATCTACAAAAATGTGGAATTTTGTATTTTTTGCCAGATGACAAATCACGGGTGCGTGTTTATTTGTTTTTGTTTTTTTTCTTTTTCCCAGGGGACATCGTATCGACCAAGTGGTCCTAGAATGTTACAAGAGGGTTCATTCTAGAGGAAATGAAAAGTTCTAGTGCCCTTTTTAAGTGACCAAAAAAATTGGAGGGCATCTAGGCCCCTCTCACGCTCATTTTTTTCCCAAAGTCAACGGATCAAAATTTTGAGATAGCCATTTTTTTCAGCATAGTCGAAAACCATAATAACTATGTCTTTGGGGGTGACTTACTCCCCCACAATCCATGGGGGAGGGGCTGCAAGTTACAAACTTTGACCAGTGTTTACATATAGTAATGGTTATTGGGAAGTGTACAGACGTTTTCAGGGGGATTTTATTTTGTTTGGGGGTGGGGCTGAGGAGAGGTGGCTATATTGGAGGATCTTTCCTTGGAGGAATCTCTCATTGGGGAAGAAAAATTCAATGAAAAGGGCGAGGATTTTCTAGCATTACTATAAGAAAATAACGAAAAATAAACATGAAAACTTTTTTCAAATGAAAGGAAGGAGTAGCATTGGAACTTAAAACTAACAGATATTATTACGAATATGAGGGGTTTTAATAATACTTTAGCATAAAGAGCGAGGTATTTAGGAGGAGATAAATACCTCGCTCTTTATGCTAAAGTATTTTTAGTAATTTCAACTATTTATTCTACGGCCTTTCTGATTCAGGAGTCATTCTTAAAGAATTGGGACAAAATTTACGATTTAGTGTAAAGAGCGAGTCATTAACGAAGGTACAAACCTCCTCGTATACATAATAAAAATATAAGGTTATGAAAGTTTGTTACGTAAGTTAATTCTTAAGTTACGTATATTTTTTACTAATAAAAACGTTCGTTAAAAATCAAAAGTTCTAGTTGCCTTTTTAAGTAACCGAAAAATTGGAGGGCAACTAGGCCTCCTTCTCCACCCCTTATTTCTCAAAATCGTCTGATCAAAACTAAGAGAAAGCCATTTAGCCAAAAAAGAATTAATATACAAATTTCATTTTAATAATTTATGGACGGAGAGCCAAAACCAAACATGCATTAATTCAAAAACGTTCAGAAATTAAATAAAAAAAAACTAATTTTTCTAGCTGAAAGTAAGGAGCGACATTAAAACTTAAAACGAACAGAAATTACTCCGTATATGAAATGGGTTGTCCCCTCCGCAATCCCTCGCTCTTTACGCTAAAGTTTGACTCTTTGCCACAATTCTACTTTTTAAAACAATTAAAAGCTTTAGCGTAAAGAGCGAGGGATTGCGGAAAGGACAACCCATTTCATATACGGAGTAATTTCTGTTCGTTTTAAGTTTTAATGCCGCTCCTTACTTTCAGCTAAAAAAATTATTTTTTTTTATTGAATTTCATGCTAGAGTGTATTCTGTCGAGTCAAAAAAGTAATCAAAGTAAAGCTAAAATTTAGCATCATTGAGCTATTCCAATACTGTGACGACAATTGAGTGCGGGGTCAAATGCACCCTTAATATTTTTACCCCCACCCTAGATTTTGGTTAAATACCCTTTTTAGTAATTTCATTAAAAAATACCATTAATTTTAGAATTTTTTTCGAAAACAACAAAATTGCCCCCCACCCACAGCTTTCGAGAGATGCATTCTGTCCCTCTTCCCTTATATTTTCGAAAACTAAAGTCACTTTTCCAGTCATAAACAAAATATTACTCGAAGTTACTTAAGATATATTGGCTTTACATTCAATAGAGCAAGCTGCTTGACTTAGGAATTCAAAATTGTCTTTGACTGGCTAGCTAAAATATATCAACGAATCAGAATAAATTACATTCTTACAAGCCTTAAACGAGTTTTGTGGGCCGATTTGGCCAATATAAAACTGCTGTTGCTTTAACGGGCCTCTATAATATTCGCGCTCTAGTAAACCTAGATGGTAAGACAAAAAACTTAGAAAATTTAAATTTGCAGTGCATTGTCTACAGCACAATCTAAGTTGGATGTAGGATAAAATCTTTGCTTCAAAATTGCAATATTTCTGTGAGTAGATTAGAATGCAATCTTCTTTGATTCCTTAGAATTAATTCAGTCTGTTGCTTTTTAGAATCTTAAATAATTGTGCAATAACTCATAAGCCAAAGTAGCCTAAATTCAGGGAAGATTAATAATTTGCCAGACCCCCAAGGGAGTCAGAGACAATTTGTGCCAATAAGTCCTCAGTTTAATGGTAAGCTAGTGATGATGAATTGGAATCAGCCTTTCCAGCTGGGGTCTGGGCATTCTGCACCTTCACCAATAGGTTGGAATAACTAACATCAATGTTGACCTTTCTTCAGCCATGCCTATCTGCAGCACTATCAAAATTTGTAAGTAGTCAGCAAAACTCTGTGATCCATCAAGAAACAACTTAATATTCTCCATGTTGCACTATGTTGGTGAAATTCTAGTTTAGCTAGCCTATTTTTGTTATCTTGGATAGATGTTAGGTTAGGAAAAAACAAATTTCAGTAACAAATCCAAGGTCAAAAAATACTATGAGAATGTATTGCCAATTTTCTTTGATAACCTTCTTCTGATTCTTAAATCTTAGAAATTTGCCTACTTGACAGGTCTAGGCTATTACCTATTAAAATTTTGACAAAAAAACATTTTACATTAATTTTCATTTATCAATTTCTTTTACTTTGGTTTTAGTTCTGAAAACATAATTCCTGTTATTTGAGTAGATTTTTAAGCTGTAGCAATAGGTTTTTTTTTTTTTTAATTTAGGAAATATAGTTACAGATTTTTGAAACCTCATAAATTGGGATTAAACAAAGTTGTGAAGCTGAAAACAATTTTGTTGAACTTTATTTAAGCAGAAGATCTATTTTGCAAGATCTCACTTTTATAACACAACAATTTTAAAGGTCATCAAAGGTTCCACTTTTCAAAAAAGTTACTTATTGTTCTAATTAATTGACCCTTGTGTTTCAGGGTTTGTTTTAAAAGAATTAGGGCAAATTTAAACTTTGGCATAAGAGGAAGGTGTTGAGGCAGGGGCAACCCCCCTCACACACATAATAATTCCTGTTTGTTTTAACTTTTAATGTTGCTCCTTACTTTTTGTTGAAAAACTGTTGTTTTTTTATATTTTTTTTTTAATGACCTTTTTTTTAATAACACCAGGATATCTGGGTCCACCTCCATGGAAAAATTCCCCTTTCCACAGAAATATCCTCTGAACAATTCAATCATGGCAAAAATCTACCCCAAACAATTGCCCCTAACATCCCCATGCATAAAATTGAATCTGTAAAGAGAAAGCAAGACATATGAAGAAACTTTTTATAGGAATTCTTACAATTTCTCCCAGCATAAAATTTCCTCTGAAAAGTTCTCCCCCTGGAAACTTTCCTCTCAATGGAAAATTCTCTCTGTACAAAATCCTCCTGATATAAAATTTGTCCTCCCCTCCCTACTGTACCTGAAATAATTATGTATACTTCCCAATAATGGATACTATATGTAAACAATGGACAAATTTCATACCTTAACAACCTTTCCCCAGGGGCGGGGGGGGTCAATAACATAGTTAATTGGGCCTTTCAACTTTGCTGACACAAAATGGCTACCTCAAAAATTTGATTGGACAATTTTGAAAAAAAAAATTGTGAGAGGAGTCTAGTTGTCCTCCAACTTTTTTGGTCATTTAAAAAGTGCTCTAGAACTTTTCATTTTCTATTCCACATTTTTTTAGATAGGAGCTTAAAACCTCTACATTAGGATTCTTTGATATGCTGAATCTGGTGTGAATTTAATAATTTTCCAAAACAAATATCTAATCAACAATTTGAGATATCTGTTTCCTTCAGCATTGTTGAAAGGTTGAGTGTTGTTCATTATTTACATATATGTGATTAGGGAAGGTATGCATGCTTGTCCTTTACTTTCCCAAAATACAAAGGGCATTCAGGTAAACCTTTCAGGGAATGCTGAGTGGAGTATTGAACTAAATCAAAACACATTGTGTGTATATGGATTGTCAAAAGCACATAACCAAGGAATTATTGATTATATTAGGTTGGAACTTTCTGGAAATGGTAAGGGAGATGATCAGTTAACAAAAAAGGCAATATTTGCATGCTACTACCTTTACTACAACAACCATTTCTGTCACTAAAACTAATGATTCTATAGCAAGCACTACCAAGGCTGAGAATATTGGAATAAACATTGAAGGAAAGTTGAGCTAAATGAAAACATACTATGGGCATACAGATTGCTGAAATAGGTGTATCTGCAATATATTTTAAATAACTTACCATATCAAAAGGAAACTTCTGGGGTATCATGAGGGTTATGTTCAACTGACCAAGAGGCAACATGTACCTGTTGCTACTGCTATTAATGCTGCTGCTACCACTGTTACTACTACTAATAATAATAGACAATTACTGCTACTATTGTTCCTTCTACTACCACTACTAATAAGATACTATCACAATTCAGGCTACATGTATGAAGGTGAAAATTTGACAGAATATTAAGAGGGAATTTGAACTAAATCAAAGCACACTATGTGCATGTAGATTATAAAAAAAATGAACAACTTGTAAGGCTTAGAGTATTAAATTAAGAAGGGCATCAAAAGCAAGTCAAAAGGAAACATAGGAATATTTTTGGAACAGCTTACTGTATCAAGGTGAAACTTTCAGGACATCATGAGGGGCGTTATTCAACTGAACAAAAGGCAACATGCATATGCTATTAGTGATATTGATCCTGCTGCTACTACTGTTACTGCTACAATTAATACAACACTAAAACTGCTACTACTACCATCACAACTACTGTGATGCTAGTACTATTAAGGATAAGTCTATGAAGGTACAATTTAAGAGAATAGTGAGGGCAAATGTCAACTAAATCAAAAGATACTATGCGCATTCAGATTGACAAAAGAGTTTATCTTAAGAACTGATTTGTGTATTAAGTTGAAACTCCCAGACAAAGCTTATATGGGAAGGTCAATTGACCAAAAGGCCATATGTGCACATTACTAATAATACTACTGTCACTGTTGCATGGATTAATTCTACTGCTACTTTTGCTCCAACTATTACTTCTATTGCAACTACTTGTAAGGCTAAGAGCACTAAGGTGAAAATTTCAAGAAGTATAAGAATATATAGGTTATCAAAAGGACATATTAGCAATGCCATAGCAAGGGCTAATTGTATTAAGTTAAAACTTTCAGGACTTGATAAGAGGGATGGTCAACTGACCATAAGGCAATATGTTAATCCCACTGCTGATACTATTACAACTATACCTAAGGGCAAGAAATGTGAAATTTTTGAAGAATTTTTAGGGGGGAAGATGAACTGAATCACAACATGCTGTCTATATGCAGATTGTAAAACGAGTATATCAGAAAAATTTTATGAACTGTTTCACTTGTGAAGTTGAAACTTACAGAGCTTATTGTGGGGAATGTAGAACTAATCAAGAGACAATATTTGCACCATATTGCTACTGCTTCTACTCCTCTGTCTACTACTACTACTGCTGCTACTAAAGCTATTACTACTGCTACTACTAAAGCTAAGGCTACTACTATTAATTCTACTGTTACTACTATTTCTATTGGTACTGCTACTACTGCTATATAATTTATGGTTATTAAGGCAAAAACTTTTGGGCAATATTGAACCTGTATTGAGCTAAACTGAAACACACATTAGAGTATTAAATTAAGAAGGGCATCAAAAGCAGGTCAAAAGGAAACATAGGAATATTTTTGGAACAGCTTACTGTATCAAGGTGAAACTTTCAGGACATCATGAGGGGCGTTATTCAACTGACCAAAAGGCAACATGCATATGCTATTAGTGATATTGATCCTGCTGCTACTACTGTTACTGCTACAATTAATACCTGTATTGAGCTAAACTGAAACACACTATGTCCACACAGATTGTCGAGAGGATGTATCAGCAATGCTTTGGGAATGGTTGATAGTATTCAGATGAAACTTTCATTGTGTGTTGAAGGAGATGTTGAAGAAAACCAAAAGTGCTATATGCATACTGCTACTATTGCTACTACACTAGCTAAGGGTATTAAGATAAAGCTTCGAAGGAATATTTTGGCAGCTTTTGAACTAAATCAGGATGAACTAATGTCGTGTAGATTGTAAAAAAAGTGAAAAAGAAATAGCTAAAAAACAGCTTGCATTATTAAGTTTTAAGGGTAATTTGTGGTGGATTTTGAACTAGCTAGAAGACACTGTGTGTATAGTTCTAATGCTACTTCTATAATTACTGTAACTAATGAAACTAAGGGCATTAGGGTGAAACTTTTATAGAACATTTAAGAGGAGTTTCCATTGAACAAAAAGGCTATATTCATGCAGGTTTTCTAAAGAGTATATAGGCAATATCATTGGCAGTGCTGCTCTATTATAGCTAGTAATGCTATTTAAAATTTTAAAGGGGGCAATTATGGTTTAATGTAAAGAGTGGTTGTATAAACTTCAGAGAATGTTCATTGATTGAAAAATAAAAGTTCTAGTGCCCTTTGTAAGAGCCAAAATTGATTGGAGGGCATACAGACCTCCTCTTTAGCCCATAATTTTCCAAGCACTTACAGTCAAAATTTTGAGAAGGCCATTTTGTTCAACATAGTTGAATGGTCCAGGACTAATCTCCAGGGGTATTGGGTATGTCAACACTCCACAGTTATGCGTTTTGCCCATTAGGCCTTAAAACTAAATGTTGCTTTAAAATTGAATCAAAAGCCCTTTGTGTATGCTGGATGTTATTAAGACATCTAAGCAGTATCCCAAGAACAACTGAGGGTATTAAATTAAAACTTTCAGGGATACTACTATTTTTACTTCTGCTGTTACAATTGAACTAAATGAAAAGAGGGCTAGTGTATCCAGGTTGTCAAAATACAATACAAAATACATACAATTTTTTGTGAATGGTATTAAGTTTCATTTTTTTTTTTTTTTTTTGGTTAATTAGAGGAGGTACAAAACTAAATTAAACAACACTATTTGTGTCAAGATTTTCAAATGGGTGAATGTTGTTAAAAATTGTTGAAAAAGTTACTCCAACATGCAAATAGCAAGCCAAGGTATGGATTCTTAAAGGAAAAACCAAAAAGATATATAATATTATTTTCTTTTTCCATGAAAATGACTATGTCAATAAAAACAAAACAGAAATTTATTAAAAAAGCTTTTCCCACAAAATAAGTTTTTTGAAGAAAAGTAAAAAAAAAACTCAACTAAACCTAAGATCAGCAGAAATAAAATAAGATAATCTACCAAGCATAAAAACACCATACATAATCACCAATAAATAAATGAAACCCAAAACAAACAGAATTACAATAAATAACCAAGTTAAACTCAAAACAAGGAGAGATTAGCATTTTTAGGGCTGACAACCCCCGTGCCTTCTTGTGGCCAGAACATAACTTGCACATTAAAAAAAAAAAAATATACAAATTAATGTGTATTGTCAGTTTAATATATCTTGATATTTATCCCTTAAAGCCTTGATAATTTTTGATTTATTAAAGTTAAAAAAATGAAAACATTTAAAATGTATTTTTTTAGTAAAACACAAACTATGTTCTGGCCTTGAGAAGGCTTGGGGGTTGTCAGCCTTACTCAGTTAATTTCTGCTTGTTATGAGTTCTACGTGGTTATTTATTGTAACTTCTCTTTGTCTTGGGTTTCATTTATTTATGGATGGTTATTTGTGGTATTTTTACGCTTGGTAGATCATTTTATTTTATTTCTGCACATTTTTGTTTTAATGTAGTTCATTACTTTTGTTTGAAAAACTTATTTTATTGAAAAAGTTTCTTAATTTATTATATAAACAGTGTCCATGCTTAATTGTGAACTCATCCAGAAGTAAAATGTAGAAGTAGATGGAATAATTTTAAGAAAATTGTTTGCAAAAGAGCTGAGGGCAACTTAGAGAGGAAAGTTGGAAAAGTAGCTAGGAATTTGAGCAGTAATACTTTAAGCTTAGTAAAGGAGAAAACAGTTTTGTATAAGAAACTTCCAAGTGTTAAATCTTGCAAGAATAAAAGGAATGCAAAAGAAATAGTCAAATCATTGAAGTCTGGACTTAGAAGATGTGAAATAAAGACTATTAATTACCTGGGATCTGGAACATGCAGCCAGACAGCATAATAGTAAGATATTGTATTGGTATGTTCAAAAAAAAAAAAAAAACTGAGAGAAAGAATTCAGCCTGGACTTACTCCAGTTAGGAATGGGGTCTTAATTAGTATTAGTTTTAAGAAAGTATTAAGTGACATGGTAGTAAAAATCTGAGAATGTGTTATGTGGTAGAGTTTTAGGAAATGATGCAGAAAAGAATAATTTTTTGTAGAATTCGAAAGTGAAGGAAGGTTTATTTTTCTTAGAGTAGCTGGAGATGGTAGTAAAAAGATTGAAAAAATCAAAGCCTTGGGTGTTGATAACATGGCAATTTAGTTTTTAGAGATAAGATCCTCAGTGTATTGGTTATATAAAGACGGTTGATTCAGCTGATAGGAAAGCTTTTGGAAGCTCCTATCCCTGTATGATATACCAAATAAGTACATTAGGTTGGTTTGTAATATGTACAAGAAGATTGAAGTTAAGGTAGGAAGTGATATTATTAGTTGGTTTGTTGTGAAATCAGGAGCCAAATATTGTTGTGTTCTATCCCTGCTTATGTGGGATGTTTTTATGGACTTTCAATGAAACAAAGCAAAGGCTATGGGAGAATATGGTACCAAGTGGGAAAGTAAAACTCTCCTAAACTCAGGTTATGAAAATGATTTGAGTGCTCTGGATAAATATATTACTGATATGAATAAACTTTTGGAAGTGTTGGGACTTCAAAGTATGAGGATAGGTCTGAAAATTATTGTTAAGAAGACAAAGGTACTTAGACTAGGAATAAGTGAAATAAGTAACATATAATAAGTTGTAACAAGAAAGTTGATCAAGTGGTTAGCTTAACTTGATTAAGCAGCATTATTAGTAAGTTTGGTGGATCCAGTGAAGACATAGAAATTTGAATTCCAAAGGTGCCAGTTTTTTTTTTTAGTTGAAAGAAGTTTTGAAGGATAGGGAGATAAGTCTTCAAACTGATATTTGAATATTCCAAGCCAAGCTAATAACATTTTTCAAGTATGGCTCTGATATTTTGGTGCATTTAAAGGCTGATGAAGATATGCTTAGTATTTTTCAGAGGTATCGTTGGCAGGTAGTATTGGGTAGCTGTTTGACTTACCATATGTATAAAAATCAACGGTTTGTAACTTTATGCTTTCAATAATATGGATTAGTATTCTTCACATGGTTCCAAATCAAACAAGATGCAACTTACCTGCCTTTCTGCATAAAATTAATGGGGAAAGGACAGGTGGGGTAAGGTCTAGTGTTGAAGGGGCAATGGATTTTGTGCTCCTTCATAATACCTATTGAAAATCATTGCATAATGTGGGTTCAACTATGTATACAGCATGGTTGCCTCTCACTGAAATACTGGCGTTGGGATGGGGGTCTTTAAAACACCATACACTGATTTTTCTCCTAATTTCGTACAGATTGAAAGTTCTCGCATTAATCTGCTTTAAACAAGATGTAATATGCCTGTATTTTTGCTAAAACGTGGTTAGTAGTAGGAGTAGTAGAGGGGCAACTGAACAACTTTGGCTCTTCAATTCCACAAATTGAAAATACTTGGATGATTCTGGTTCAAAAAGTTGTGAAATTTGCACTGTGAAAAAATCCCAAAAATATTCTGAGTTGAGAGGGGGGGGGGGACAAAGGGGATAAGAGACCACTTTTTCCCTTGGATGTTTTTGAAACAAATCAGGTTTAAGATTGTTTTGTTTTACCACCATCATTATCTAATTTCTTTTCTGATGTCAAATTTATGTTTATTTATGATAGCAAGCTATCAGACCCTTGAACTTAACAAAATGGTGTACCTCAAGAACAAATTTGGAAAAAAAAGAACAAAGCTTTGCACTTCGATCAGCTCTGCAAGGAGTATTAGCCAGTATTACAAAGAAAATTGTATTTCTTTTAGTTCATAAGCTGATTTTTTTTTGCTCTGGTCCAACTTTCCAATGTCACTACTGCAAAAAGAGCATAAAAGGGAAGCCTCATATTTCATTAGTAATGAGAGAACTATTTAGATTTATGAGGCACATGTGATACTGAAAGCTCAAACAGGAGTGGTTTACTAAAGTAGATGACAGCATTTTTTGACCATGGGGAACTACTCCTTCTTTTGAGCTGTGAATTTTTCTATGTAAGATGGCAAAGAAAACCTTTTGGTGATAGTGCCAGCAAACTGTAGCACGTCTTAATCAAGTTTAGATGCACTTTAACTTCAGTTTGAAATTCTGCCTGCTTAGGCTGAACTTTTCACTTGAAAGCCCATGCATGGCTCAAAGCTTGGCAGAACTACTTCAGATATCCCTCTCTGACATAGAGTATAAATCCCTGCTGAAGTTCTCATGCTATAGGCTGTGGCCCAAGGACAAGCAAAACCATCCTTTTGCCCTCATACAAGGAGTTAGTACAGCTTTCCAAAATGTAGTATTACATTCATCAAACTGGCCTGAGATCCAAACTTTCCATAAAACCTGTGCAGGTTTTATCTTTACCACTTTTTATGGCACTTGGTATTTACCAAGTGACATATAGTAATCGCAATTTCTGTCTGTCTGTCGGTCCCGGTTTTGCTAGTTCGGGCACTTCCAGATATGTTAGGACGATGAAAGTTTGGAGGCGTATTGGGGACCAGACCAGATTAAATTTGAAATAATCTCTTCCCCGATTCGACCATCTGGAGGGGAGCGAGTGAACGAGATAGTTGAGAAGAATTTTATTTGGTGATAAAACAAATGATTGTTCTTCTTAAGTGTGGTTGCTGGTCTAGGGGTATGATACTTGCTTAGGTTGCGAGAGGTCTCAGGTTCGAATTCCGGACCTCCCCAATTTTTACATGAAGAAGATCCGAAACTAGATACGTGATCAATATAGCGATTGCTGAAAGTTGGTAGGCATATCAGGGACCAAACCAGATTAAATTAGGAATAGTTGCTTCCTGGATTCGACCTTCAGGGTGGAGGGGAAGGACTGTTAATTCGGAAAAATCAGAAAAAAGAGGTACTTTTAACTTACGAAAGGGTTATCGGATCTTAATGAAATTTGATCTTTAGAAGGACCTCGTGTCTCAGAGCTCTTATTTTAAATCTCGTCCGGATGCGGTGACATTGGGGGAAGTTGGAGGGGGGAAACCGGAAATCTTGGAAAACGCTTAGAGTGGAGAAATCAGGATGAAACTTGGTGGGACAAACGTTACAATACCGAACAAGAAGAGACTACAGGAACCCTGTATTTGCAAGTTTATCTTTGTAATAATTGCCAATAAACAAAGAACAGCGAAATCGATCACTCTAGTACCAAGTCTAATTTTAGGTTCCGACCTCATCACAGGTGCCATATTAACTCTTTGCTCTTCCAACCTCGTCTTCCAAGTGCCATATGAGCTCTTGGCTCTTGTTTTTTTTACAATAAATCAAAATCTGTAGCATATGAAAGAAAAAGAAGAAAACCACAAACAAAACAGGAAAAAACCAAGGTGTTGCTGCAATAACATAATTAGCTTATGTCAGAGGTTATATTGAAAACAAACAGAAAGGGCTATGAATAAAAAAAAGATATTATTTAAACAGATAGAAATTACAATGAAGTCAAATATAAAACATATTAAGTTACCACAAATAAGGGTGGGTTTCCCCCTTCCTTTAAACCTTGGTTTCGTGTTCACTTTTTTGAAAATAATTTTATGTCATTTCTTCAATTATAACTACAAAAATTAAATGATGCTAAAACATCAAGGTATGAAACATCATGGCTAAAGTTTGAAAAAAAGGTGTACCAGAAAAATGTGATGTTTTTTTTTTCAAATATCGAAAGATGTTGCAATCTATATATCTCTTTAGTCTCCCATAGAGGGGGAGAAAGCTCGAACTCCTTCTTCTTTCACTGCAAAAATGTCACTTTGGTACTGGTCGCAAATAAAGACATTTTTTCAAGTTTACTCTTGCTGAAGAAAGCAAACTTTTCATATAAAAGAATTGCTGTGGGGAGGGGTCTCTTTTTTCAAAACTACTTTTACAAGCTAATCCTTTCTAATTGGAAACTCCAAAGTTTATAAAAGTTCTATTTATTCTGAATCAAAGAAATTTTTTCATGAATTTAAAGAAAAATAATGCTTGTTTGAAGACACGTTGTTGATGAAAATTCGAAGATTTTTAGGCAGTACAAGTAGTGATGACTAGTGATTCACTTGCGAAAAATCCCAGGATAGTAAATATTAATAATGGTATTACTTTCTGAGGTCAGTGTTTAACTTATGTATCTATGTATACCTTTTCCAAGATTCCAAACTTGGAACTGGAGCTTTTCCTATGGGGATCCCTGCTACCCACAGGAAAAGCCCTCTCAAAACCGTAAGATTTATAACTTCAAACTTGTTTCATTTTCGACGAAAAGGAATGGGGAAACCTGGGGGCTACTGAAAAAAAACCTCTTTTCCTTATGAGACACCCTACCTATGTAAAACATTGATATTTCGTTGTTTTTTTACTACTTTATTATTCTTTCGTTTCCAGGAGTTCAATGGCTAAAAAAACGAAATTGGTGTTCCTTGATGATGATGACAGTGATTTTGAAGAGTTTCGATCTCCTTTGTCATGTAAGTTCCTTATATGCTAAGCAAGTGAAAAAAAAAAGAAAAAAGATTTGGAATCGATGATTGTGTTAGGATTAAAAACTGTAAAAAAGGAAATAAATACCTCAAGTAGTATAGAGTAATTTCTGATGGTGAACCTTAATATGTTGAAGCTTGATTTGTAAACAAAGTCCATGACATATCTTTGTTTTCTATTTCTGCTGTATATCAACATTTGCCTTTCTATGACTAGCGTCCACTTCCTAACGTTGGAATGCTGTAGCATACTTTCTTCTAAACTCAAAATACAAAAGATTTGTATCAAAAATAAAATCTCAAAATTCTAAACCTAAAATTAGTGCTAGGTATGTTTCAATCCCTTTTTGGTTTCTGTCACAGGCGCCCTGCTTTATTTTATTGCTTGCAGCAGACCCCTCTGGACAAGGGAAAAAATGAACAAAAGCCATAACATACACCATCCTGTGAAGATTTGAAACCAAATTGCTGTATCTATACAGTAGAAAATAATCCCTTCAGGTACCAGTTGTGGAATGTCACGTGATCGTTTTCTTAGCTTCATATTAATGATTGGTTGGGATTTATGGACCCTTACCGGTTTTATAGTTAGTAATACATATATAATGTACTATTGTACTAAGTAATGTAATGTACTCGCAGTTGCTGCAAGAAGTGAATAACAACTAACGGCTGTAGTTTGAAATGGCTAGTTTGTCTCTTCATTTTGACAATTTGTAATTCTTGTCAAACCAATTTTTTTTATTATTCGTGGCAATTAGTGATACTCTTCATAATTAGTAGCATCTGGGAAATTTTCTTCAATAGCATATGTACTATTGTCCCAATTTCTGCACCTTATTTAGCTAAACTAAACTGTTAGGTGTGTATCTCTCTGCGAAGCGTTTGTTTTCAAATATTTAGTTTCGAAACAAATGTTAACTGTGAAACACTTAGTGTCATTTAAGTGTTTTGCAATATTAAGACATTCACTAATGTTAATCTATCCAACTTTTTACTGGGCAAGAGGATTGGGCTCTTGTGGATGGGCTTAGAATTTATAGAACTACTAGCCGATTACCCAACGATACTGGGAGTCCTCACATTGGTTTTCTCTTGCTATCTAGGGACTGAACCCACCTAAAATTCTGTTTAAAGAGAATTGTCTTAAGTTTCTAGTGAATTGCAAAGAACTAGAATTACGTAGAGTTGCTTAGCAATCTTTATGTCAATGTATTATAGTATCTTATCTTTAGTTTAATCTTGTTAAATATCAAATTTGTTCAAATCTCAGCTTCTTACCGCAACCTAGAAACACAGATAGTGTTTTGATCTTCACCAAAGCTGATATTTACGGACTTTTAAGGCTGTTGATATCAAATTCGAGGCTAATATTGCAGTGTAGAAGCACAAGATTGAAATATATCTAGTAAATGTTTAACGAATAGTGTTTAATTTTCACCAAAGTTTGTATGAGATACTTATAAGGCTATTGATTATCTACCTGAGGCTAGCATTTCAATATATAAGCTCAAAATAAAAATAATCTACAAATGTTGTTTTATTTTAACAAAGTAGTTCCATAGCCCATTGTCTATTAGTTCCAGCTCTCAGCGCAAACCCAACTCAAATACAGGCAAATAAAATAATGTGTTTACTGTCCAATTTTCCGTTTTTTCCCTCAGTTATTGTATTTTTATTACTTAAAATTTTATTCATATTTTTTACAAAAATTGATCGTATAATGTTATTTTTTGAAGAATTTAGGTTTAACGATAGGCTACACACGATTATTGCCTACACACTACAGTTGATTGAAGATCCTAAGTACATCTTCAAGTAGCAGCGTAAAATATAAATTGCACACTAAAGCTATAATTCTTGAGCAAAAAATACAAACTTATTTGAACGTATTTGCACAATTAACACACGATAAAACCGTGCCAAAATATGATTTGAACAGAAATTAGATTAAAACGTTTTCAAAAGATAAGTAAAGGGTGATTATCAGACCTACAATGAGTTGAAATATGATAACACAATGTTCAAACAGAAAGAAATCGCCAGGAATGGATAAAACTATATTTTGGGTGGTCTATTTTTTACTAATCTGCCAATCTAGAACTGAGTAAATTCTAGCAAAATCTTGGAATTTCTTCTAAGATTACTTATTGCAGAAAAAATATCCTTACTATTATAAAATGTATTTTGTTTTGAAGGATTTGAATTTAAGAAACTACACGGTTGAAAATTTCTGCTTGATTTTCGAAAAAGGAGGGGGAACCCCCTATTTATCTTACTGAAAGCTAAACCATTAGATTCAGCATGTCGGAGAACCCTACTTAAGAGGCTTCAAGGTACTATGTACAAAAATATGGATTTTTTTTTGTCTAGAATAAAGATCATGGTTGGACGATTATTTGTTTTTACTTTGTCTTCTCTGGAGTGATCACATCGAACCAATGGTTCTAGAAGATTGTGAGAGGGCTCATTCGAATGGAAAATGTAAAGTTCTAGTGATCTCTTTGAATGACCAGAAAGATTGTACCACGGGAAGTTGGTGATTTCTGCCATTTGGTGGCAGCAAACTACGATTTTGCCCCAAAGATGACCAAGTTGTTATTCATTGAAAATTCAGAGATAGCCAACCGCTTTAAAAATATAAAAAAGCTATATATTGAGCTCCCTTGCTGCAGAGGAAGTAAAGTCGCACGGTAGCATATTTGTTCCTGAAAAATGACGTAGTCCATAGAAGATAAATGGTTAATGTAACGTTTATCTTAATGCTAGATTTAACTGAAATGGTTCACTAGCTTTTTCATAAAATTGTGATTATTGATGTATAATTTTGCATCAGCTATTGTGAAGGATGGGTGGCGGGTTATCTTTTGGCGGGAAATGGGACAGATGCCTAAAAACTTGCATCTGAACGCCCAAATTGTCTACCTTCCATGGCCCTTCAGATAAATATAGAGATATGGGGAGGGTAGGAGTTCATTTAATTTAAAAATTTCGTTCATTAAAAAATTTTAGACTAAATAATGGTGCTGGGGGTCATAACTCCCTTCTTATTGCAGGAAACTGTTTTACACTTTTTTTTTAAAGCTTCATTTAACTAAACTGATTTGTTTGATATTTCATGAAATTATACGTAGTGACGTGTACGTGCGCATCAGTCATTATGAAAGAGGGGCAATGAACAGATACCCCAAAGAGTACGTTTTAAAGCCTAAATGTCTTAACTTTCATTGAGCTTTCAGGTAATTACAGAATTAATTTTGGGGAGGGGGGCAGAAATTGCCACCCAATCCCTCTTTATTTCCAGAAATCTTTTTAGTCTACGCCTTTATTATTGGAGCTAGGAGGCTGGGGGGGTGCTATAATATTCATCCCACTGTGACAATAAGGACAGGGGGACAGGACAGGACAGAAAGAAAAGGACAGGAGGAGCATCATGAGTCTCACTAGGCAAATTCTTGGGAGGGAGAGAGGTTGGCGAGTGCTACTAGGAGTTTTTTTTACTTTAAATAGTGACATTTTCCTTTTCCTGTTTACATATAATTTTTCAATGTGTTTAAACACATATTTATAATATACCGTATTTAAACGTCAAAGAATCCTATTATAGAGATCGTGATGGCTTCAGCTACGTAGAAGATCAAAATTAACGCATAATTTCTATCCATGTGAACGATAATATCTTTTTCCGTCCACCAGAAATTTTATGATAAAAAATATTATTAAGGGCTTTTTCAAAACACATCTTGTTCATCGAAAATTTTGACTATCCAAATTTTGTCCAAAATGTTCATTACCATCTAACATTTTAATTCTTAAGCGAAAAAACTGAAAAAGCAGGATGCTACCGATCAATTTACAATTATAGATATGTAAAAATTTTCGGCAAGAAATTGGGGGGTTTATGGGGCCGATACCCCACATTTTATCTTAATTAGGCCTGAGTCTGATGCGCAAAACGATCAGAAATTAAATCAGTTTTTCAACTGAAAGCTAGGAGCTACATTAAAACTTAAAACAAGCAGAAATTATATTGTATGTGAGAGGCTGTCTCCTCCTCAATCCCTCGCTCTTTACGCTAAAGTTGGACTTTTTGTCCCAATTCTTTAAGAACGACTGTAAACGTTGTCTTAGAATAAGAAGCTTTTTTAAAACAATAAGAAAACTTCCGCTTCACAAGCAAGGGGTTGAGATGGGGGCACCCCACCCCCTTATATATGGAATAGTTTCTTCTCGTTTTAAGTCTTAATGTTGGTCCTTACTTTCAGTTAAAGGAACTTGTTTTTTATTTGATTTGTTAGCAGGTATAGACAGTAACGATTTTCAATTGAGCGGCCAAACGGTTTGACTTGTATTCATTCATTGGCTCATTCTTCCTTGGATATAAACCGGTGTCATGTTCAGTATCTGTAAGTTTTTTATTTTCAATTCGGATTAATTTTTTTCAAGCTCGCCGGTTTTAGTTACATTTAGACTTAAATTTTTCTATGATAATATTTGCGTACGAGAGAGAAATTAGAAGGATTGCCCTTCTGCTACAAGATTAGGCCTAGAGAAGTTTTGAAATAATAATGTAACACTGGAAAGTTAAAGAATAAGTGTCGAAAAATTTTCTCTTTTAGTACCTCAGACTTTTTTTGTTTAAAAGCGTATCTTAAATCTTAAAGCTGTATCCCACACTATATTTCAGAATGAGTTTTGGAATCCTAAACGGCTCTCTTGTCCTAGGTGCAATTTACACCTGCATGCTTGTCGCAAAATTTCTTGTTTTGGAAGGAACATCTTTCCAAGGGCGTTTCCGGGGGGTAGGGGCTAAGGGGTTCGACCCCCCTCCCCACCCCCTGAAACGTTTGTCTGACTCGTAAAAACGTAATAAAATGAACATAAACAAATTTTTTACGCATCTTTGAAATTTTTGCAACCCCCCTCAAAAAAATCCTTTTGTACCCCCCCCCCCCGAAATAAATCTTGGACTTGGCCCAGCATATATCATATAATAAAATATTCAGGTTATGAAATTTGCGTTAAAAATCACTCATGTAAAATACTCTGACACAGGGGTGGCAAAACCGTGCATGGTTTCTCTGTGAGGTGCATAAGACTATCAATATATTTTTAATTTAAAAATGAGCAAATTAAAATCTGTTTTAAGGAGGGGGCACAGGTGTGTCTTAAAAACACGAAAACATGTAAGCTATACAACACTAGGTCTATTGAAATACTTGTAAAAACCAGAAAATATCAGGGAGGGGGTCAAAATAAGATTTAGCTTAAAAGAAACTTTAAAAACTTTCCATGACTCTTGGATTTTTTATTGAGAAGCAGACCCTTCTATAGTGTATCAAAACAGCCCTTCTACTCTCTCTGGATACGGCCTTTTTGTATCACGTACATAGTAACATATAGCCTACGGTGTACTATCGACAGTATATTTACATCAAATACAGCATATAATTCAGATTTTTGTTTATATTTCTAGCTAATAGGCAAAGTATTTCCGCCGATTCATCTGTCAGCGATATTGGCTCTTCAAGTAAACCATCAACTGAGACCAGTTCTGCCTCCAAATTTAAACCAAAAGTTCCGTTCTTCTCAAAAGAGGGATCATTGAACTCAAATAAACCACCAGTTACGCCGCCTACTTCAAAATTGTCTGTTTTAGAAGAAAAGACAAAATTTTGGGGTGATTGGGATAGTGAGCCACCGAATACATTAGATGCTGAATATGATAATATTATTGCAAACATGCAAACTATTGAAATGCTTCCTATTCAGAAGTCCCCCCTAAGGAAAGGGAGGAGACGCATGATAACCTGACAAAGGAGAAGTCGCTTTCGAGTGAAGATTCGCCTGAAAAAAGTCATAAGAATATTTTAGATGAAAAGATAGAAGAATGTTTAAGCGACGATGGAAGTATAGTTTTTAACGCAAAAAAGAACGATAAAAAACCCAGTCGGTTAACATTTGACACTGATGAAGAAGATGAGGATATACCGTTCACTTTAGATGATCCAAGAGATTTGAAAGGTATTAACGGAATTTATATTTTGATAGTTCCCAAATTCTTGTCTTTTATACATGTATTTTTTTCTATTTTAATTCAAGCAAGTAAAAACTATAGATTTAGATTTGTAATTAACCGTTACATATTTTATCACTTTCATCATACATAACATACTTTTCTTGTACTGCTTGTTAGGGGAACCACAATGAAAAGGATTGAATTTTTCATAGATCTTTAGAACGTATTGTCTTTGTAAAGAATCAATCAAAGAGCAAAAGGTTTTGTGTTATCGCTGAAACAGCGTTTTTTTCCCAAATTGAACCATTAGAAAAACGATCTTTGGCAGAAGCAATAGAGCTTGAGGGGCACGGTAATCATGACACTCCTCATATTCAATATTATGATAGGAAAAATGAATAGAAAAAAAACTCTATGTATGAATCGAAGAGCAGCTTTTAATTTCAAACAAACAGAATTTACCCTATAAATGAGGTGGAGTACTGCTCCCTTAATTCTGGGGTCTTTACTGTAAAGTTCTTGTGCGTTGTTGGCTGTATTATGTCAAAACAGCACTAGTAATGCTTCAATACAATTTTCTGTCGCTCTTTGCCTCTGTTGGAAAGTTTCCTCTCTTTATTTAATCAGGGTTAAAAACCTAAGTGGATATGCTAAAGGCCTGTGAAGATGACCAAGCCATATTCAGAAGAACAACGAAAAGAATAAAGTATAAAATTTACAGAAAAGAATTATTATATACCAGGATAGAATATCTCTGGGAATCAGACGTTTAGAAATAACTTGAATTAAATTTGGAGGTGAATGTTTCGGCTTTTGAAAATAAGCACTATAGTATCTCAGTCTCGAGATCTTTATGATTTTTCCTTTAATTTCCTGTATGCTGTAAATCGTTCACCTGTTCTTTTATTTTTTTATTTTTTTTAGAAATGAGACATTTTTAAATAATCAAACTAACCTGTTAAAAATGAACCCTTTCGCACCATAAGATTCAGGTAAGAGGAAATACATTTCTAACTCCAAAACAACTATCCCAGGCAAAGAAGGCCCAGCTAGGGTCGTTTGTTTATTAAAGAAAACACAACAAAATTGTCACAAAAAATCAACGTCATAAATCGATATTATCTATATCAACTGAGAAAAGAATGCAATATAAAAGGAAAAAGTGTAAACAGATGTTAGTGTAGGCAAAGTATGGACAGGTGCTTGGTCTTTTGAAACAAGTCTTTTTTGTTTCCAGTTTCAGAATGGTGTAGCCTATGTATAATCGGGAAAAATAGGCACATTTGTAAGAGAAACAAGGGGATAAGCTTTGACTAATTGCTGAAAAGAATAAGTTTAATCGATTTACGGTCTCAATTAGTAATGTCAAGCAATCATCCTTAAGATGATTGAAAATACCTAAAAGAATGGCGTCCCAGAATAGATATTTAGCTTGAACGAAGTTGATGTTAGATTGCAACATGTCCAGTGAATTTCTTTTCTGCAGGTCCTTTGATTAGGGTTGCGGGAGTGAACACAGTATATTCATGTGGAGGAAAATCTATAATAATGAATCTTTATAAGAACTTGACAAAACGCCCGAAAGTTTCGAAACTATAGAAATGGAGGCTAAACTTACAGCCGAAACCCTGTGTAGAGAGATGGCTGATTTTTACTGTTTTTTTGGAGGTAAACCATACACTTTCGATTCTGTCCTTGTACTGAAGGAGCACATGCAGTAAGCCAAAGATTATGCGAAAGCCAAAAAAAGCTGGGATTTTTTTTTCAAAATTATAGTTAATCTCATGATAAGGAAAAAGATCAATTGAACTGAATATATACTGAAAGAAAATAGGGAGTCAGAAATGTAATGTTTGATTGCTAAATAGATACCGAATTTGTTCTTTTTTCTTGACTTGTGGATTGAAAAGGTAAAGGCTAATGGACTTTTCCCAATCGATTCAGCATGAAAATCAGCAAAAGTTGAAAAATTTATAGAGCTCAGTTGAGCGTTTTTGGCTGTTATCCTCTAAAATGCATAGATAAGGCAATATACTGTATCAACCAGGTTTTAATAAACGGTATCTCCTTGCATAATTGACGGTTTTCTAGATTTTGTTTTCATTTCTGGTAAGCTTCGGGCATTGGGCAAATGATATTGTATTTTAAAGTCGTTTTTTTTTTCTTTCAGCAAGAGACTATAGCGAAGAACTTTCTGTAGAAGATTTAAAAGATTTTTTTGATGAAGACGATTGTTTTGAAGAGCGGATTGAATCTTTTGAGCCCCAGAAGTTTAATGCTGTAAGTGTTTTGTTTGTTTAATATAGCAGTAATATATCACAGTGCCATGCTAATAATTATAATATGATAATGTATCAAAGGGCCAAGTACATCAATACTGCCCGATGAGTCGCAGGCTCATAATTTATAAGTCTTAGGACTCATAGTGCCTCCATCTTTCTCTTGTCCCCTTGAGATTCTCAAGGGCATTACGGTTCTTAGGCTGAGGAATGTTGGTGTAAGGCGAGAGAGCTCCTTAGAATGAGGTAAGTCTAGATACTTGCAAAAGACATTGACGGCAGATGACTTCCTTAAAGCTTGTAGTCAGTCTTTGATGTTGTTATAATTACAATGAATTATTAATTAAAAATTATTTGCTTCGGTTTACTACAGCCATTCCTACTCGCTCCTTCCTGAAGCATCTGGAATAGTGCCAAGAGGGTTATTGGAATCAAAATGTAACTCGGAGAGCCATGTATGGTAGCAGAATTTATGCCGATGTTTGCCCGAAATTGACTGAATGAGACTCTTAGAGTGGCGAGTTGCTGCCTGCATTCTACCACAGAGTAACTAAATCCGAATGGCATGGACACTTCAAGAAAAATTTGCTGAGGAATGAATTTCCAACGCTCAAATGTTTAGAAGTGAATTTAGATGGCTCATCAGCTCTCCTTATTGCTTCATTCAGGCATGAGATATGTAGAATTTAACACCTGAACACAGGATGAAGAGGCAAAAGTCAGAATTTTTTTTGAGGGGAGGGCGCAGCTTCGGAGAAACCGCAAGAAGGTTAATTATAATGTAGGCAATCTTCGGAGTTTTGCTTTTAAAAATAGGGGTTATTCTTGAGAATATATGCGCCAGAACCCCTCCTCCCCTTCCTGCATGCACATCTTAGATCCCTAAAAATAGTATGAAAGATATCCTCAAATTTTTAAATCAGACCTTATAACCTGCTTATTGAGGCGTAAGACCCACTCTGTCTATGAAAGATTCTCTAGTACCCTATTCAGAGACTCTCTGATTCCCTTTGTAGAGTTAGGCATATGTGCCGGTATGAGGTTTGTTCAACAGTGAATCTATATATACAATCGTATTACATAATACTTTAAAGGTTCTGATACTATCAAATTCATGTTTTTATCGATTAGTTTTCTGTTTTACCAATTCATGTAGTGAAGGTGTAGAAAATACTTTTATACTTTGTCATTCTGAAAGTTTTAAATGAATCTTAGAATATGCTGACGAAGTAGTCCTACTGTCTTACAATTTATTAGTTTGTTTTTTGCTTGAGCAATGTTACATCAGTTATTAATATTCTACAATTAATGGACAGATATTGCTCTCAGTTAACGGATTATTTTTATGTTCTATTTCTACTCTTTAAGGTCTACTCTCTTTTCTCTCCCCGCTTCTTTGTCTCCCCTCTCTCTCTCTCATTCATCTCTCTCACTCTTCTTTTTTGTATTTGATAAGTGTTCAGCATCTAATCATTGACTTAGATTTAACATTGAATTTAAGCTGAAGCGTCAATACGTTATTGTTTTTTTTACTTTATTTTGTTGTAAGGTGGGCCCGACTTAGGTTATCATGAATTGAGATATTGATAGAAATGATGTGGAAAATATGATCTGTAACCATTTTAATAGTGGTTTCTGCAAGTTTCGCAAACAATGCAAGTTTCTACATATTTGTCGTCATTTTATTTCGGGAATATGTGTGTCAGATAAGTGTATTTTTGATCGTGTTGATCTGTGTTCTGTTCTATCTTGTTTTGATAAGTCGTGTAATTTCGCTCATGCATCATCAGGGGTGGAGGGTAGGTTTAAAACCCAACCTTTTTTAGGGCTGTGCCGAAAGTATTCACGACCCCCTCCTCCCTTAGATCGTGTTCCATTCGACTTTCAGTCTTATCCCCCTGCATGCCCGATGCAGAGCAGTATACACCAGGAATCTATCCCTCGAAACAATTCTCCGCCCCAAGTACTTACGCATGTCCAATCAACCCAACCACCCAAAATCACTTTACTCGATTTGGACGGTCCCCAAAACCCTCTCACTCACATTCCTCCCAAAAATCTACTTCCTTTCGATTCCTTTCCTCTCTATGCGTCCAAGAAGCTACCGACTGGTTCTGGACTCCACCCGTTATTTGCCGAAATAAAACTGATCCCTCCCCTCTCACACACCCTTCACCCCCCTTCCCTCCCACATCATCATCTTGCCTTCCCATCTTCTCATATAAAGAACACTCCCAATTTAACTATTCCCGGATCACCAGGAAACCTTTTCCCCGTCCCTTGCACTTTGTCCCCCCTGGCTACCCTACCAGTGTGACTCTGGTTTGAGGGTTCTCACATGCGAAAATTATCCTGTAATATTCGGCCCCAAAATTATCCGCTCCATCCCATCTCCAAGTTAAAGCTTCACTTTTAAAGTCCAACTATAGACCAGTTAATGCTTCTCTGATTACCCGTGAGTATTCGGATAAAAGATATAGTTTCCTCTCTTTAATAGAAAAAAAAAATCTACAATTGAGAAAAATTTATACACGGCATTCTCAAATTAACCCCAACTTTTAAAAGCGAACCTCTCCCCCTTCCACTTCAAAATCGGTTTAGTAGTTGCTCGGTCCAGGGTGGTGAGTTTGAGCCTTACGACAAACCGTCCTACAATACCCCGAATGATAATATTTCACTTTCAGGGGATGTTCTCCCCACTCACAGTATTAGTTTTAATGCTTACACTCTGCCAAAGTTGCCCCAAAATAAGGCTTTTTTGAAGAAATATATATGTATATTTATATGTACATGTATTATACATATAAATATACTTATAATTATAGGTATATATATTATAAGTAATTATAGGTATTTGTTGAATCTAATCTAAAGTATAATTTGTTTAACAGTATTTTTGCTTATGTTTTGTCCGTTCCCCTGGAAGAGTCTAAAATGAGAATTAGTTATTTAATGTTATTTCTTGTTTAGACATCCAATGGTTCTCAAACACTAAGCATTGAAAAAGTTGAAGAAAATGCAGAAAAAGCTGCTTCAAAGTCGCTACCAGCACCTGAATCCAATTCGCCTGTAATTGCTCAGTCAAATAATTCGGAAGAGAATATACAAAACAAAGAACGAAGACTAAGAATTATGGAAAATATTTGCAATATTTTAGAGTCAATACCATCTGTCGAGCTTTGTAAGCTCTCAAAAAAATACTATGTTGAACTCCTTGACCTTATTGGACAGAAGAAACACTTGGAGTTGTCTGCTGTGTCACCGTCGAAATCTGTGGAGGATGAAATAATTGACTCCTCACCTGCTGTTAATGGTATCAGACCTTTACGCAGATCACTCTCTTTTGTTTCAAATGCCAGAAAAAGCTTAAATCTTGACTCAGATGCTAGTCTTTCAGCAGTCCCTTTGTCAATGGACAAAATGGGGGATACTACTTCCACGGAAGTTAAAAGGCAAACTAAATTTACATTTAAGACACGAGCAGCAACCATGACTAGCCATTCTTCTCTTACTCCTGATACGGCGTCGAAAACACATGAACTCAGCAATTCACCTTGTACTCCAGATGTATCGAAAAGTCTCCAAATAGTGAATGGAGGAAATGATGGTCTAGTCACATCTGTCAGAACTTTCAATTTTTCGAAACAAAATGGGTCTCATGGTGTTGAAAGAGCTAAAACGTCGTCTTCAGTCAATGGTAGGTCAATTATATTGAAATGTTTATTGTAATATACCGAAACTGAAAAAGAAAAAAGAAGAAAACAGGACCTGTATTTTGTACGCTTCAAACACATTTCAAACGCTACATTTTCTGTTTGATACAATTCTTTCTTATTGATTTTTCGAATGTATGTATAATTTTTTGAAGAGGGGGAGGGGGGAGGGTGGAAAGCTTGCACTAACAGTACGTACAGGGCAGTAATGATGATCACTGAAAATATGGTGTTAATAATAAACAACCAAAAGTCTCGGTCGGTGGTTGGGGTTGAGGGGGTGTATGTCTGCTTTTGTGCCTAAACTAAATATTTTTTTTTTATTCATATTGCTACCTTTTTTACCATACATTAATGCTATAGAGGTAATATATTTACCTATAAAGAGTCGACATAGATTAATTACGGAGTTAAACGTAGAAGAATCTGTCAATTAAGCTATTGAGTGGCTCGCATGAGAATAATTTTATGCTTTTAGCTTTTGTTTCTTGGGGAGGGGGCTACTATCAAGCATAAAATTTTATGTTTTATGGTTGATCAGTATAGTTTAATGGTTTTAAGGTTGGGCCTTTGCTCCTTGGACGCTTGTTATTATTATGCTTGTGTGCACTTTTATCTATAATTCTATAGGGTAATTTGTTCGACTAGATCGTTCTGTATAGTAAGTTATCACTATCTATCAGATAAACATATTTGAAAAGTGCTCCAGTATGATAAATCTGTATGACAGTCGGCCAACCGTCTAGGGCCAAACGAAAATCAGTTCTTCCTCAAATGGGGTGAAAGGATGCCATAAGAAAGATTTAAGGGAAATGGAAAATTCCAGGGAGAGTACAAGAGGGAGGCTTTGAATAGATCGGGAAGGAGGAGGATCGTGCTCAGCTGTGTTGGCCGAATGCGGCTATGTGCTGCGATGAGATTTTAGTAGTAGTTGTAGTATGATCAATCTACTAATATTCTGAAATATTTTCTAAAAATATTCAGAAAATTCAAAATAAAGCTGTTAAACTTTTGTCACCAACTTTTTTCATTCATTACTCAAAATATTAACGAATGTTACATTAAGAATTAACCTCTTGATATTTCAAAAACTAGAGATTATCGAGTTCACATACAAATATCTTAGTAATTTGCTATCCTCTTCTTTCGAAAATATTTTTTCCATTATTAGTGATTTCCATAGTCATGATACACGAGGAGCACTGAATCTAGTACATCAATTTAGAAAAACGACTAGAGCTTCTTTTGTAATAAGAAATTTTGCTTCCTATGCATGGGATGTAATACCGGTTGCGATTCGAAATGCAAGTCGTCGGGTAACCTTCAGGGCCACAGCCAAAAGATTTTTCCTTGCAAAAGAATAGAATTTATGTATGTGTTTTATGCAAGTAGAATGGTCTTTGTATGTGTGTGGATTTTAATATAGAATAGTACTTTTTAGAATACCTAGAATAGAAGATTCCCACCTGCTGCCAACAAGCACTTAGGGATTTTCTTAGCAAGTGCAGCAAAAATGTTCTTTTTTTTTGTCAAATAAAATTATCTTACCTTACTAATTTTTGTGCTTTTGAATATAGCAACCTAAACCAAATCTGGAAATCTTTGTCCCTTTGGCTTTGTTTTTCTTTTTGTTTCTCCTTGCCAAAAAGTTGTCATTTTTTTAATTTTAAATGGTTTTACAGTTGTCATTAAGTCAGTTTAACTTTACAAAAAGATAACGCAAAAACATTCTTTATCTTTCAAGACTGTTAAATATATGTGATGTCTCGATCATTTCAGCCACAAGCAAGACTTGGACAAGTGTAGAACAAAATTTGAGATCTACCATTTTCGGGGTCAGACAAATCTTAATTGAAATTGCCAAGCTGGGGACAGCTTTATCCTTCAATTGCAATACTAACTTGGCTATTGACCTAAGATAAAGAGAGAATTCTTTTCAAAAATGTCACCATGATAATTGATCGGAAGCCTAACTTAGAATGTGCCTACATTCGATACTTTAGCTGCAGGACAATGCTCCGACTCTGTAATAGATCATAGGATAGATCTGATCTTATCAATAGGGTCAAATCGACAGAGGGCCTGCCATGAGTAGACTTTGCTTGATTGAAGAATAGATTATGAATTGATAAAAATTCCAGTACACAACGACTGTCACTTCAGAGGAAATGTTTTTAGAAACGGGAACGAATACAGGGGCTCTGGGCCATGTCTCCCCTTGAAAGAAACAATCATGTGTACGTGCCTTTCTAGGAACCCATCTCACCAAAAGAAGAACAAAGATCGGACAGCGGTTGAAGTTTAGTTAGTACTTTTTCAATAATATTCCATGATACAATTTTGACTGTTTGCTCTGGCACTGAAGTTCTTCAACATAAACTAAGTACCAGGACAATTAATGGTTGAGGGCGGATGATCCGAGAAGCTATAGAGAGCATACTTTTGGGCTTTTGTAGAAGGATTGTCTTAACTTGACGAATGGTTAGACTCACCACATCTGCTGTACATCCGCTTCTCTGTGCACCTTGATCCTAAACTTTAGGCTTATTCAAAAAAGCTGGTGACATACATTAGCTATGAACAAAATTCTCTTTTACGCATTCGTATACGGTATTAAAAGTGACACTAGTAAAGCAATTAAAAGTATTAATAATAAAAAATTGTTTCGTCTTAAAACTGCTATTGATTTTCAAAAGTACGTTACAAACTTAAAAAGAAAAACTTAAAAATCGATGGGGGAAAAAATTAAAAAATGAAAAACAAGAAAACTTTTGTACTAACTACTTACCATCCCTGTTATGCCTAAAGATAGTATCAGACTTTTTCATACTTCAGAGATAAGTACCAAAAACTGTTTGCTAAGCTGTTCTCAAAAGGAGGATCAGCAAGGCAGGGTACGTTCAATGACACTTTGATCTTCCAGATGAATATTCCCCCATAAACCCTAATTTTGAGGAAGTTTAAGGAAACGGTTCTTGGCAATTCATGTGGAAAATGTCATATATGACATAAATGGCGTGATAGCGACCTTGCATGTTTGCACAAATACAAACCAGTTTAATTGTTTTACGCAACAATGAGGGATTAATTTTCCTTTTTACATTTCAGAATTGGCAGGAAGAGTAGAAAGAAGCACGAGTAGAGACAAAGGCTATGCTTATTTAGAAAGCTGCTTATTTTTGCTTTTCTGTAGACAAAACAAAAAATGCTTATTTATGCCTTTTTTTGCGTATTAGAATTCGCATGAACCAGGAAAGTGATACGCCTCTTGAAAGACAAGAATTATTGCAAGGCAGGGTATGTACACTTCGGTCTTCCTGATCAACATTCCTGTTGACCATAATTTTGAAAAGGGCTAAGCAAACGGTTTTTGGTAATTCACGTGTAAAATATCATATATGACATTACTGGCGTGATTGCGACGTTGCGATGTGTGCACAATTACAAACCAATTTCATGACATGACGCAACAATGAAGGTTAAATTTTCTTTTTTAGTTACTGGAATTGGCATAAATAATAGAAAAGCAACTCGAGTAGAGGAACAAACTATGCTTATATATAAGTGCTTGAGGACTTACCATAAATTAAAAAAAAAATCGGATAATTACGATCAAATTGATGACATTATTGTGGAAAGTTGCAGAAGGAAGGTAACATAAGTTGTAGAAGACAAAACATATGCTTATTGACAAAATCTTTTAAGACTAAGCAGGCACGTACACAGGAATATTTTTCGGGGGGGGGGGCAAAACCTTCGAAACAGCAGATATAAAGTAGCGCTTTTTTTATTTAGTAACTAAATAAGCGCAAAATAGCATGTATATCGGAAAATACAGATTAACTATAATCTTTAGTATTGTAGTGGATGGGGGGAAGAAGATTGAAGCCTCGGAATTACGTTTTAGGCTCAGGTTATCTTCATAGCGATTTAAAACCAGTGATAAATCTGTTATATCCTACTGAAAGGGACATTTTAGGGTTAACAGTGCAATATGGATGCTGTGGGGGGTAGTTCTTCTATTGCAAAATCGTCGATTTTAATGAAAAATGATAGTTTCCAAAACTGATCCATTAAAAACTTTACTTTATGCTGAAAAGGGAGGATAAACGCTCTAATATCAAGGATAATTGTATTTTGCTGTGGAGAGCAAACGCTAATTACTTCAAAGAGGGTAAAAAGTTAGACAGAAATTGGTTAATAATTGGGCAGTGACTTGACCAGATAATTGCATGCTGAAAAATCCCAAAAAAAGGCTTCAAACATGTATCTAGATTCTTAATAAATGTCCTACTTTTGCCAGAAATCCCAATCATGGAGAAATTAAACATTTCACAAAGTTTCAGGGGGGGCGGGCCCGAAGGCCTCCCCCCTGCATACGTGCTAGAGACTAAGGAATATTTTTAAAATACAGTAAGTACAGAGGAGTAAGTACAGTAGTACAGGGATTAGTCTACAGGAAAATTATTGATTTGTTTGGGTCATTACAAAACAAACCTGATGATGCAACTTAACTATGAGGGACGAATTTTTTTTTTATGTATATGAATTCAGGATGGAAAGCATTGGAGAAAAGTAATAGAAGCCTTATGAGACAAAAACTTCGCTTTTTGGCAAAATCCTTTCAGACTAAGGAACATTTTAAAAATACTGAAGATATATTAGAAACTATTACAGGAAAAATATCGAATTTTTTAGACTTCGATGATATAACGTAACTATGATAGATGGAACTTTTTGTGTCTTATGTATTTAAATTCAGTTTGAAAAGTTGCACCAGCGAAACAATTATTGCTTATTGATAAGACTCTTTAAAACTACCAGAAAATTTTGAAAAATAGAGTGAATACTTCAGGAAGAAAAAAGGGGGAAATAATCCTACAGGAAGAGCTAGCATCCGTTGAAAAACTGCTTACATATTTAAAAGTCAGCATAAAAGTGTGTATCCAGGACATTTTAAAAAATTTAGCGTTGAATTTTTTTTTGTATTCAGTTTTAAAAAAGGGAACTGTCGACGCTTTTCTGGAAGCATTCTGTGATGAAATAAATCTCAACGCGTTTGGGTCTGTTGTAAAGAAACTTTTGGACTTTTATGTTCTCTTTCTTGAGCCCTCTCTGCCTCCCAACGAATGTTGAATTTTGACCTTCGATATGCTTTCATTACACACTAAGACATTGCACTATATTATTAGAAACACTTTCAAAGACAATTCTTTAACCTTTATTTGGATAATTGTGATAAATTTTTCTGCCAGGTCAGCTCATATTGTAACAGTCTTAAATGATTTAACGTCCTATTTCACGTCGTCGCAGTACATTGTCGACGTTTTCAAATTCAAGACTTGAAAATGAGACATTCAATCAGGAATTTTAGAACGTACTAAGTCAGTATATACTTGTTCAAAGTCAAAGCTATTATCTAGTTTTTAAAGTCAATTATAGCCGTGCTGTTTTTGACAGAAGAGCTCGATTTTAACTGCCGTTTGAGAAGTTCATTCCGATTGTAGATACTTATGATTATTTTTCGTAAAATCGATTGTTTATATCCAATTTGAAATAAGAACTATTTCAGCATCAGTAGACGGAAGTTCTCTGGAGTCTGGTCGTAGTTTGACTTCACTAATATACAACCCAGATAGCCCGTTGAAGCAGAATTCAGAAGCTGCAGAGAAAAGGTTAACACATTGCGCGAATGGCAGGTTTCGAGGAAATATAAAGAATGATGGACTAACTGGAGAATTTGATAGTAAAAATTTTCCTCACAGCAATGAAATGATGAAGGTAATTATTTACAGATTGTAGAAAATCTTAATTCTAGTTGTATATAGTGGGTGGTATAAAGCTATAGTTTAAAGTGACTGAAATTTGGTGACAGCTTTTGATTCAAAAAAATTTCTGACTTTTAAATAACGAGCAATATATTGAGCTATATCATTATAATGAATACATAGAATACATATACATATAATTATACATGAATACATAGAGTTAAGTTTGCTTTTTTGATGCATTCACTTCGGAGAAATCAGAAGCTCAACATACGATCTAAGCCACTTCCCGCTTATATTTTTTTTTTTTACTGAGGGAGATTTCTGATCAGAGATGAAAAACATGTTCCATTTCTATTTGTGTATGACTCTACCTGAAAAGCTTGTGTTCCAGTAGAATATTCTTAGCTAGTTTGTCGAAGCCCCCTGAAAAGAGGAAGAAATCACAGTGAGTACTTATTACATTGTTTCTAATTTTTTCAGTGTTACCAACCCGAAATTAGTAAAAGATAAAGTCAGTCACCTCATTTGGGGTTCCAGTATCATTTTGGATCTCAAGATACTTATATGATATTTCTTAAATTTAATGTCATTATGAAATAATAAATTAACTATTAAACTAACTATTTGATAATTTAATAGTATTAATAGATGAAATAAAGGACAATAGATAAAGTATTAATAGATGAATATTAAATTATCAAATAATTTGATAATTTAATATATATATATATATATATATATATATATATATATATATATATATATATATATATATATATATATATATTGAAAAAAAAGAAATCACCAGTGCAACAACACAAACACAGAAACGAACCCACACCATTAAACTAAAAAAAAAGGAGAAAGGAAGACTGTTTTCCTACTTTAGTAATTTAAATAGATCAGTACTTGAACAAGGCCTTAACCTTGCTCATCTATTCAATTACATAGGTCAAACAGCATAGCCATACACAATCGACTGCAAAGAATAATCTATGGACAGGCAGTCGTGTCGTAAGTAAGTATAAGTCGTCATCTACCGAATATTAAAAACAATAATTAAGAAAAATAATTCAAAGGCGACCGCCCAGAACAAGGGCTCATCAGGAGAATATATACATATACATGTAAGAGGCATTCTTAATTTGCTACCGTCTTACCGAACAGAAAAATAAGGAGTTTACCCAGAAAAACCTGTGTGGTCTAGCTCAGTTTTAAGTTCGTTTCTTCTCCCATAGGATGGCTGTTGTAAAATGGAGGTCAGTGTAAAAGCCGGATTTGTCTAAAATGCGAATAATTGTTTTAACTGTTAAACCTTTTTTTTCGACAATGTGAAATTCAAAATATGCGCTACTATGTATAAGGGTAATATTTCTTAAAATATTCTTATCCTCTTGCTGATGTTACTTACTTTACTTACTTGGCAACTGATGGTCAAGTTGGATGCGTCAACGTCATTTGTTTGTCGAGCCTCCTCAGCCTATTTGCTCTCCTGGCTTTTCAGGCAAATGGATCCTTTCTAGTCTAGCTAATTATCAAGAACAAGTAACAGTAAAATAACTGAAAATAATCTTCAAGTTGAAACTATAAATTTGACACCGAATACTTTGAGGTTAGTTTTGCAAAAAAAATATATGGTACCAAGGATATTAAAAATTAAATGTCATTCTTTAAATTGGTTAAATAGAATATTACACAAAACACAACCATCAAGGCTATACCCAGTTGGAGGGAGGGGTACAAAAAGACTAAAAAACACTTCAAAATCTTTTTATTAGCATTTTAGCTATGTTTTTACGAGCTGTACAATTTTTTTTATTGGGGGGGGGGTTGTCAACCCCATCCCCCTAGATACGGCCTTGACAACCATATATGTCTTAGAAAACTGGGGAAACCGGGGAGTTCAGTTTTCAATGCAAAGGATATACAATGATAGTATGCAGTTTTTAAACCTAGCGGGGGCAAAGTTTAAAAATTAAGAACGTGTGTGAAAAATCAGCAGAAAGGAGGGAACAATTTATATATTGTGTATTATATTTCATGGTTGCTGTAACAAAAGACAAACACAATCATTAATTGCCATTATATTGTTTAAAATAAACAGTGGCTGAATGATTAAAACTATGGGAAAATATAACCTTAGCATGTTGACTCCTAATAGGAATTGAAAGGAACTGTATATATATATATATATATATATATATATATATATATATATATATATATATATATATATATATATATATATATATATATATATATATATATATATATATATATATATATATCTTTTAACAGTAAAAAATCTCAGCTATACATCAATATCTTTATTATTAAATTTCTTCTCATCAAACACCCAAATTATTAGCTAAGTTAATTGACTTACCCATAGGGGGAATATTTTCTACCAATTAGGCTACCCTATCTCGCTGTATTTATTTGACTATTGAAATGTCAATAATATCGAACCTGATTCGAAAAACGTCACTTTTCTTTCTTAATTTTGGCACATTCCACTACCCTATTATAGGCCTATATTTGTTCAGGGAGCCGGTTTTCCTCCCGGAAAATTTCCCCAGAAAATTTACCCCCGGATGATCCTCCCCTCATGGAAAATTCCCCCACACGCAAAATTGAGTAGCCAACGAAAAGTACAAAATGGGTAGCTCAAAATGCCGATCAGATGTTCTAAGGGGTGACAAAAAGACCAGGTATCAAAAATAGTTTTAGGACAGGGGCTGGCTGGTCTCCAATCACATATGACTCATAAAAAAGGACTAGAACTCTCAATCTCTGATCAAATTAGCAATACCCTTAGTTTTGACGAGCACGAGGGGGAGGTTAGGGATAAGGAAGGGGCATCCCTCCTCTTTTACAGATTAAGTTCTGCTAATTTTGAGGTTTATTGTTACTCTTTACTTTCATAATAACAGCTTAGACCAGAAATATTCTCAGAAATCAAGAGGGACTAAATATTAATTTCTTCCTCATCCATCCCCTTCCCCCAACCGTTCATTAGAACCAATTCTATATTTAACTGAATTCTCAGTGAGAGTTCAAATGCTGTGGAACTAAAATGCACGCTTTGAGACATCTGTCCCCCTCCCTAACAATAAAATCATCAGAGAATCCTACTGCTGAGGTTTAAAGCTCTTATCTGCAGATAATTTGTTTTTTGTTTTTTTGTTTTTTACCAAGGAAAGTGATCACTTTCCAGATATAAAAAAGGATCAGACATCAAAAATAGTTCTTGGACAGGGGTGATGGGTAGTTTTCCAATCACTTTCGATTAAAAAAGGACTATAACTATCAATTTCCGATTGTATGAGCAGTCTCTGAAGTTTCTATGACTATGGGGGGGATCAGGGTTTAATGTCTCTCTTTACTTTCAAAATTTTCGACGTAGACCAGATATTTTCCCGGAAATAAAGAGGGATTGTATATCAATTTCTACCTTTACCCCCTCCTCGCCCCTTCCTTAGAGCTAACTCTGTATTTATCTGAAATCTCAGTGAGAGTTAGCTTGTAAAATGTGTCTATGAGGCTTCTGCCCCCTCCTTACCTATTAAACCTTTTGATTGGTTTATTGAGGGGTGTCAGGGTTTAATGTCTCTCTTTACTTTCATAATATCAACTTAGACTCGAAATTTTCCCGGAAATAAAGAGGGATTGTATATCAATATCTACCTTTACCCGCCCCCCCCCCCTCCCCACCACTTCCTTAGAGCTAACTCTGTATTTATCTGAAATCTCAGTGAGAGTTAGTTAGTAAAATGTGTGCTATGTGGCTTCTGCCCCCCTCCCTACCTATTAAACCTTTTGACTAGTTTAAACAAAATGAGAATTACAAAATTTGTAAATTGTTAAGGAGAGGGGGCGAAAAATTAGGCAAGGGAAGGGTCGGTTGTTTTCCAGTCTCTTCAACTCCCTCTCAACATACATTGAAAGTCTCAACCTAATACCAGCAGCCGTTGGTTAGATATTGCTGATATTCACTTTTCACAACCAGCGAGGACTAAGTGTATTTTGTTTTTGTTTGGCATTCCTCTCAACATCTTCTTAAAGTTTCACCTTAATGCTCTTAGCCTTTTTGAGAGATCCAGGATATAACATGCCGTCTTTCCGTAATAAAACCTTATACGCTAGCTATGAGCAACTTGCATAAGGGGAGAGGGTGTCTTCCATGGAGGCGTAGTAGTTTAAGCTTTGGGCTCGTTTGAATAAAATGGCCATCTCTGATTTTTGGGGTAAGTGATTCCAATTTTGGGGGTAAGTGATATGTAAGATCATGATTGTACCTTTTAAGGTATACACCTGACTTCGGTTGGTTCGGAGAGTCATAATTACTAATTGGGTTTGTGGAATTTAAACCAACTTGTCCAGAGGTTACAGTTATGATTTAGGGTTCCCGTGCTCTATCCGACCTGCGTGTCGGAATAGATAGATTTTCATCATCCATAATCTATTGGAAAGCTTATCATCAGAAAGCTTGGTTGAATCTGGAACCTGCTAAGGTTGAATTTGTGCCTTTAAGAGGGTGAGATTTGATTGCAATCTGACCGCCGATACAGTGCTTATTACCAAAAGTAAGTGTTGGGCGAGCTCTTTTTTTTCTTTTCTTTTTTTTTATCCACAAACCAAACTTTTTACGGGCGTTCCAAGAGTGCTTGGTGTCTTTTTAGGCTGATAAATTGGTAACCAAAACAGGAAACTTATGAGTACTGAGATCCATAAAAAGCGAAGATAGAGAAGTAACAGATGCATCTGTTTTCTTCTCATTTTAACTGCCTTACCAACAAACATATACTCTTTATTTTAACCTAAGGACAAACCAGTGCCCATAGGTATTTTTGATATTTTAAAAACTTTCTTTTATTTTAAACCGACTTAGAGGATTTTTAAAATAATTTTACTTTCTATCCTTTAGGAAAGATGAGCATATTTCGTATTGTTATTCTCAGAATTGAAGAGGGTAATATGGGACAATAATCCCCTTGAATTGTTTTGTGAGTTCCGGCTGAAATAATACAGACGTAAAAGAGGGCTTTTGTCGTCTTGCTAATCTCGTCTCATTAAAGAAATCCTGTACTACCTCAGTGAGGTTTCAAGTTTACGCTGTTTTCTAAGCCCTAGTAAAAATATAAGCTAATGTTCTATTAGAATTATTCCTTTTCAGGCTTTCCGTGAAAAATTTGGCCTACGGGAATTTCGTCCAATGCAGTTACAAGCAATTAATGCAGCTCTTCTGGGTCATGATTGTTTTATCTTGATGCCAACCGGTGGTGGCAAAAGCCTCTGCTACCAGCTACCAGCTGTAGTGTCTCCTGGAGTTACCATCGTTGTGTCCCCACTGAGATCTCTAATTGTTGACCAAGTTCATAAGTTGAAGTCTCTTGGTATTCCTTCTGCTCATTTATCTGGTGATGTTTCTGTATCAGAACAAGGAATTGTCTACGAGAAATTACACAGGGTTGAACCAGGTATGAAAAAAAAAATGAAGTGAGCAAAAAGGTTTTGTTATAAAGGATGTAATTTGGAAGGATGAAGCCTGAGAAGGTTTTTGTGTTACAAAAAATGTCCCAAATACTACTGAAGATTTTTTATTTTGCTAATGTTAAAAGTCGATTCCATTTTTGAGAAAATTGAACAAAAGAATGAACAAAAGGGCAGAAGAAAATGAATAACAAAAAGGCAGAACAAAAAGACAAATTAAAGTAGCAGTCCCGGTGCATGAAAGAAACCTTTTTTTTTGCGTTTCTTTCAAAATCCTCTCTGTCTCTCTTGCTACTTTTTCTCTCTAGACCTTGAAACTGGAACAACTATCTCCTCTGAAAGTATGGAAATTATTGTTGAATTGCTTTGCTGAATTTGGCATTTGAAACAGCGTCAAAATAAAATTATCTCTATTTGAACGAATATAAATCTTGAACTATACGAAAATTGTAAGGACAATGTGAAAAACTTTTTGATTTTGTGAGTGAGGGAGGGGAAAGGCTGAGTTCAAACCTCTCCTGTGGACCTAATCAGTTCAATCGATACCATTTCCTGCATTTTGTTTTGTGTCTGCTGATTTTCTTAGAGGCGGGTAGCCTTCTATTCTCTAGTTTAATCTACAAAAATATAAGGGAATTTTATCAGTCTGTTTTTTAAGCCATATGTTGCGTATGCTACGAAGCAATAATTTTTTTTGTTCAAAGTTTGAACTTCGCCCTTTACTTCCATCAGAGAAAATTTGTTTTATTAAAATTCATTGTATAAGATAGCTATTTGAGCAGCTTTTCTACTTTCATTTAGAATTGATATTCGAAATTACTTCAATTTAGGTAATGAGCTCATTATCTCAAGATCACCTGCAATGTTTATTTTAAATATTTCTTCCGCTCGTTATCATCTTGAGATCTTGAGGTCATTTACTTTTTTTTCTACTTTCCATTTTTTTAGGCATATCAATCATGTTCAATCAATCAGTTTCAAATATTTGAAACTACATCAAAATAAATTTTTGTTTTTTCAAATAAATGTCAAATCTAGCGATTTGTCTGAAATTCAACAGAAAAATTGCAATAGTTTTTTTGATTTTATGGGAGAGGGGGTGCATTGTCTATGTCTCCTCCTTATATACATATGTTATTCTACCTATTCCATTTTCACACGTTCCCGCCTATTTTGCCAAAGTCTTAAATGACTTCTTTCATTTCTTGCTAGATCTTAAACTACTCTACGTAACTCCTGAGAAACTTAGCGCCAGTGATCGTCTAGTATCTGCGTTAAAAGGGCTTTTCCAACGACAGAAACTATCAAGATTTGTTATCGACGAAGCGCATTGTGTCTCCCAATGGGGCCACGATTTTCGGAAAGACTATAAAAAGTTATCCGCTTTGCGTCAACAGTTTCCCGGTGTTCCCTTCATGGCTCTCACAGCAACAGCAACACCAAGAGTGAGAACTGATATTCTACATCAGTTACAGATGGGATCTCCAAAATGGTTAGTATATGTAACATAGATAGATTTATTAAAGATTTATCTATTGAATATATAATGTTTTATGTGGTTATTGCACGTGGAGGTTCTGAAAGCTTTTTTTTGAGGAGGAGGGGAGGGGAATATGTTGTGATTGGTCACATTTCATTGCATTGATATCCAATAATGTGTAATATCTGCTACCCAAGTTTTAATAAATTAATTTGTTTGTCAGGATGATAGGGTTCATTGCAAAAAATGGAATTTATAGCCAATCTAAGAAAAAGAAACTCTCTAAGGGATAGGTGAAATGATAAAATTAACACAAACATTGAGGCTGTATGAAAATCTGTTTAAGAGTGGAAAAGACCAAATAAATGAAGAAACTCGGAGATAACTACGAAAATAAATTTAGCAACGGCTTTCAAGTAATACACCTTGTCCAACCACCCCGAATTGCAAGAATAGTTTTGTTTGCATGATTATAACCCTCCTAACTGTACACATTTGCGTACCTATTCGTACGGTGAACGTACACATTCGTACACGTACACTATTCGTCACATGAAGCTAAAAACCTTATAATAGAGTAGAAAATATTGTATATTTGCTGTAAAAGGGTTTATTTTTTACTTTTGTCGGAAAAAACCAGAGAAGGGAAACGATGTATCAGTTATTCGTGAAATATATGTCAGAAAGGTAATTTGACCATTCTATACATTTTGATATTCAAATAGATTCGAGTAGCCTTACCTTCCTAAAACTCATCGGACAGCCCGTGTGAAATTTTAACTGGTCAACGGAGCAAAAAGTTGATTTCTTACAAATGATCTTTCTGCTAGTTTTTTCTGCTACTCTTTGGCTACGTTACCTACAGTTCAACTTTAGTTTGAACTGAAGGTTTACTTGAAAAGAAGTGCACAAGTTGTGAGAATTTACAAAAATTGATTAGAACATACCGTGATGTAAACATTGACAAAATGCATGCTGTCTTTTTTATTATAAAGGAAAACTGGATGGAGAAGAACTAGAATGGGATTTTTGGGGCTTAATACAAAGAAATTTTCAGCTCAAATGCTATAAATAAAAATCTATAAATAAAAGAAACAACGCTGTTAAAAAAAGACAATAAATAAGAAACACCTATCCATATTTGTTGCATTCAAAATATTTTTTAAAGTACTATTTAAGCTTTTGTGTAGAGGGTGGGAGGGGGGAGTCAAATGGTCTCTATTTCTTGTCACGCAGGTTTATACAGTATGATTCGTGTGTGTGTGTGTTTTTTGTTTTTTTTTTAGCTTTAACCTCTCTCTTTGCCTTCGTTTGATAAAGAAAACCAACATGAAATTTTATTGGACAGAAAATTTTCTATCATTTTTTTTAATACATATAATTTTATTGGTAGAAACGTTACGGGAAAATTGTTTGTCCAATCATACCTCTGCAAATTTGACAAGTCTTTCTTACTTCCAAAAATGTTTCTATAAAGAATGTGTGAAGCGTCGTCCAGTTTTGAAAAATCTGATGTAGCTAATCGTTGTTACCAACAGAAATTAAAATTAAATATAAGGTATGCGAAGCCTCACATTTTTCTCGGTGAGTCTTGCTTTCATGACCACCGATAATGACCGTTTCATATGCAGCTGGAATATTCAGCTTGTTAATTTAGTTTTTTTTTTCTGTTTCTCCTGGCTAAAAACCCCGTTCCTTTTTTGTCCTCATTTTAAAACGTTAAGCATAATCGAAGAGCCTGTAAATAAAGTAAGCTATAAATTTGTCCAAGCATTGGCGTATTGACAGTTTCTGAAGCATATGTTTTACAAACATATAGGTATTTAACATTATTTACCAAGTTTATGATGCTTTCTAGGATGCCATTCTTTTATAGTTTGTTTTATAAAAAATATATTTATTCCTACTTTTCATGCAAAGTTGCTGTTCAGAATCTTGACGCGGTGAATTACAAGCCGGTTTGTGAGGATTTTTGAGTTTTAGGTATCTTGGAGTATGTTGGCTTGAAAATTTCAAAAACAAACGTGATTATCGTGAAACAAAACAAACGTGATAAACGTGATTATAACAGGTTTTTAAGTACTCTATCAAAGATCTCACTCAAGGGTGCGAATTTACGGAAATATAGGGAGGGAAAAGAAAATTTATTTTTCGAATGTAGGATAGGTACGGTTTTTTTTCTGTGAAGATACAAAAAAAAAGTATTTACAAAGTTTAGGGGTGGGGGGCAAAGAATTTATGGGGGGAAATACCCTCTCCAATTAACACACTTTGTCTTAAATATATTTATACAAATCAGTCGAGGAAAAAAATCGTAATATAAAGCAATAAATTTGCAAGCTCTAGTTTCAAATTTCTAAATTTGGCTTTTGTTTCAGATCTTGCCAAAAAAGTTAGTTGAATAGGCCAAAAATTGTGTTGGTTCGCTTTAACACTGGACCCTTACTTTTGAGCTTGTAACTCAAAATAATTGGCCGTGCCCGGAGAGTGAGATTAGTTGCATTTTTTTAGGTTTTTAAGTTCATTCAATCGTCCGAACTTGAAATACTCCATGATGTTGAAAAAAGGAAAGAAAGTAGAAGAAGAAATCATTGATACGATCAAAACGCGATTTACAAGACAATCTGGAATTATTTACTGCTTTTCCAGAAGTGACTGTGATCAGCTGGCTCAGAACTTGAAACGAGCTGGAATCAAAGCTGAAAGCTATCATGCTGGATTGTCAGATTCTGATCGATTGAATGTTCAAGAGAAATGGATTAATGACAGGTTTCAGGTAAGACATTTAAATAAAATGCTCATAGGCCAATTTGATCAAGTCTGTAAAGAGATAGTGGGGAACATTCACATAAGAGGAAACTACTAGTTTTGATTGTTTTAAAATGGACTTATAGTACGAAGCAACAAAAGTGCTGTTAGGCTGAAGATTGCTTACCAATGAAAACAGAGACAGCAGATAAGAACTGGAAAAATAAAGAAACACATGAACAGATGCAACCCATAGCTGTCGAAGCAAGCTGCATATACCCAAGGATAATAGTGTCACACAATTAACACTAGTAAGGTATTTTATTGTGCCATAAAGGCAAGAAATGAAATTGATAGGGAAACCTTGTGAAAAGGTAGCGTGGCCGAGTGGTCTAAGGCGCTGGTCTTAGCAACTAGTCTCTATAGGAAATTATACCGTTCTACCAAAGTAACACAATAATCTAATATAAAAATAGATCACGTTACTGACTTGTCATAGGCAGGAAACTTTCACTTTCATCTCTCAGAGTCGCTGGAAAACTGCTATAAGATGATGGCCCCTTGAAAAGGCAGAACAAAACTGACACAGAAAGGTGGAGTGTAAAGAAACAAAGGAAGTAACTCCCAAAGGAATGGGATACGAATGACTGTTGAAGCCACCACAGGAATTGGGAATTTTGGGAATCATCTGACTTGAATTAGATGAGATAATTCCCCCGGCCGGAATTAGATAGCGATTGGAGACATCTTGGATCTTATATAAAAGATACAAATGTTTTCTGTCGCTCTTTGTTTTTAGTTATTAGGGTTTTGCTAACAAAAATCCGAACACTACATCCTGTGTCATATATATCCAGTTTGTTCTCAGAGAAGAGCTGCTTTTCTTCCGTATCTCTTTCTTTTATTATCTAAACATCTAAAGTATTTACTTTTTTACAGTAGAGTGGTTGAAGCCTCGGCTGAAAAGCATCAGTACCTAGGTTTAATCCCTGCTGTCGCAAGGAATTGCGATGGTTGCGTCTTTCTGTTAGCTAATTTTTTCAAAATATTGAAAATATAGTAAATTGAAAAAAATGTTAATAATATATGTGCTTAGATATTTAGGCTATACTCAGCTCTATATATTATTCTTGGTAAAAACAACATGATTTTTTTTTGTAATATCAAGATGATTAGTTTTTTCTCTGAGACAAACAACCTATGTCCCCGTGTTGCAAGAACTTTACGATTTAAAAATGTATAACCATAGTTTTTTTGTAGAGAAATATCAGCTAGGCAATATTTGACTTTAGGTATACAGACTATACTTAGGCTATATGAACCTGCTTGGTAACATTAAATAACATCCATAGTTTTCCGGCATGCAGCAGTAGCTGGCAACCTAGCAAAAGACGATCACGGCCAATACTAAGAAATGTAATAACCCATAACTCCTAAAAATTGAGTCAGATCAAAACAAAAATTACATTATTAGAACCGCCTTGACCAAAACCCCTAGATAGGACACTTAACGTCCTTTGGCTTGAAGAACGAGGAAAATATATTGGTTTGAAAGTCAAGAAAAGTGGCTGAAACCACAATATTCTGCATATACAGCATCTTGTTTCTTTCTTTTTTTCTTTTTTAAATAAAAAAATTTCTTTTCTTTTCTAAATAAAATAAAAGAATAATTTCTTTTTTTCTTTTCCTCAGATAGCTGGGCACTGGAATATCGCAGAAAGTTGTTTAAGGGCTCATTTTAAAGGAAATTGATGTGGTTAAATCCTACCGTAATTAAAAAAAAATATTATTAAAATATAATATTTTTTTACGAAAAACTACATATCAGTGCAGATAAAGACAAAATATCAATTGAAGCTTGTAAGATCCCTTTAAGGTTTTGATGTAATGTTGGCCGCGATTTTAGAGCACTTCCAACAGGACATACCCAACGATGACAGAGAACAGCTGATGATTATCACGGTTAGAAAGATGGTTTCATAGATTCATTCTCAATCCTTGATTACTGTGCTGGGAAAAAGTTGAGAAGTCAGGAGAATGTCCGATCTGTGTTAAAACACCTACACATTGACTGTACACTGGAACGTATAAAGTGTCTCAACAAGTTCGAAATGGCGATGATTCGATTTGTTATGCCTTGTCTTATGGTCGTCAGATTAGGGCAAGTAACTGCGTTGATGAAACCGAGAACAGAACTTTTTGACGCTCTTAAGGGTAGATTAGTATATCTACCTGTTGATGTACAAGCCTATGCAGACGTTCAACCTGAAAAACTTCTTAAAACTGATAGTTTTGCAAACATTGTCAATGGTCCACTTATAACAAGAATGTCTGGATTGCACTAATAGATTTGAGACAAGTCCATGAAGCAATGTTGTAGCTAAGAGAGGACAACAGTTCAGTTCCTTTGGGCTTGAGTTCGCTCCTTACTATAATCTGATTCTTTTGATGTGTCTATTTGCATCAAACAGTTTTATCAAAAGAGGGCTTATTCGAACGGAAATTTAAAATCCTAGTGCCCTTTTTAAGTGACCAACACTAGGCCCCCTCCCACGCTCAATATTTCCCAAAGTCACCCGACCAAATTCCGAGATAACCATTTTGTTTAGCATAGTCGAAAAATCTAATAACTATGTCTTTGAGGATGATTTAATCCCTACAATCCTAGGGGGAAGGGCTGGAAGATATGAACTTTGTCTATTGTTTACATACTGTATTGATTATTGGGAAGTATACAGACGTTTTCAAGGGGGATTTTTTCTGGTGGGAGGGGAGGTTGGGGGAGGGGTGACATGGGAGGATCTTTTCATGGGAGAAGAGAGTTTCCATGAAGGGGGCGCCCTGATTTCCAAGTATTACCTAAAAAATGATTTGAAATTAGATATAAAAAAAAAAATTCAGTTGAAAGTAAGGAGCAACATTAAAAATTAAAAAGAACAGATACCATTATAGTCAATACCTAGCTCTTTACGATAATTTTTTTTAGTACCTTTTTAAAGAGTTGCTACAACTTTCGAACTTCAACGTAAAGAGCGACGTATTGAAGATGGGGCGAAGCACCTCATATACGTAATAATTCCTGTTCGTTTTAAGTTTTAATGTTGCTCCTTACTTTCAGTTAAAAAACCTGTTTTTTTTATTTAATTTATAGTAAAGAATGAAGTATAGCCTATAGCAAGTTGTCATATATAGGAGCGGTATAGTTAATTATTAATGGAGATTATGTAAGTTTCATTGGTATCATGGCTGTAGAGATAGGTGAAACTTAGTAAAAAACAGACATTGCCATTTATTGAACTTAGTTAGCTGTCTGACTCTCCGAGGTTCATCTCTTATTCTCATACAAGAACAACTAATCTCCCATATCCATTTTCATGTGTTCTGTAATAATCCTAAATAATCAGCTTGTGACAGCGAAATGGCTAACGCCACGCCCGTGTAAAACTAGGATTGACGGTGTATAAAAAAATTTTGTTGAGGAGGGGGAGGGATTTTTTCGGAGGAGGGTAGTAAAAAAACAACAACAACGGAATGGATCAAAATTCCTTTATTTGCATTTTTGTTGCTTTTTTATGAGTTGGATGTAACATTTGAGGCGGTGGGGGGGGGGGGTCAAACCTAGTTACACTTTCCAAAACTCTTAAATTTGTTTTCAAAATAAGCTTTTACTAATAAGACCAAGTTTAGATAATAGTTACCGTTTGTGAGTCAGTTAGAAATGACAAGTTTTTAAACGTTTCTTTTAAACATTTTTGTTTATATGAGCCTTGGACCGTTTCTGCTATTTTCCCATCACTTAAAGGATTATGCTTATACTCGTATGTTGGAGTATAAGTTGCTCTAATCTCTCCCCTCTCTCTCTCTCTCTCTCTCTCTCTCTCTCTCTCTCTCTCTCTCTCTCTCTTTCTCTCTCTCTCTCTCTCTCTCTCTCTCTCTTTCTCTCTCTCTCTTTCTCTCTCTCTCTTTCTCTCTCTCTCTCTTTCTCACTCACAAGTTGTAGCTACCTCGTTACAGGTTGTTTGTGCTACCATCGCTTTTGGAATGGGTATAGACAAACCTGACGTAAGATATGTCATACATTTTTCAATTCCTAAATCAGTTGAAGGGTATTATCAAGAATCTGGAAGAGCAGGACGTGATGGTGATCCAGCTTATTGTATACTATATTATTCGTTCAGAGACGTTAGCAGAATCAGGAGGATGATTGAAAGTGAGGAATTTTAAATTTTAGTTATTTAGGTTATTATCTTTGAAGGAGTACATTTGAACTCTGAATCCAAACAAAATTGCCGATAAATAATTATTATCGGTACTATTTTACCTCTTTCTATTAAAAAAGAAAAAAGAGATTACCCGATATTTGATTTTTCTGTAAAGATACTCAAATATAGTCTAAGATCCAGATCTGTTAAGTGAGATCTGTTAATTTCGCTCTGATCAGTCGAGCTGTTGAGGGGGTGGGTTCCCCCCTAATAATTTGGAGAAAACTATAATTTATTAAGCAGCTTTAATTCGTTGCTCGTTTTAAGTATCAAACTTGCTCTTTACTTAGAGCAGATAATTTTTTCTTCGTTAATCCATATTTGTTTTTAACAAAAAAAAAAAAAAAAAAACGAGACAAGTAGAGGTCCATTATAGTTAATAGGTTCCACATTAGTATTTTCCAAATATACTGCCTTTGAAACCTTATCACGAAGTAAAAATTTGAACCTAGTTAATAGCAGAATGGAAAAGTGTTATATGCTTCCTATTTTGCCACATTTGCTCAGGTTATTTTTTCACCTGATATTTAAAGTACTTTTACTTACTAAAATGTATCAGTTCAAGATTAGATTTTCTTGTTTTAAAACTTTCAGAAGTCGAAATTTTCTATCATTGAAGAATAAGAAGGTAGATATACAATTAATTTAACTTCCTGAATTAAAAAGAAATAATTGAAAAGGAAAATTAGATTTAATGCTTTTTATAATGATATTCCTTTAAAATTCCTTTACAAATATTCCTTAAAAAATTCCATTTTAAAATTCCTTTAATGATATTCGTACTACAACTAGATAGGGCAAACCGGTTTTAGTTTGTTCTAGAATTTGGTAGAGGGTGATCTACTTTAGGAATCAGTTAATTATTTTAATTTTTGTTTCCAGTATTTATTTAAAACTCTGATCCTCTTATTTGTGATTGAAATGCCTAATAAGTGCCGATAAATTCATATTCTTTACGTTTCGGATTCATGGTCTAACCCGTTAATATAAATCTGCCTCTATGTTTAATACCATACTGAGTTCTTGCTATTTTCGATTTTCTGAAGATATTCAGTGTAACACTCCTCCGGAAATGTATACCCCCCCCCATACCCTGATATACACAAGGAAAACTTTTGTGTAATTTTTATAGAATTCCTTCTTTTTTTTAGCATAGATACAAAGCGGAACGTATCAACTATATTTGAATTATACGTTGCAGCACTTTTTGTCTCAATAATTACTGGTCTCGCTACACTCTATGGATTAAACGCACTTTTGCGAATAGACCAAGTAGATTAAGACCCGTTATATAACTGCTAAGAGCTCGTTTCAAAATGTTTTTTTTTTGTCTGTGTTATTCTCAGGTGGATCGGATCGCAGCTTATGTTCGATCGTCTGAAACTAAACATATTATTATAATAGTAATAAAAATATCTAAGAAAGGTCTACGACCGATGAGACTCTAATTCAGGACCTCCTGCCTGGGTCCTTGTCACTAAGACATGATGAAATTTTAGGACAAAATGAAATCTATCCAAACAGTTTAGAGTCCCATCCAAATCATTAGAACAACTTGATTATAGCGAGAACTCCAGTTGTCGGATATTCCTTTCCCTAGTGATGTTTTCCCGGTGAAGATCCATTTTATGAAATATCTCTAACCGTAAATAGCGACGAAGACCGCACTGCCTTTCCATCATAAATATCAACAAGAAGAAGAACAATTTCTAATTTTTTTTGCAAGACAGTGGAATTTTATATTCGAATGAATATTTTGACCCTATGTCCGAGAGCCGCCCTTAGCAAAGCTGAAATAGATTCAAGAAATGAGATTTACATTAAAATACGACCATTAAAACTAAAATGAAAATATTCTAAAACAGTCAGAGGAGCTGTCTCGGATTGCTCCTCAAGAAATTTCTTTTTGTCTTGCTTGGCGCTTCGTATATTCAGGAGAGCACTCCCTTTGAGCATGGTTTTGTCAGCGATTACTGGCTGCTTTTGGGTCTTTACAGCTGCAACCCCAAAGGGTCTGGACTGTGGTGTGATATCTTTCACAATCATTAATTCAGTTCTGTCACTGTCAAGCAGTACATCTGAGTACAAGCTCATCCTTTCCAGGAATAAAGGGTCCGTGATTTTACTGTAATTCTTCGATTTATAAGTTCGTTTTCTACATTGCTAGTTTATCCTAGTATAGATCCTTCCTATACCACTCACTTTGTAGCTGAGAATCAATGCGGTAACCTTCACAGTTCTGAGCAGACACTTCAACCTTCTCTCTCGTTTTCTCGCCAATGCTTGCTGATAGCGTACTACTCTTTGTCAGTCTCGGATACGGACACAATTTAGTTATTTCAACTGTACCCTTTGCCTCAGCCTCCACCCGGGATCACTAATCTTTCTGCTACCCTACACAGTGACATCTATTTTCAATCACCCAAGCTCAGCTTCTTATTCCACATAATACCGTGCCTCATGGATACACACTGGGCGAGAGGCCTGTTGCTGGCTAGTGACCTAAACTAGCAGTAGTACGCCCCCTTTTTTGGATAGGTTTTTACAGTGTATACTGCTCAGAACCACGTGAACTCCACTACTCATGTGAACTTCCTCTATAAACGTTTAGAAATAATTTAATTTCGGTTTTCATTGGACTAGCTGTCATTTCCTTTTTTGGCTAACAATATTTTTTTAAGTTTTTGTTGTTCATTTAATTTTTTTTTTAAATTTTTCCTATTGATTTGTAGTGGACAGAGAAAATCCAGCTGCAAGGGCTCGTCATATTGATAACCTCTGGCGAATGGTAGCCTATTGTGACAACCTTACGGATTGCAGACGTTCTATCATGCTTGACTACTTTGGGGAAATATTCGACCGTGAAATATGTCGTGCAAACGCAAGACATGCTTGCGACAATTGTTCAGTTAAGGTAAAAAAATAAGGGCTTTCTATTTCTTATGTCAATTTAAACCGTATGTTCATCATAATTTCCTCAGTATTTTAATTATATTTTTTTTTTGCAAAACGATTTATTAACCACATGACAAATTTAATCATTTTTATGACAGGCACAAAAGGACACCCGATTTTCTTACTGGATCTGTAAAGTGCAAATATTTTTATTGTGTTAATTTACATTTTGCTAATTATACTAAAGTGTATTTTATTCAATTAAATTATTAGGCTACATAAAATTATGTTGATTGAATTTTATTCTGAGATTAACTTAAACAATCGAGAAAAAGTTACTAAGCTTATAGAAATTTTTTTTTATTTGTTACTAACTTTGTATTGTAGCCAATGACTATAATGGAATAGGCGTATTTCTTTTTCCCGTTATTATTATTATTATTAATATTATTATTATTATTATTATTCAATACAATACAATACAAAATACAATTCAAAATGGAATTACAATACACTTATTCCCCCTCGAAAGGCTCCATGGCCAGGGATAACCGATTTAGATTTTTTGGTGATGTATTTATTTTTAGCAAAATAAATTAATTTAAATAATATATATTGTGCTAATAATTTTCTAACCAACTATTTTCTAAGGCCTTTTGTCTTTATTAGAAAGCTATTCTTAATAGCATTCATGGAAACCTTTCAATTTTTTTGATAAACTATTTGATTTTATTGATGATTATTTTTTCTGAATGCTCAAAAATATGTTTTAGATAATATGCTTACTGCTATACTAAAAAACTATATCCGGTACTCCTGTATTATTCAGAAAACACTTGGGAACTGAAGTTAGATTAATCATAATGGTATATTCCAAAATAGGATGAAAGTGTAATGCTTTATTTTATATAATAATACAATTGGGGCTATATATTTGCACACTAAGGGAGTGTTGCAGTAAAGTAACCTAACATTGACAACCCCCCCCCCACCCCCACCCCCCTAATGTGTAAATGTTATGGCTCTGAAACCGGTTTTCGTAGATCTTGCATTCAGAACTTACAAGCAAACTTCTCGAGTTTGTTCTGAATAATCCAGGAGTGCTCTATTTTGAAAGACCCTTTGACTTCATTGGTAAACTTTTCTTGATAGTTTTTTGAAGAATTTTTGACTATTTTGAATTAATTATCAAACATTTCGTGGTAACGAACTGTAGTAAGGAGCGAATAGGATTCAAAAGAATCCTATTTTTATGCTGACTTTAAATATATAAGTTTCATCAAATTTAGTCTTTGTCATCAAAAGTTACGAGCCTGAGTAAATATGCCTTATTTTGGAAAATAGGGGGAAACGCCCCCTAAAAGTCTTTTTAAGTGACCAAAAAAATTGTAGGGCACCTAGGCCCCCTCCCACGCTCATTTTTTCCCAAAGTCAACGGATCAAAATTTTGAGATAGCCATTTTGTTCCGCATAGTCGAAAACCATAATAACTATGTCTTTGGGGATGACTTACTCCCCCACAGTCCCTGGGGGAGGGGCCGCAAGTTACAAACTTTGACCAATGTTTACATACAGTAATGGTTATTGGGAAGTGTACCGACGTTTTCAGGGGGATTTTTTTGGTTTGGGTGTGGGGTTGAGGGGAGGGGGCTATATGGGAGGATCTTTCCTTGGAGGAATATTTCATGGGGGAAGAGAAATTCAATGAAAAGGGTGCAGGATTTTCTAGCATTACTATTAAAAAAAAACAATGAAAATATAAACATGAAAAAGTTTTTCAGTTGAAAGTAAGGAGTAGCATTAAAACTTAAAACGAACAGATTATTACGCATATGAGGGGTTCTAAAAATACTTTAGCTTAAAGAGCGAGGTATTTAGGAGGAGATAAATACTTCGCTCTTTATGCTAAAGTATTTTTAGTAATTTCAACTATTTATTCTACGGCCTTTCTGATTCAGGGGTCATTCTTAAAGAATTGGGACAAAACTCAAGATTTAGTGTGAAGAGCGAGGCATTAACGAGGGGACAAACCCCCTCATATATATAATCAAAAATGTAAGAATATAAAAGTTTGTTACGTAAGTTAATTCTTAAGTTACGTATATTTTTTACTAATAAAAACGTTCGTTAAAAATTAAAAGTTCAAGTTGCCTTTTTAAATAACCGAAAAATTGGAGGGCAACTAGGCCTCCTTCCCCACCCCTTATTTCTCAAAATCGTCTGATCAAAACTAAGAGAAGGCCATTTAGCCAAAAAAAGAATTAATATACAAATTTCATTTTATTAATGTATATACGGAGAGCCAAAATCAAACATGCATTAATTCAAAAATGTTCAGAAATTAAATATAAAAAAAACAAGTTTTTTTCAACTGAAAGTAAGGAGCGACATTAAAACTTAAAACGAACAGAAATTACTCCGTATATGAAATGGGTTGTCCCCTCCGCAATCCCTCGCTCTTTACGCTAAGGTTTGACTCTTTGCCACAATTCTTCTTTTTAAAACAATTAAAAGCTTTAGCGTAAAGAGTGAGGGATTGCGGAGGGGACAACCCGTTTCATATACGGAGTAATCTCTGTTCGTTTTAAGTTTTAATGTCGCTCCTTACTTTCAGTTAAAAAAAAAAAAAGTTTTTTTTATATTTAACCTAATTTGGATTAACAATTATGTTTCTCAAAAACTAAAAAAAAAATTAAATAATGTGCTTAGTGTCAAACGTGTGCTTGACACTACGAAGATGTCTTCCAATGAAGACAAGGCCATTTGTCTTCATTGGAAAATTCTCATTAACAGAGTTTTGAATATCTTTTTATTATTTAAAATTAATTGTCTAATTTGGATTGATTATTATTATTCTAAAAAAAAAACACATTTTTTTTTCAATAATATCTATAGTGCTACGTCAATCAAGTGTGTTTCTTCGAACATTTGTCTTCATTTAGAAATTCTTTTTGAACCAATTTCTAAATGCGTTTTGATTAACTTTAATCAGTTATTTAATTTTGATTAATTACTATATTTCTTGAGTATCAAAAGATATATTTTAGACCATATTTCTTAGCATATTACTAAACAACTATTTCCCAAGACCCACACAAGACCTTATTGGAACACTCTTTGCTAGGATTTTTGAATGCCTTTGATTAGTTTTAATTAATTATTTAATTTTGATTGATGACTATATTTCTTTGTATCCAAAGATATATTTTCGACACTATGCCTATTGCTACGCTAAACAACTATTTCCCAAACCCTTTGTCTTTATTGGAAAACTCTTATTGATAGAATTTTTGAATGCCTTTGATTAGTTTTATTTGATTATATAAATTTGATTAATGACTATATTTCTGAATATTAAAAGATATATCTTCAACTATTTGCCTAGTGCTAAACTAAACAACTACTTCCCAAGACCCTTTGTTTTCATTGGAAAACTCTTATTGATAGAATTTTTGAATGCCTTTGATTAGTTCTATTTGATTATATAAATTTAATTAATGACTATATTTCTGAATATTAAAAGATATATCTTCAACTATTTGCCTAGTGCTAAACTAAACAACTACTTCCCAAGACCCTTTGTTTTCATTGGAAAACTCTTATTGGTAGAATTTTTGAATGCCTTTGATTAGTTTTAATTAATTATTTAATTTTGATAAATTAGTTTTTCGGAAGATATAGAAAGGTAATGGAATGGCTCTAGCGTGTTTTTTTTTGCGAATTTGAAGTCGCTGCCCACTGATTTTGCGCTAAAAGATGTTCAAACAAATTAGCCCAGTTGTACTTAATGTCGCCCTAGTGCCGAGGGACTATACCGTTTCAGTCAAAAAAGTAAAAAAAATCTTTATGAATTTATTTATAGGTCAAACTGTTAGAAAGGAGATAAGACACAGAAGCGGTTTTAAGGGTGGGAGAAAAAAGAGGCGCTTTCCCCAGGCTCCAAAATTCTAAACAAATAATCTAACGGTCACAATCATTTTGTAGTTTTTTTTTTTTTTTTTTTTTTTTTTTTTTTTTTTTTTTTTTTTTTTTTTTTTTTAATAAAGGGGAGGGTGCAGTTGGCAGTAAGTACAGGGAAATTTGATCCGAAATTTTTATTTTTCCTATATTTCATCATCATTCTTTGAAAATAAAAGTAAGTAGACCGAATTTAATTAATTTTGATATCGTTAATGATATTTTGTATTCAAACCTGTTCAAACCAAAATTAAATGATTTAGCATTAATGAGCATAGAATGTAAAAAAGTAGAAGCAATGATATGGGACGAGATAATTAATAATTTTGCACAGGTTTAAGTAATTAGAAGAGTCAAGACTTAAATAAAACGAAAAATGTATTAATTAATGAAAATTTTGTTAAAATTTGGCCTGAAATTTTTGGGAGACAAGGGGGAAGGGTGCCCTAACCAAGATTTTAACACGGGCACAAAAGAGGCCAGAACTGCCAGTGACAAGACGATATGTTATTAATAAACGACTGTCACAGATTAAAAACAAGCCTAAATTAAGTAAAAAAAAAAAATCAGTTTGAATAAAAGGAAGAAGTAAAAGGCGAAAAAAAAGTTTTAGGAAAAACTTTAAAACCATGAAACTATAGCCCAAACTGAATAATAAAGCAAAAATATCAAAGAAAAAATTTAGAAACAAAGTAAAAAATAAGAATTAATAATGAATGAAAGTAAAAAGGTGCAAAAGAGCTATACAACCCAAAAAAGCTATGAAAATAGAATGATATGAAAAGAGGAATTAGAAGTTGCTCTGGCACACACGGGTAGACCTACTTAAGGAACAGCAAAGCTATATTGTGAGAGCTGTACAAGAATACAAAAGGCAAATCTTCCAAAAAAGTTGGGTCTATGAAAGAAACAGCAGAATCACAACACAAGCACGTGCTTCAGAGGGTAGCTTCATGCAAATATTCTACCAAAACTGCACCGAATGTGAAAGATATCAGAAATGGGAGTGATGATTATTGTTCAGCTGTCATGCTGTGTGGTTGCGAACCCGTTTCTTTGACAACGTAAGAAAAAAAATATACTTTGTCTGCATAAAAGCAAAATATTGGCGCAAAATAGTGGCATTCTGATTCACTCGATGTGATGATTACTTGGTGCTTCATTGGACGAAATTTTTGCCATAGATGGTAAAAATAGAGGGCAACCATAGATGTTAAGTCTATCTGTAATCATTCAGAAAAAAAATCATGGAGGCAGATCGCACGGAATGCCTCGTCAAGGGGCTCTTTCTGTTGGTTGTTGGTTCAGGAATTAAGATCAAAGCTAGTCATAACTACTAAAGCTGAATTTAAGGACAGCTTGGGATTTCAAATCAGGAAAATATGTTATGTGCATTTCTGTTATTACAAAAATGACTGGTAAGCCTTCATAGTTGAGTGTGATAGGGAGGAGTAGGCTCAAGTCCTCTGATTGCCAATCTGTGCTGAATCTCTCTGATTATACTGCTGGTAATGTAGCTGAGAAACTACAGGTTACCCAAACAATTTAGTTTGTTGATTGACGAGCGCTGCACCCTATGAGTTGAAATGAACAAAACCTGAATTTTTTACGGATGAGGTGGATTTCAGTGGATTAGGATTGGATTGATTATATTGAAGCTGTAACGGAAACAGTAAAATTAACTAATGACTCTTGTACCCTCATCAAGCTGTAAACCGAAGGACTGAATTGCAAGGCCTAAGTTATCACTGGTAGTTTGTTCGTGATAGTCGAATTTTGTTTGATAATTTTATGTCAAATTATTTCGGGGATCAAGCGAGATTCTAGTAGGCTCTCTGGGAGCGATAGAAATTTTGATTTCTTGCTAACATACCAATCAACAAAAGAGAATAAAAAAATCCAAATGGTTGTTTAATAGTTTGGTTGCATACAGCTGGATTTTCAAAATGCACCATTAAAACATTAATTAATTTAACATTAATTTAGCAAAATTCTCAAAGGTTTCTTGTCGAAAAATAACACAGACGCTTCGCATCAGAGCTGGGCTAGGGCTGTTTCGCCATCACCACCCTATTCAAATACTACTATTTAGCATTCGTTAACCTCTTTTTTATAATGTTAGGTTTTTGCGCCTTTTTAAAGATCAAGCTTTTACAAGTGACAAAAAAGAATCTGAATATTGTTATGGTGTTGCCGAAATTAAATTTAAAATTTCAGTCGATATTTTCGAAACGAACAATGAAATATTAACTTAACAAACTTTGCAAGAGATTTAGTGAAAAATAATAAAAGTGTTCCTTACCGAGATGGCAATAAGAGTGAATTAGAATACCACACGGCATTAGATAAATTTGTTTCCCTGATAAATATTTTTGTTAATGCTCTCACCACACTTGGCTCATATTAAAGGATTAAATCTATCATCCACTGCATCAGCGCAAATAATGCATCTTGCACGTAATTTCGTGAGCTGGGTTATCTTTAACTTTCAAAAGCAATTTTTATTACGTTAAAACCAACGAATAACCCAAATCATTTCTAGATGAAGGTTTTATAATAACAGGTGTGACTATGGTAGTGCGCAGGCATTAAAATTTGGGGATTAGAAAAAAGGGAAAATACCAACAATAAGAATACAAGGATATCACTCAACTCAAATGCTTAAACTATGCAACTAAGTAAAATCCGTAATGTTTTCACAAGGCTTGCAATTTTTTTCTTTTTTTTCATTTATGCTAAACTAATAAAAGCAAAAATTTTATTTGTAGAATGGACAATCTTTTAAGAAAATATATGCCAAAGATGCAATCCAAAAAAAAAACACTCTAGAAAAATGTACTTCTTTGTCGAATTAAATGTGTCACATCTTCAAATTCACCTCTAAGATGATGCAGATAGCATCAATTTTTTCCCCAAAAAAAATCATATATTTGATGTGTAAGTTATTTTAGGTGCTGAGATAATGTTTCCACTAATCATTGTAATCGTGATGATCCTCTTTGCTTTGTTTACTAATCTTTCTTACTGCAAATTATCACATTGTTGTTGTTTCTTTGGTTGGATGCCTAACACTCATCCCTAAAAATAAAAAGACAGTGGTACTCTTTGTCTTTCAAATCAATTATTGTGGCTACAAGCGTAAGAATTTTTTTTATACCATTTTTAATCATGAGCAGGGAAAACCTTCCTAAGCTGTGTCTTGTTCAACAGACACAGTTGCTTTTGTAGCCAACATGCTCTCTCAATACGGTGAGGTTGTATCCTCAATTGGTTTTGCAAGACACTTCATATTCATCTCGAGTGGTCCTTCGTGGAGGTTATTCCTGAAATGCCATCTGCTGATTTCTTGAAAGGGCAATTCAACAGACATAATTCTGGGGAGGAAAGCGTGATAATAGACTGAAAAGCCTACCAGGCCCTAAGTTTCTGCTGGGCTGGCGCCATGAATGACGTTATAAAAATAACACTTATATAAAACAAGAACGCTAAATTCAAATTTAGGTGGGCAATTTATGATTTTAATTTGTATCTGATGAGGAATTATTATAGCCTTATTATATATTTTCAAATACTATTACTTGACCATGATTTGTTATCTCTTCTTTCCTTTATGCAATATTATCTTTCCTTTTCCCTCTGATTCGTTATTTTGTGTTTAATGTGTATATCTGCACGACTTTGATGGTATCATCAGCTGTGTGGGGTATATACCCTTAAGATGGGTAATTATCTGTTCTACATGATGATGATTAAGATGGTGACACCTCAGTGATATTACCAGTGCGTCAAGTGCGTCAAAAAAGGTTTTTTTTCATTTTTTTCTTTTTTTGCTCCTCTTTGAAATAATTGTTTATAACTTTTGAATTACCTGAGTCGATTTTAGCAACAATTAAGGTGTTGGAAGGAATTCATCATTGTACTGAGAGAGCTATTTAATTCAGATTTGGCTCTTAAAGAAACTAAAGAGATTTTCTAATGAAAAAAATATGCAGTGTTTTTCTCTTTTATTTGTGTTTTACTATGGGTAACTTTCTTTTTTTATTTAGGAGGAATTTATTGTTAAAGATGTAACGGAAGACTGCAAGCTTATAGTGAAGGCAATTGATGAAGTATGTGGAAATAGAAGAAGTAATTTTACACTGCTTCATTTTGTTGAAGTCTTTAAAGGCAGTGAAGCCAAGAAGGTTGTAGAATGGGGTAAGCAAATAAGTTTTGTTCACAACAAACCCTCAATGGAGGTTAGGATTAGCAAAATATAGCTTAAAATTTATTTGCTTTTGTTACAGGCTCGGAAGGGGGGTGGGGGTCAATTTTGTGAAGCCCTCAAAGAACAGACTTATCAAGTAAAAAATATAATAACACGCAAGATACATTGTAAAAATCTGGCTTATTGGGGCTCTCCCCCTCCGCTTCACCATGCCTCTGTGAAATTTTCTGGGAAAGGGTAGCTGCCTAACCCGTGGGAAGGCCGAAACTGCATTTGAAGCTCTTGATAAGTTTACTGGGGAGGGGGGGGAGGTTAAAACCTAAAGGTATTTAACTTTCTATTTGCCTTAGGATAGTGAGTGTCTTTTCTTGTATTATTTTCAGTTTCTTTTCAAAAGCTCTCTAATCTCAAGTCAAATTTATCTTGTAATAATTAACTGGTCATCCGAAATTATGAGTAGTAAGTTTAATTTTATTGATTTAAGCTCTGGAAGCTGCGCAACCCAAGTCACTAAGTAACCTAAGTTTAGTCATTTAGCCTTAGAGAGGTTAAGTTTCGAAGGTTATTCCTCAGGACATGGTTTATTCTGTTATTAAAGCCTTCTTTCATCCATTTCTTCAAAGTAAGGATTCAATCAATCAGCCAATTTATTCATACTAAAGGAAATAGTTTTACGAGCACTGCTAAGGGTTATCTGGCCCAAGAAGCTTAGCTTGTTGGGGGCCTAACAATACAAAGACAGAGAAACACAAATACACTAAACTACAAAATATTCCTTCGCTCCCCCCCCCCAAAAAAAAAACTTTAGTATTTCGAGCTCAAAGTTTTCGACCCTCTTCATTAGTTAGTAAAACAGAAGTTTGAAACAATACATACTCTTTTCACCAACATTTCTAAAAGGAAACTCATTTTAGACTCATTTGAAATATCCTATGTTATGCTCATGAATTTTAACTACTTAGTTACTGTTATTAACGCAAGACGATATGTATTTAAGAAGAAAAGTTTTCAAAAGAGCTGCACTCAGCTCTTGTCTGGCTGAGCAAAGAAAAAAGCGAAGAAATTTTGTTTGTATGTGACGAGTATTGATGTTCTTTTTTTCCACGAGATGAAGAATATTAGATTTGGGTGAAATTTGTAGTTACATTGGCGTTGAACTATTAGATAAAGAAAAAGGTATTGTTAGCGGCTCGTCTTGAACTGTAAAATTTGTCCTGAACTGAGACAAATTTTATGTCTGAACTCTTACAAACTATTCCAAAGACAAGCGTCTTTCCATAACGGAACAAAAAAAATGGATTTGAGCCAAGGTGTAGAGGGTGGACAAAAAAATGGTTTTGCCAATACGTTCTACATTCTACCATCAATATCGTAGATGACTTGAAAAACAAAGTACCGACCGATAGAAAGTTCCTTGTCTTGCCCTGTTTTGAAGGTTCCTTGCTTAAGCGAAGAAACTTTCAAAATTCTAAATTTTTCAAAATTTTGTTTGCTGTCTTTATAATAATGTCACTAATGTGTTTTTGTTTCTCAAACACAGGACATAATAAGCTACCTCTTCATGGGAAGGGGAAGAAGTGGGAAAGAGGTGAGATTGAGAGACTATTTCGCAGACTTTTGATGGACGAGTATATTAGAGAAGAGTTGATTGTAACCCATGAAGATATTCCCAGTGCCTATCTCCGCCCCGGAAAAAATGCACCTTTATTGCTTCAGGGCAAACGAAAGGTATTTAATCCCTTGCTTCTTACCACTTTTCACTTCTGTTCAATCGCCCGTTACTACTTTTGCTAAAAGGTAAGACAGCGAGAATATTTTTTTTTACTCTTGTTGTCTTTGCCCCTTTGGCAGAACCAAAAGTGCTAATTTACGAAAACATTAGAGAGGGATAATGATATTTTCTATTTAGCTTTTATTTTAAGGAACACACAAAAAAAAACTGTTTTTTTAAGAATCTAGGGGGTGATATTTTCTTTTTTTTTCGATACTCTGAATGAAAATACTCCAAAAGTGTATTTACGAAAACATTAGAGAGGGATAATGATATTTTCTTTTTAGCTTTTATTTTAAGGAACACACAAAAAAAAACTGTCTTTTTAAGAATCTAGGGGGTGATATTTTCTTTTTTTTTCGATACTCTGAATGAAAATACTCCAAAAGTGTATTTTTTTCAAATCTTTATTGTTACATACCTGGCTTACGTCAAAATTTCGTCTTTGTATATATAACATGTATGTTGCATTTAATTAATGGAAAAAACACTGATATTCTCGTAATTTGAACGATTTCTTTTAGCTTCATTTATATGCTATCTATAACAATATATTCCCAAAATCTGTAAAGAAAAAAAAAGTCCCTGAAAGAGATTCTAAAGTCTTGGTTACCTGTTTTCCACCATTCATTTTAGATGAGGAAAGTCTAATTGCTGTAGAAAGCAAATCCATGAATTTAAATAATAAGTTTATTGTTCATTATTATCATTCAGGGCATTATCCAGGATTTTCAATGGGGGGGGGGGGTCGGGGAGTTTAAAAAACATTTTGAGGAGGAGGGTCTAAAAAACTAAAAAACGCTTCGAAAAATTTGTTCATGTTCATTTTTGTTACGTTTTTTGTGAGTCGGACAAACATTTTGGGGGGGGGGAGGTCAAACTCCCTACCCCCACCCCTGGATACGGTCTTATCATTTATTTACTTTTTTTGTTAAAAATTCCTTTACAGCCCATTCAGACGCATGGGGAAACGCTTAAAAACCGAAACCGGTCAGTTTTGGGGCTAGTGATTTTTTTTAGTTTCCCTATGGTAAAAATCTTTTTCATGTGTCGTGGAGGAAAATGAGCAGGCATTTTTGAAATTGGAAAATATGTCAATTATTATCTACTGGGAGCTTTCCGTTTCCAATTGCCAGCAATTGATCTGAAAATGTTTGACCAGAGTCATCGTTTTGCAATCGGACACGCATATTTGTAGTTAATTTTAATATTTTTACGTGTGCCCATAAATTAGAATTTTTCAGGCAAGCATTCATTTCGTCTGCAGGAGTTAAATTACGTAAAAATTGCGAATATACAACATTCTTGGCTTTCCCATTGTCTGTGCATATACAAAGCCGTATGTACTAATAAAGACGTCATATGCAAACGCTCTTTTTACAAACAAACAAACATGCATACACACAACTCGTTTTTATATAGATAGATACAATACAAATTAACTGCGTAAAACTTGCGAATATACAACATTCTTTGCTGTCCAATTGTTGCTGCATATAAATAGATTGTCAGGTTTACCGACCCTCGAACATGCAACGTACAATTGTCCATGGGAAAAACAATCAGTATTAAGATCTATACCACATTTTTCTAATGATTAACCTTGAGCTTTGTTAATGGTGATTGTAAATGCTAATCGAATTGGGAATTGCAATCTTTTAAATTGAAAAGGCAGATCCGTTGGAATCATGGGAATAAGAGGAATAAGAACAGCCTCACCCTCAAAAGGCCCAGTCAAGATTGTGGCCTCTATTAGGTTTTCTATTGTTTTTTTTACGGCAAGTCGCGTGCCATTGCAAAGCTTTGGTGGGTTGGTATTTCTTAAAAGTATTATTGGTCGCCTATTTTTAGTTGTAGCACGTGTAGTGGAAACCCTGAAAGATCCACGGAATTTAAAAATTCAGATGGATAATTAACCGCTTCATTTGGTTCCAAAACTGTGTCGACTGACTTGTAAAGGACTGCCTGGTCTCGAATCTTGGTCAAAACAATATTGTTGATTTCGTGGACGTCTATATTTTTGGGTGCAAGAATCGCTCTTTCACTTAGCCATTTATTATTTTTATAATTGTTTAGAATATTCGGAAATACTTTTTCAATCAATTCATTTTTGGACGTCACTAAATTACAGAAATCAGCAGGTAGTTGTATACGTCCTGAAATTGAGTCTACTGGGAGCTTTCCGTTTCCAATTGCCAGCAATTGATCTGAAAATGTTTGACCAGAGTCATCGTTTTGCAATCGGACACGCATATTTGTAGTTAATTTTAATGTTTTTACGTGTGCCCATAAATTAGAATTTTTCAGGCAAGCATTCATTTCGTCTGCAGGAGTTGATCTAGGTATTATAGGTAATGTTTGCCTGAAATCTCCCGCAAGCAATATTAATGTGCTGCCAAAGGGTTTCGACTTCCCTCGCAAATCCTTCAAGCATTGATCCAGAGCCTCGAGCGATTTTTTTGTGTGCCATTGTGCACTCATCCCAAATAATAAGTTTGCATTGCTGCAATACTTTACCCATCCCAGATGATTTGGAAATATTGCACGTGGGAGTTTCTGTAGAATGCAAATTCAGAGGCAATTTCAAAGCGGAATGAGCAGTTCTTCCACCAGGCAGCAATGTTGCGGCTATTCCGGACGACGCAATTGCCAACGCTATATCATTTTTTGATCGAATTGATGCCAGAATCAGTTTTATCACAAACGTTTTACCAGTACCTCCTGGCGCATCCAAAAAGAAAATTTCTCCAACGTTGTTATCGACACAATGCATTATCGTATCATAAATGCATTCAATTCAGAATTTCTATCACTGATGAAGTACAATTGTAAAAATTTATGATTCTCGCCTGAGAATGGCACGCTTTCTGTTCTTTCTTTCTCTATCAGCCTCAAGCCTGTTTCCTTGCTGTTCTTTTGATTCCTCGGCACGCTTTCTTTTCTGACTTTCTCTATCAGCAGCAAGTTTTTTGGCATAGACTCTTTGAGCATCCTCCTCGGCTGTTGCCATTGTAAGTTCATCAGTCATTTTAAAGTTAAACATTAATAGATTTCTACGTGAACGCATGTCTTAAATATATTTAATGACGTCACCGTCATAGCAAAAATGACGACAACTAACTGTCATGACGTCAGTCGACACAGAAACATGACGTCACCTGACAGACAGACACACAGACAGACAACTTATTTTTATATATATAGATATATATATAATATATATATATATATATATATATATATATATATATATATATATATATATATGTGTGTGTGTGTGTATGTATGTATGTATGTAAATGTCCCTTCATGTAAAATAAGGACAACATTTTTATTGAAATTTACGAGAAATTAGAATTAAAAGGAAAAATAATTGAGATTTTTCTGAAATTTCTTTTTCAAATGAATACTTGTCTCTGATTCTTTCAATTCTGATTTTAAAACAAAATTCTACATGCCCTAATTTACGCATAATTATTTGATAATTATTAACTTATAGTGTTTTTAGTCTTCGTTTATAAACTTTAGTAGTCTTCTTATTTAGCTTGTTCAATTGATTGTGAATTAAGTAACTATTCTTTTATGGGGGGAGGGGTTAATTTGATCCTAAAAAAATGATGATTTGAATAAAAATCGAGAGGTGTAGAGCCAAGTTCAAGATTTGGATGGGAGAGTGCGCGCCCATTTCTTAGAATAGTCAGCATTTATTTATTATTTGGCGACTCTCTGAATTGTCATATAACATTTTGTTAAATATTTTCACAGACAATTCTTGTTGGGGAAAATTTAAATTTCAGGCAATAAAATTTTTTTTTAACAGTATTTGTCGTTTTACATTGAATTTTTGCTTTTGATAGCACCAACCATTTTAGATTGAATTTTCGGTGAGGCAGAGTACCAAATCTCTAAGCAACAAAGTACAAACTACTACCCCTCTTGCAACCAATGATGAGTTGAAGAACTTGGAAATAAGTTGCTACAACGAACTCACAGATGCTACCAAAGCTATTGGAGACTCACTTAAAGTATCTTACACTTCCATTTTTAATATTCAAGTAAGTCTTTTTATAACCAATATTGTACACTGTCGCTCCTAGTGTAGAGCATGTGCTTCATTTTTTTTTCTTTCTTCTTTAATTTATCCGCTTTAGAAATTATATTTATTTGTTTTTTTTTGTATAAAAAAATGCTGTAGTTTTTATGTTTCTTTCCATTTTATTTTTAATAATCAAAAGCTTCCCAAATTTTGTTGTTATGATTTATCCTTCTCGTTACTATGTTTTTTTTTTTATTTTGTTTTTTTTTGTCTTAGGAATGTGCTAGAACTTTTTCATACTTCTTGTAATTCTATGTTTAACTTTCGGTACGCTTTTAAATTAATTAACATCCTACATTACTGTTCTAAGGGTATACCGTACACCTAAAAATTTTAGGAATGTGCTAGAAATTTTATTACTACTGTTTTTGTAATTAAGTTTTTAATTTTCAAGTAAATTTTTGAATTAATCAGTAACCTACACTGCCACGTTAAGGTAAAATAGGTTTCTAAATTTGTATTGTTTTTATTGACCTATTCTAAAAATTTTGGCTTTAGCTTCTTTTTTTTTCTCTTAGGAATGTGTTAGATATCGGATATACTAAAAACTGGACGCATTGTATACTTCTATTTTGAGCAAGAAGTTAAGTTTTCTAATGAATCACTATCCTAGGCTGGTATGCTAAGCGTAAAACGGGTTTATCAATTTATACATGTAAATTTACCTATTTTATGAATTGTTCTTCTTAATTTTTCTGCATTGGGGTTATTATTTTCTCTATTGTGGGCTAGAGATCCGACCTCTTAATAAAACTGAACGTGTTATATACTTCCATTTTTAGTATTCAAATTAGTTTTCCAATTAATCTGTTTGTTATGGAGCCATTCTAAGGGTAAAATGTGTGTCAATTTTGTTATTTTGAATTTACTTAACTTAAGAATTTGTTTTTATTTTTGAGTCATAGGAATGTGTTAGAAGACGGAGCACTTAGTTTCATGAAATGGATTACCAGAAATTGACCTTTGACATTAACAAATAAGATATTACGTCATGTTTCCTAAATTTCGTTACGTTTCTTGGGGTATGGAAACCTATTCAACTGTTATGTCCATAATATGTACACATTATTTTATTTGCCTATAAATGCTGGTACGTTGGTAGTATGTCACTTATTAGTCCTGATGGATTTCATATTCATTTTTTACTATGCAAAAATTGTTTATTCAGAATAGAATGTATCCTGATTAGGTAGAATACTTAGACTTAGGTCTTCCCCCTTCAGCTCTGGCGCATAAGCGACAACGGTGCCTCTCTCCACAACGATCTGGACGGCGTAACGTCATTCTCAAGGCATCGGCCGAGTGTTGCCTTGTGTTGTCCGTGTCTTCTGATGGCGTGAGAAGTCCGACGCCACATATCATGAGGGAGGAGGCCCTCGCTCATCCGTACCATGTGACGCTAATAATACCGTCGATTACTTATGATTCTATTGGTCAAGAGTGGTTGCTTTGTCTTTTTACGTATATAGACGCTATTGATCTTATCGAGCAGTGGACACTAAGGATGCTACGAAGACAGATATTCTCAAGTTCCTGGATACGCTTTTCCAGCTGCTTGGTAAACGCCCTAGACTCAAATCTGTACATTAGTACGGAAAGGACGCTGCTGTTGAAGAGTCAGAGCTTGAGCTTCGGGAATATGCTGCGTTCTTTCATGTTCCTTAGTTTATTGAAGGTGCTACCTGCGCATGCAATGTGTGTGGTGATTTCCCGCTCAAGGCTCCCATCATATTTAATATGACTACCAAGGTACATAGACTCTTTCTGCTCCTCTAGTAAATCTGATCCAACTTTGAGCGGTGGGGAAGGTAGGGTATTGGTGTTGTTGCGCATGACTTTGTTTTCTGTTTACTGATTGACAGAACAGCTTGTTCGATTGTGTTGGAGAAATAAGTGATATTTATCAGCAGCTCCCCTCTTAAATGAGATAGAAAGGCTATATCATCAGCAAAATTGCCGTCACGAAGTTTGTGGTTTTAGTTCTTCTGGATTCCTCGTGCGAAATCGCATATTCAAAGGATGTAGTCAATGACCACAGGAAACAGTAATGGCGACAGGATACATTCTTAGTGGAAAAAAGACTTCAGTCTAAACCATTTGTTAATGTCCCCATCATCATTCCTCACAGCACTTAGCTGGTCCTCGTATAATGCGATAATTATGAGAGCAATCCTATCGGAGAATCCACAATACCGTAAAATTATCCAAAGTCAGTCTTTGTGGACTAAATCGAACGACTTCAAGAAGTCAATAAAGGAAATACTATTTTTAGTCTGCCATTCATTAGATTTTCTACGAGTGCTCTCACACTAAATATCAAATCAGCACACAACCTGCCTGGTCAAAACCCATGCTGCTCATCTCTTAGTATTGCATAAGCTTTCGAGTGGATGCGGTTCAATAGTATTTGCGAAAGTATTTTACTCCCTATAGATTGTAGTGTGATAACTCGCCAGTTATTGCAGTTGACAGATTTTCCTTTTTTAAAGAGCTTGACAACAACCCTTTCTTCCATTCGGTGGAAATATTTTCAGTTTCCCATATCTGAGCAAACACCTAGTAAAGGGGCTCGGTCATAACTTGGACTCCGTATTTCAGGAGCTTTATCGTTCCTAAGTTTACGTAATACAGTCTTGACTTCAAGCAGGCTAAAGGATTCTTCGCTTATGTCGAGCTAGAAAAGTAGCAGCTCAGCCGGATCAACTACAGGATTTGTAGGTGATGGAAAGGTCAGTACCTCATTGAAGTACTCCTTCCTCTCTCGTCGATGTCTTCCTTTTTTGCTTGAAGTTGGCCAGCCTTACTTTCGATCGAAGAAGCCGACTTGCTAAAACTTTCGGTAATTTCCCTTGTGGTACGACGGACTATCCGGCTGTCTCCGTTACTGACAGCTGCACCAGTTCTGCTGCTTTTTTTAGAAAGAGTCTTTTGTCCGACCTTGTAGACTGTTTTACGGCCTTTTGGGCTTCCTTATAATTTGATTTCAGGTGGTCTTTGTCCTCAACAGTGTTCTCGCTGTCTCATGAGTCTAACACGATTTTGGCTTCTTTCCGGCATTCATCAGTTTCCAAGGGCTGTCGCTGATCCACTGCTTTCTTTTCTGCACATCTAGTGTTTTCTTCGAGGGCACCCCGCACACGCTGAACAATAGACTCCTAAATCTTCTCAACTGTTGTAGTTGTTTCTTCAGCCGGAAGACTCGCAAAACAGTTAGTAAGGATTACACAGTAAGCTTGTCGAAGCCTCTTGTCCAAGATGTCAAAACACTTAACAATCTTTTTACACTTTCACACAGTCTTCAACTTTAGCTTGAAACTGGCGATCACCAGTTGATTTTCTGAATAAGAATCTGCATTACAATAAGCACGCACATCCTATATTGATCGTACATATCGCCTTTCCATGAGCCTTGCTTCTTGTAACACCGTCGTGTGAAGCCCAAGTACATTTGTGTACTTTAACGTTAGGGCAACCATGATCCTCCGATGATCAGTCTACGGCTAGCACACAAATCAACTAATCGCATTCCATTATCATTGATGGCGCCCAGACCGTGTCGGCCTAACACACCAAGTGCTTGTCTATAATCACTACCAACTTCAGCGTTGAAGTCGCCACACACAACTAATACATCATTCTCAGGTACTGTATTGACTGGGTCGTTCAGATCTCTTTAGAAACTATCTTTTCGGCCTCATCAGCTTCATTTATGGGGACATAGGCCGCAATAACAGTTGATACAGACTGGGAGCCTGCAAAACGGGCTTAAAGCGTTCTTTCATTCTTAGGTAAAAATTCTGACATTGACTTCCTTGCTTGTTTACTGACAACTAGGGTAACTTCTTCTTCACGTTTCTTCTTTAGCCGAGAAGAAGACCTCATAGCTGTCGACACACATGCTGTAGGCCTGTCATAAAGTAAACACAAAATGTCATAAAATGTCGCAAGTCATAAAGTAAAAAAGAAAATAAGGTTGAAAATCTCAATTCCTCCAGTGCCATCAATAGTGCAGAGGGCGTCGACGAAGCCATTCTACTCTTACCGAAGCAGTGCTGCAGCAGTGACATATTCAAGATGTTGTTGTCGACGTTTCTACTGCCAGGTTTTTTTTTTCAGGGTAGGTAGCAAGCGTTTCGCCCGACCTGTCTCCTTTATCCTGTCTTCGTACAGGCTGTCACGTCAATGAAGCCGCTGACAGGTGCAGTTAAAAAGTTGAAATGCTTTGTGAAACACGTGATATTTTTTAGACGCATTTCAGCTTTTACAGTTGGATAGTCAATCAGTTCAGGCTTAAAAGTTAACCGGTGTTTCAGTTAGGTAGCCTGAATAATTCATATTGTGTTTCTGTATTGGTACGGGAAGAATCCCTCGACGGAATTCCGAGTCAAGACATTTTTGTCCAAAGATTTATAGTCCAGTTGATCAAGCCGCGTTTCTAAGAGAGCCAATTTAATTAATTAAATTCTTCTTCATAAATAGAATAGTTAGGTATGAGGGAAATTTTAATAGCTTACTTTTGAATAGTATCCGCTCAAAAGTTATAGCACTGATTTTGTTTAAATCTGGGTGCCACACATGACTAGGAGGATGCCTCCGAATCCTCAAATTTGTGTGTATGTTCTTTATGGCTCCCTAAAATGTTTGCTCAAGGTTTTGCCCCCCCCCTCTAGAGAAAACACATTTTTGGATCTATTTTCAAACAAAAATGTTGGTTTTGTTAACAAATGATATTTAATATTATCCATTATATGAGTGACCTTGCTAAAAAGTAATACAATATATCAAAAAGTAATAGTAATCTCATATATCTAAAAATAAAAGCATATGTATTTACCAAGGCCTTGCATGGGAGGGTTCATCTCTTGATGTTGGATCAACCCCCCCCCCCCAATAAAATAAAGGTGTCCTAAAAATTTGTTTTTGGTTACCTTGTCTGTAGGTGTTTTGTTCAACACGGAAACCACACAGGACAGCCGTATTGGAGTCAAGGCCGAACGTAGTAAGAGCAGGTCCGCCATTTTTTTTTTTTTTTTTTTTTTTTTGAAGCTGGCAATACTTTTTGGGAACAAGATTCTAGGAATAGAACTATCCGCTTTAGATGGTTGAAAGTAATGTTACGTCTTAAACCACAATTCCGTAAATCATCAGAGTATTTCCTAGAAATAACCAGCAATTTTACCAAGATTGTTTTCAAGCAAAAGGACGTAAAAGTGAAGGACTTTAAGCATAAAAACATAAAAGTAATTTTAGTTACGCTTCAAAATATCTTTAGATGTTCATTTTTGTCTTTTTCCAGGCGCTTCGTGAAATTTCAAGAAAAATGCCTGAGACATTTGAAGATATGTTGGCAATAACTCACGTAACTCAAGCTAACTTGGAAATGTATGGTGATGCCCTTCTGGAAATATCAAAGGCCTATAGTGAACGGAAAATTTGTAAGTCTCCACCTGAGTCAAAATCTGCTCTTTCTTATGCTTATTTTTAATGTTTACATTTAGTCTATTTGAAAAAAAAAGAAACATCAACCATTAATGTTGACATAGCACCGAACAAAATGAAAATTATTCAGCTTCTACTATATCTTAAGCTACAAAAAGGAAGACTGACATTTTTGCTGTAAAAATTACTGAAAGAGTAGAAAATATCAATTTCTTTAGAAATATAGAACAAATATAATGACACTCCTATCGATAGGCCATCCAAATTTTGTATACCTTTTTTTTTGGCTATCGAGTATCTTATTGTCTCAAATTGACGAGATTTCAGCCTTGACTAATTTTTATAAACTATTATTGTAGTTTTTCTCCGTTTCAGTATCAGTTACTGGAAGAGGATATTTAGCTAAATTAAGGTCCGATCGTTTATCACAAAACAATTGTATGGCTGAGACCGAGTCCATTGATTTTTAATTCAAAATCAAGTAGTTGCGGGTATCAAGCCATAGGCTAATTGTAGAAAAACCCAAGACAGAGAGTCAGAGTGAGTGAGAGGCAAATCTGGCATAAACTTCTTTTAGGATTGTATAAAAATGATGTCATCTCACTTGTTGACAGATAAGTCTATCATCCATTCGTCCACCACTTCTTTATAGTGTAACAACAAACCCTCGCATGGAAAACATTTTTCCGAAAAGACACTCTCCATCCAAATTTTCCATACCTCAGCCTTATCTCCAGTTCACCTCCTGATATCTCCCGTGTACCTCCAGATATGGAAAAAGCCTTTGTCCCCCTTATTACAGAAAATCAAAACACCCCGCTAGTTGACTTTTTTATTATTTGGTACTGGTGCTGCCTAAGTCTTATATTTGTTCGCCTTACCCACCCCTTTTGTAATGTCCTTTAAAAATCATATTTTTTCTTTTTTATTTTACCGATTTTTGTCTTTTTAACCTCTTATGACGCTTCCCAATTTAATTATTGATTACCAAATTATTTTTAATTGTTATATTTTTAATTTTGGTATTCCTTGTCCGCTTTTTAACCTTCTTATTTGTCATATTTCCATGCATTGTCTCTGAAATTCAAATTCGACTCTTCGGGGCTTGTGATAACAATTTTTGCAGTAAATATCTTATCTTATTCACGAACGTAAATTGTCATCAAAAGGAGGGAAGCAGACTTATTATGTACGACTCATAAGTGTAGTATGGACCGAGTAAGCAAAACAAAATATCTGAATGATTTACTTGTTTTCTTCTCGGTCCAATCCTCCAGGGTGAGGGTCCGAGTCCTGGTATAGCCTATTATTGGTTTGGGACGGGGGTTAATGGTTTGACTATGTAAGCTTAATCAGAGTTGGCCCAGTTCCTGGCTGGTTGGTAATAAATTTGGGGAAGGTAAACAAGGGGATAGATAAAAGCACAGAATAGATGACCACCAACACCCTATTGCACTTTCTGGCTGAAGGGCTGAAAAAAACAGAGATCAGTACCGCCCAGTAGGGACCGTAAGATCTGATGATGGGCCCTTTATCTTCTCAATTAAAGTTGTAAATATAGCAAACGTATTAATTCATAGCTGTATCGCTTCCCCCGGAAGATTTCCAAATGTTAGGTCCTAAATTAGGACTTTGTGAGAGACAAAAAGTTCTCTTTTTGTTAAGGTTCCTTATACTCTCTTTTGTTCTTTATGTTTTCTCTTTTGTTAATGTTCTTAATACAATATGTAAAATCACTGCACGAGTCGGTAAAACCGCTGCATTTACCAGCCAAGATTTAGATTTCAGTACACATCATGTGACTATTTTAATGCTGATTATTTATATAAACGGAAAATTGTGGCACCCTCTGTAAAATGAGGTCAGGAGTCGGTAAAACTGCTGCGCTTACCGACCAAATTCGAAATTTCTGTTGATGACATGTCAGTATTTTCATGGTCCTTATCGAACCGAACGAAAAATTTTAGCGGCGTCAGAAAAATCGTGGTGCGAAGCCCCACGATTTTTTCGTCTTATGTTTATTTCACCGAGTGCCCAAAAGTATTGCGGGGGGCGTAAATCTATATATATATATAAAAATATACTGTTTATACCTTTGTACCTCTGTTAATTTACTGTACTTCTGTTAATCTGTACGTGCAATTAAGCGATTTACTACTTAGAGACGAGTAACTGGCACTGATACCCCACGTGTTGCTGGGTCGCGCAGCGCCTCAGCAACGCGTGGCAGGGGTCAGCTAGCTATATAATAATTAATTTGCAATTTGACTGAAATGATTAGCACATAAATCAGAATATATTAAATCAGATTGCGGTAACTGGTTTAAAGAAAACCGACCAGTCAAAAATGAATTGACCAGTTTGACTTGGATTACGAAATTAAGAAACAAGATTCCTCAGATAATGGATCTTCAATTATTACATTTCAAATTAATTATAATACATCAATATAATACAATAATTATGTGATGATTTGTTATAATGGATCAATCACTTATGTATATAGGAGTTCATCAATTATTGAACTAAAAGTTTAAATAGCGAATAAAGTTGGTGAACATAAAAAATACACCGAAGTAGAGCCTTAAGGTTAGATAACCGGAGATACTATCTCTCAACATCTTAAAGCATTTTTGTGAGTCATTGATGGTCTTTAATGACTGACCTATGGTTCTTAATCCAGAACCTTACTCTGCCAAGTGTATGTCAAGAGCGGTATAAGACTTGACTAGGGAAATCAGCTCTGCTTTTTATCTGATATTCACGATTAGCGGTATTCTCACTGTTGTATTCTCACGTGTATTCTCACGACTCGTGAGAAAACAACAATTCTATAGACCTGTAGGATGAATCCAGGCTGCAAGTCAATTTTTTTCTGGCTAGTGGTTATTAGCTACAAATTCAAATTATCACACTCATGCCTTTAAAATGAGGCATAAATTTCACTATTTTCTTTATTTTGGAATTATATAACTTCATTTGAATATGTTTTTGAAAACATTGCAGAATGATAACTAGGACCCAATCACAGATACCAGTCTTTTAAGACAAATTTACTAGAACAATGGATTTATGGTCAATTTTTCTAATAACTTGTTTTTTCAGTCAATATTCGCGATAGTTTTCACTAGCTGGTCTTATACAGTGGCGTCAATCGCTTAAGAGGGTGTAAGGGGACTTGCGACCCCTTAATATTTTGAAAGTAGCCTTTTGGGGGGAAGGGGTATTCTCCAAGAAAATTGCATTTTAGCATTTTATTGAAAAAAATGGAAAAACAGGAGGAACTTGCCCCTCCCCCTGAATTCTCTTGAATTGACGCCACTAGTCTCATAAACCAGTTTCGTTTTCTATTGGATATTCACAACTGGCATTTTTTCCGCTGGCAGGGCATGTCGTAAATAGCTCTTCTGATTTTTTTTTTTTTTTGTTTCAGTAATAATGGCTGAAAGAGAAGAGAGGCGAATAGCAATGGCTAACCCACAGCCTAACCAATCAAAAAAGGCATTCACATTCCATGACTCTGACAGTGATCAAGAGTGGCAATCGGCAACTGCTTTGGGTCAATCACCAACTGTTCAAGGTTCTGGAAATGCCAGACGGGGCTTAAAAAGAAAAGCCACAAGTAGAAGAGGTGGTTTCAAACGATGGCGTGGAAAGGGTAGAGGAGGGTGAGCGTTTTTTTCAAATCAAGTATCGAATGACCATTTCTTATCATTTTCTTGGTAAAAAAAAATGAAGCGTTATATTGACAAAATTATTTCTGAATAAAAATGATTATTTCAAAATTCAAAAAAAAAAAAATAAGAATAACCAATAAAATGGGTCTAAGATAAGTGGAATTTGTAGAAGAAAACTGTGCCCCGGATGTTTGCGTGTATAGCCAACAAGGTGTTTTCAGTGCAAATGAAGAAGAATAAAACGGCACAGTTCGGGTAGAATATGTAATGGTACTTGTCAACGCTGCCTCATTGCAATCACTTCTCCAAATATGGCCCCATTTTTTTAAAATAGAACAAAATAGAATTGAAGCAGTGAGAAATTTAAAATAATGAGACTTATTGGAGTAAAATAAAACAAGAAGTTTAAAAACAAAACTTAAACAGGAAAATTAGAAGCAATGTAAAAACACGGATATATAATAAAGTTACCCCGGTCCAATCCAAAAAAAAAAAAAAGGGTAATGCAAAATCCTTACTTAACTCTAGACTAGTTGAGTCCCACCTGTGGATATTTTCCTCAACAATGCTGGCAATTCCGAATTTTTTGAAAAAAAAATTGAATGAAATTTGCGCATCACGGCAAAAAAAATTGAATTCCAACTTTTCTCTAAATCCTTACTATGACCTCTTTATATTCCATTTGGGGACAACTTTATTTTTATTTAGTCCCAGATGGATGGCCAAAAAGCACAGTCTCTGACAATCTATCATCATACATTCGTAAAACCTGGCGTTTCTTAACCTTTCTTTCGTTGTAGCCGTTAAAAGTAGAATTGAACCACATTTTCTGTGCAGCTTATCGTTAGATAGACTTTCAGTCGAATGAGTAATTTAGCCTATCCTTGGACAGTTCCTCTGGTAAACATTAAAAAAATCTTCCTCAGCCTATCAATAAGGCCTACGTTTCATAGCCATACTTGACCACTCTAGCTTCCAATGTTCTAATCTTACTTCTGACATTTATCTTCCTATTCTTCCAAACTTTTTTCAGCTGTAAAGAAAACACCTTTCGATATGGACGTTGTACTTTTTAAATCTTCACTGCATACGCCATCTTTGCTAATAATGCTACCCAGTTAAGTGGTTTTCAACTTAATCGAGTTTTGGTTACCTAACATCACCTCTTCAACCTCATTTATTCTTAGTCTTAGTGAATTAACTAAAAACTTCTGGAATTCATTTATCATGCTAACATTTTGTCTAGGATAATCAAGTCATCTTTGTAATCCAGGTCTGGGAGAGTTTTGCCTTCCCATTTGATTCCATTTCCATAAGTGCGTCAGACTGATCCATATAAACAAGATAGCTAAAACTCTGATTACTCATTTCCATGATCTAACACGATTCCACAAAGACCAACCAGTAGACTCAGTTCCTAACTTAGTCACGCAAATATTATTTTCTAATCACTTTAATATACCTGTTTCTGGTATACCTGTCAGGAATAGGACCTTAATAAAGTCTATCAGCTGAATCAAAAACCTTTTCATAAGCTATAAAATTAGGACTAAAGGGGTCCCATGATTCAAACGGTTCCTAATTCTTAATCTGTGGGTGATCCTCTCCCCTTCCCAAACAAACCGCTCCTCCTGAAATTGCGTCTGCAGAATCTCTTAGTTCAAAAAATATCATCATGCTGATTAGTTTGCTTTCTGTGGAAATCAAGGTAATGCCTCTTGAAATTACCAGACTCACACTTCCCACTTTTCTTACAAATGGGTTTCATTAAAGTTTTCCTAAAATTACTTGGTACTTTCCCTTTTCATAGATTATATTCGTAATCTTTGGTAATTTATCTCTCACTCCGCAACCATCATGTTTCAAGACTCGTTTACCACAGCTCATGGAGTACCATTATTTTAAGATCTTTTTAGTACTGTCTGTAAGTCCTCTCCGTAAAATAACTTCCTTCACTTCAAAATTATCAGAAATATGTTCATTCTGTTCTAAATCACTTCCCACAACCTTATCACAGTTTAACGTATTCTCATTTCTGATGATCTCTCTCTAGACTTTTCCTAATGGCTAGTTCCCATATTTAAGTCCAGACTGACTATTTCATTACAATTCCTCAAAATGCCAGTGCATGCCAATATCTCACCATTATGCCACCCGGGTGTATCTTCCAGATCCTTGGTAATTGTATACATGGCTTCCATTTCACAGCTAATTAATTCACCCTGTATTCTCCCTCTTCTTCTTATCCTTGTAAGGTCTAAAACAAGAAAATTCTTTTGCAAACAATCTCTTCTTTCTTCAGTCAAGCGTTTTGTGAAATATTCGTATCGGTCTTTTTAACTTTAATCCCTAAGACAATCAGAATCAGAAAGAATCAGAAGATTGGTACCTGCGCCACGTGGACGATTGGTCAGCATGCGAAAAAAAATTGAAGGCTGACTTTAGCATATTGTCCAAGCAAAACTAGGTTTTGTCCTAAGACGCTGATCTCGATGTATTGCAAATTAGACCTCTGGCTGGATCAATAAACATGATATTGCATTTTGAAAAGCTACGTGAAATTCTTCCATGGGTAAAAATTGATGGTTTTATTTTTCCTTGAGCTAAAGCCCACAGTGTGTGAGACAACTAAAGCCTATATTGTTATAGTCTACATTGAGGGAGACTATCTGAAATTGTTCCATCAAGATTCCTTTTTTTTCTTTTTTTTAGCTATATTCCCCCTTTCTTGTGGAAAGTTCTATTCTAGTAGTAATCAGGAAGGCACCAGCTTCAAATTGAAGTTTAGCTAAAATCTAAAAGTGCAACAGGTATTCAATATGTCCCTGGTGCTATTTCCCAATTATCCCACTTTTAAATAAATTAGTTAAAAAACTTGGCGAATAAAAAGTTTTCCAAAAAATAGTAAAGAGCCATTTTAGACTTAATACCAGCAGAAACAAATTCCTATAATAATTCACACTTAAAACAACCAGAAATGACTACTAAAGAATAAAAGAACCCCAAAACGAACAGAAATTAAGTAGAAAATCATAGCAAACAAAAATAGAACAGGTACAAATATAAATAAATAAATAACTCTTTAAACGAGTAAAACTTAAACTGAATTTGCAAACCAAACCTAAAACGAACAAAAATCACTAAAAAAAAAGAGTTTGGCTATTGTCCCCTTCTTTAACTGTAAAAGTCTAAAGCCTACTGTGTCATTTGGGTTTTATTGAAAACTATTTGTCGTGTACAGTCCTTGAAAGAACTAATAAAATTAAACTGAATATTTGATATATAATTATAACAATAGCAGAAAGCCCAGCAGTTCAAGATTTTATATCACTGTAATTTTTATTTTTATTTTCAATGTTGTAAGTGAAAAAGAAAATATTTGTAATATAATTCGTTTCCAGTTGTCGTAACTTCATAAATTCATTGTTCATTCAGAAAAAAAAATGATAAATAAATAAATAATAAAAGATTGAAGCCTTACGGTCTTTATTATAGGCAACGCTGTAACATCGCCTCTGATAGAAAATTTAGACATTCAAAAATGGACCATTTTCTCACGTTTCTGAATGTACTGCATATACCAGTATATATACAGTGCATATATTCGTACGAAAAAATGGTTGGTGAGCTACAAATTTTGAAAATAGCAAGAAAAATACCTTCATTGCTGCGGTGCATACAAGGAAAAACAAGTTGGATTCTACATTGTTTCTGATTCGATACAATAGCGAAATCTGCCGTAAATTAGTGTAAAACAGGGTAATTCCTGACTCGGTGCAGAAACAAGCATAAACCTTGCAGAGATGTAGAAGTCCTAATTTATTGTAAAAACCAAGTAGCGCACGGTCCTAACCCAGTGCCAATTTTATAGGCTAGGCTGTATTTAAAAATGACATGTTAAAAGATAAAAAACTAAATAGACAAATGCAATTCCTCTTTACAGCCTCTGGAATTTAGCATAAAAGAGGAAAATGTAGTGAGCCAACTCAGTTAAATCAAGCATTAGGTGAATGTCCATATTAACCATTGATCTTATATGAACTTACATATACATAGCAAAAAAGAAAAAAAACGTCAGTAGCAAAAAAGAAACAAAATACCAATTTAAAAGGCCATCCAAAAAGCACACAACAAGTTCGAAATAAATATTTTGAAAACTTGTAGTTTGAAGTCAGCAGGTCAGCAGATAGAATATCTTGGCACATACTGCGTTTTAAAGCAGAAGAAACCGAAAAGGAAACATATACTACAGTTCAGTAGGGCTAAATCCCTATTGAACTGTTATTTTTACATCATTGTTATTATTAGTGGAACGTGGACTAAAAACACTTATGTCTTTACGCAGTTCGGGCTATGCAGTGTCCTTTTTTTAAAATTTGTGAATTGACGGAACATTTTTGGATCCATTTTGGATCAGTAAGTATTTATGAGTCTTTTTTAGGACTTCCTTCAAATATGCCCTTGTACTTCAGGTTTACCGAGGGTCAGGTATGCAAAAATTGAGAACTACAGAAAACGATGTAGCCAATATTTAAGAACATTTTTCATGACTCAGTTCAAGCATGCGGATTAACTGACTCTGAAAAGTACCGTTTTTATTCCAATCAACCTCTTGTTCAGTTTATTCTTATCACCCATTTGAAGAGGAAACACTCTTTGTACTGAGAATGCTAGTATTTATCTATAAATAGATATATAGATATCTATAAAAAAATATCTATAATAGATATCTATAAATATCTATATAATAATAGGTATCTATAAATAAAGAATGCTGTTAATCTAGTATTTTCGTTTTTGTTAAATAAGCAGATGCGCGATAAGGTTTGACAAAATATAATTGTGAGGTCTGTTTCTGAGACTGGGGTTTTTCGGTTCACGAGAAAGTATGCCAATTGGAGTGGGTTTGAAGCCCATCCTCTACCACCCAAAATCTAAAAAGACTCATGAGTGTTTCCATATTTGGTATCACTCTCTCTTTTTTTGTTTTGTAAGGGATTATAAATTTATTAGTCAAAGATCATTTATCCCAATTATCAAATAACTACGAAACAATTAACAATTTTAATGACAAATGATGTCAAATATTAAACTAACATAGACTACCACAACACAGCCCTTTTTCTATTTGCAATTCTAAATTCTCTTTTTCTGTTTTCAAATTCTGTGATAGTTAAAACAGATATCTTCTTCGAATGAATTCAAGTAGCAACAAAAGGTGTTTCAATAGCAACGTATTTAAATTGGAAACGTAGGATGATTCTTTACTGTATGATTGTAGGCACAAAGTGGGCCTATGGTCCTTCCATTACTATTCCCACTGCAAAATTTTCACCAAAATGTAGACCAATCGCTAATGTCTTGAAACTTGTGCGACTTTTATCTCGGGCCAAGAAGATATGGAGAACGCATTTTTAGAGGCTACGAAAGGAAGAGCTACACGGAATATCGATGACTTGTTAGCGATCTTTTTCTCTCTCACGGAGAGAGAATGAACACCATTTTAAATTTTTGAAGTTACAATTTTTAAATTGTGGCGAAAAAAATCGACCAGAAGCTGCTGCAACGCCTCGTGTTGCCCTGGCAACTTAAATTTAGTTAAGTTTAGTTTTGACAATTTCTCTTTACATTGCCCTCTTAAATATCTTAAAATGTCTAATCAGTACCATTCATGGTTGAGGGTATGTTCCACTAATTAGTTATCTATTTAGTCGTTGTCTTTTTTATTTTAGTCCCCAAAAAAAACTAAGTAGTTCAAAATTTGAGTTGTTTCTCAAATATTGTTCGAAAATTTGCTAAGAACATCAGTAACCTGAAATGGAGACTGTTATGGGAAATAACTGAAAGACTCACATTTGCTTAAAATGTTTCCAATGCTTTTTTTTTTGTCCTTCAACGGTCAGAAATGAGTCAGATCTTAGACATGCTCGGAAACTTCTTTCGTTTTATGTAACATTTTAAAGCCTTAAATAGCTAAATGCGCTTTCTAGAACACAACATGAGTCTTGGGTTTTCTCAAGTATATTCAATCATATTTGAGGCTTAATATAACGTAAGTTGTATTATAACTTATTTTTAATAATGTTGTAATAAAGTTTTAAAAGTTGTATTATAACATTTTTAAGCCCAATAAGTTATTTCTTGGGCTTAAAAATGTTCCGTCAGAATTTAATACTTTAAAATTTAAATACTCTAAAATTTCGAATCTTATAGTTCATTCGCTGGATCAAGTGGATTTGGCTCTCCTAAATCAAAACGCGGTGGTGCAAGAGGAGTATCTCAAAGAGGCGGATCAAGCTCAAGCTCGGTATCTCGGATGCTCATTCCATCAAATCCAGCTTCACGTGTGCCAATAAAGAAACCAGGCTACCTCAATAATCAACGTGTCGTAAACTTGTAAATAGTTTTACCCTGACTTATTGTTTCGTTTATAACGATTTTTTTTACATTATATCCTAATTCAACGTTTTCTTTGCTTAAGTTGTTCTGTTACCAATGTTTGATGCTTTTATTTCGTCATAAATTTTTTTTGGATAGCTAGGTGTGTCTTCATAATTTCAATGATTTGCCCAAAGATGATAGCGATTGTGTGCGAAATCACAATATAAACAATTACTGGTTCCGAATTCAGACTTATTTTCCAGTGAAAGCACTTGTTTTGCAAAGCCAACATGACAATAAAACTCTGTCTTGTCTGAAAGGAAACACCTAAATCGAGAATCATTGAAGAGGAACTTTTTCTCCTAGGACCGAGAACACGCTGCCAAGTTTACATCTCGCTATGAATGCCTATTTGTTTCATAATCCCAGCGAACTTCTGTCGAAGCACAAGCACTGGTCTTTCAGTTTTTACTAGAGCAAGCTTCGTTAAAACTAGAGAATCGGAGTATTATTATGGATTTTATCTTTAGGGAAGAGAGAATTGCAACCGGTCGTCTAGGGGTTGGGGCTGATTTTACTTGATTTATGGAACTTTGCTTTAAACTCGCTTTTGAAGACTGGCTCTAAGGAGAATGATTTGTTTTCTAAGGGTATCGGAGGAAGGAGCACTTTCCTCCTTCAGTGAACAATCATCCTCCAACACTCTTTATGGCTCTGGCCACAAAAAACTTAAAGCCTGATGTGTTCTTAGTCAACCCCTTTTTAACTAAGGCTATTTTTAGTTTGAATTTTGTTCTTAAGGAATAAATAGATGGATTTCCAGGGATGGTGTCACTTTGGAGATAGTTTCTGTTGGAAGAGTAGCTTTTAACAAAGCTGCTCTTCAAGAATTCTCTGGCAGCCATCTCCTCTTTTAGGTGGCTTGAGTGTAACACTTTTTAGTGTATTTACTACATTGTCTGGGCTGTAGTAGTCAAGATGGCTTGTCAGTGAGATGGTCGGGAATTTATATGTAGGAAATAGACACTGACTACACTTAAAATCTCCTCCTTTAAAGTTTTAATTGTAACCGATCAGTGCTACAATACATCCTTAAGTCTCTCTTTTAGATCTTTGAGACATTTCAAAAAGGATTTTAATAGCCTCTGCAAAATGCAGGCATCCAAATTCAGCAATGTGCCTAATGTGACAATTGTTGAGAGAGATGATTAATTAGGACTGTAAAATATCCCCCCTAGCTACTCCAAGCCTAATTGGATTAGCTATTCGAGTATATTTATGTCAAAACTAAAATATCTCCCATCTGGCCTCTGTCACATAATGGCTGATTCAGCATAAGTAACTGTATTCGAATAATTGTGCAACTTTTTTTTGATTTGTTTGTGTTGTCCCATTGGGAATGTTCAGTTCTATGAAACAAATGATCTTTTTATTTTTATGTAAAGTTAATAGAAACAATAAAACTTGAAACCAATAAAAATTACCGCTAATGTCTAACGACTCCTCAACCCCCTGCTCTTATCAATGAAGTTAAATTGCGATGTGGCAAAACCCATCTTAAAACATGTGGTTTTTGAAAACGACGAACTTGTTGGTTCAAATTTTTTGAAAGATATCGGGAAAATAAGATAGTAGTGAACACCAGCATGTATTTATTCAGTGTATTCTAATAAGTTTTTAGCAAAGTATAAAATAAATTTCACTGTAAAGAGCAGAAGGCTAAGGGAGTGACCACCTCCTCACAGGTTTACAGCATTTCTGTTTGTTTTAACTTTTGACATTGCTCTTTAATTTCTTGTCTTAAAACTGATGTTTTTGTATGTTTAATTCAGAACCTTGTTTAATTTGCTCTTAAAAATAGACTATGGATTACCCAATAATGTCACTTAAGAACTAAACACGGGTTCGCGTGTGACTGCTGCAAAAGTTCTATGAATTTTATTATTCCAAAGATTTTGGGGGACATTTTTGCTCTACTGCATTAACTGGCAAAAAACAGTATTTTATTAGCGTATGAATTTTTCCGCCTAAAAAGGGCGCTGAGCCGTCCTAGCCGAGTGGTTACCGCAGTAGCCTTGAAATTCTGAGGACAAGGGTTTGAGTCCTGGTGTCGTTGGTTATTTGGTTTAGAACAGGGGTCAATGGTGTGATTCTGTAATCACAGTCAGAGTCGACCCAGCTCTATAGGGACACCCGGAGAAATCTGGGGGGGGGGGGCATGGGAATTTTCGGATGATTCGCCACCAACCAGACATTGGGCTCACTGCCAAAGGCAGAAAATTAAGAAATCCGCATCTACGTTACGCAGACCATTGGTCAGCATGCGAAAAAGTTGTTTTTTGAACAGCAATGGATTTGAACAAATTTTGTTCGAGTGATCCTTGTTTCTATTTTGGTTTACTTTGGCAATTATCCTATAGAGAAAAAATCTAATTTCAAGAAAATTTATGGAGAAGTCTGAAATGTGAAAAACGGATTTCCAGGTTACAATTTTACAGTGGATGGATTTTTTTTTTTTTTTTTTTTTTTTTTTTTTTTTTTTTTTTTTTTTTTTTACAAGTCTTTGTCTTAAAGTACCCTGCTCTTCAAGCCTTTATGCTCATACGCATATGAATGTAGTCGTGTTGTTTAAGCTCAAAATATTTTTAAAGTATTTGGGGATGTGCCAACACCTCAGCACCCGCATTCACCCTTAGAAGAAATACAATCCTAAAATTAAAAGAAGTTAGTGTGTAATCCCTCAATATTTATCTGAGTAGCTCGTGCTTTCCATGCATGGAAAGCCTCTCTACGAACTTGCCTGCCAAGAAGCGTCACTCTTGGGGGCTTCCCTATTAAATAGTTGTTCTTTTTCAGACTTACAGGCTTTTTCTCATATTGTAAATAAATAAAATCGTCATGAAGTATAAAAGTAAGTTTTATTTGGTTACCCGTAATTTGATTAAGGTTTATAACATTTTTGATTAACATTTTGAGAATGTGCTAAACCGAGATACAGTTGCAGGAAAAGATATAGATGAAAATGGAAAAGTTTGTAATACCTTGGATGTGAAGGAAGATTTGTCTAGTGAGGAAGAATTAGCCACAGTACTAAAATTTAAAATACAAATACGATAGATTAAAAAATAATAAAGCTCCAGGTGCTGATAGTGTTATAAATGAATTAAATGAGTTAATAAGCTATTGAAGATTATGAACATGATTTTTGAAAAAGAGAAGTACCTAATGATTTTAGGAAAACCTTAATTAAACCACTGTATAAAAAAGGTGACAAGAGCGAGTGTCGTAATTATCGAGGTAATAGTCTGGTCTCTGTAGGTAGCAAATTACTGAGTAATATGATACTTTTTAGACTGAGAGATGCTGTAGACAAGTTTTAAGGGAAGAACAGTGCGGTTTTAGAAAAGGTAGAGGATGTGTCGACCAAGTTTTCACTCTTAGGTTAATAATTGAGAAGTCCCTTCGATGTCAAACACCTTTGGTCCTCAGTTTTATCGATTATGAGCAAGCTCTCGATTCTGTTGATAGAAGAGCGTTAGCAAAGGTCTTATCCTTATATGGTATACCAGAGAAATACATTAAAGTGATTTGTGCTATGTATGAGAATAATATTGCTGCGGTTAAGGTAGGAAATGAGGTTAGCAACTGGTTTTGTATTAAATCAGGAGTTAAGCATGGCTGTGTTCTATCCCCCTTTATCATTTTGATGGACTTCGTCTTAAGGAGCACAGGAAAGGCAATTGGAGACCACGGAATCAAATGAGGAGGAAAAACACTCCTGGGCTTAGATTATGCTGATGATTTAAGCATATTAGATGAAAGTGTGAGCAAAATGAATGAATTTTTAGAGGTTTTGCGAGTTCAGGGTGCTATAATAGGCTTGAAAATTAATGTGAAGACGACTAAGTCACCAAGGCTAGGAATAAGTGAAGATGAAAAGGTGATGTTGGGTAACGAAAAGATTGATCAGGTTGGCAGCTTCACTTACCTTGGTAGTATTATTAGTAAAGACGGTGAGAGCAGTGAAGATGTTAAAAGTAGAATAGCTAAGGCTCAGGGTGTTTTTTCACAGTTCAAAAAAGTTTGGAAGAATAGAAAGATAAGTCTAAAAACCTTAGAATATTGGAAGCTACAGTGATGACAGTGGTCAAATATGGCTCTGAAGCATGGGCGTTCCGAAAAGCAGATGAAAATTTACTAGATGTTTTCCAGAGAAATTGCCTACGGATTGTTCTGGGTACCCGGCTGACTGACCGTATTTCAAACAGTAGGTTGTACAAAAAATGTGGTTCAATCCCGCTTTCTAGGGCTATAATGAAAGAAAGGTTGAGATGGCTAGGCCATGTTCTGCGGATGAAGGATGACAGATTGCCGAAGATTGTCCTTTTTGGCCAACCGTCTGGGGCTACACGGAAAGCAGGTCATCCTTATCTGGGTTGGGAGGATGTCATAAATAAAGATTTAAAGGAAATGGGAAAATCCTGGGAGGGTGTAAAGAGGGAGGCCTTGAATAGATTAGGTTTGAGGAGGAGCGTGCGTAACTGTTTTGGCCTCAGGCAGACAAATGACGGATGCGTGTTTATTTGTTTTTTTATTTTTCTGTTTTTTTTCCAGGGGTGATCGTATTGACCCAGTGGTCCTAGAATGTCACAAGAGGGCTCATTCTAACGGAAATTAAAAGTTCTAGTCCCCTTTTAAGTGACCAAAAAAATTGGAGGGTACCTAGGCCCCCTCCCAAGCTCATTTTTTCCCACAGTCACCGAATCAAAATTCTGAGATAGCCATTTTATTCAGCATAGTCGAAAAACCTAATAACTATGTCTTTGGGGACAACTCACTCCACCACAGTCCCCGTGGGAGGGGCTGCAAGTTACAAACTTCGACTAGTGTTTACATATAGTAATGGTTATTGGGAAGTGTACAGACGCTTTCTATCTGAAACTATACTGCAGTCAACTATCTGAGTTGACTGCAGTTTATTGCTATTGATAGTTTTTGGTGCCTGACAAACAATGAAATTGCCGTCAAGACAAAACTTGTTTTCACCTTGAGATTCTTGACACTAACTGCGGCGGTGTGGACCAAGTCGCTACTCCCCCATTTTCAGTTTTTCTACGCAAAATTTGTTTCGTGTTCATCATCGTAGCAACAGTTTACGTCTTTAGCCTATTCCGAAGCTTTGGCTTCATGTTTGACAAAACTGAGAACTGCCGTTCTGACTCAGCAGGCGAATGGGGGAGACAGCATACCCGCAACATAAATTCGCAAAGATCATCAAACATCGCTTTCCCCCTACCATCTTTCACCAACCGCAAATTTTTTCAGAACATATAAGGTTCAAAGCTGTCACTAAGTCTATTTTTCACAAAATCTGTCCTAGACTGTAATTCTGACCACTGAACATTAATAAAGTCTGTTTTTATTCTTTTTTCCTATCAAGACTCCCCAACCAATTTAGAAATCGACCCATGGATGGTACTAGTGTTCTGACTGAACTGCTCAAAGCAAGGGCAGGGTCGATGCACTTCAAGTTCTTGAGCGTTTCAACCTCGTTGTTGAAATTTCTTGGCAATCTGCCTATAGAACTTTACATATATGGCCTGCAGTTCTTCTGAATTCTGCAAGCTTCGGCAGAAAATGACTGTAACAAATGACACTCAGTTTTTGACGAGAGGTTCAACTTGCTCAGAGGAAGAACTACACTCTAGAGTGTCTAATCCTCCAGGGAGAGTTTCAAACCTTCCTCGTGTGCAGCACTTTTTATCAAACTGGGCTTCACAAAGCACTTCAGTAGCAAGGTAAGTATACTTTTGGTGCTATTCATAATACTGTAAGCGCAAACTGCTCCACTCTGAAACTCCAGATTGAGCACATTGATCTTCTTTAGCGTGAAAGACAGAAAGTATTGGAAGGCTTTGCAGAAAGGGTCGTTCATGAAACGGTAGATCAGCCTTGCCTTCTCTCGACTAGCCCTATTAGTGGCAGCATTGTTAGTTTGATCACCCAGGACCAGAACCAAGGTCCTCCAATGTTCTACAATCCTGTAAACCGCTACTTCAAGAGACAGCCATCGTGTTACACGGATGGACACCAGCCTGTGTTTGGCAATATTTGTAAACTTTTGTAACTGTTCATGTTCCTTGACCGGTCTTAGGACAAAAACAATATTGGTCTCTAAAAAAGTTTTCCACGCTTTCAGGTAAGAGTTTTAAAGCGTGAGAAGAGCACAGTGCAAAGGAGTGACTAGAACAATCAAAGTAAATGGGCGAGGCACCTGTTCTTTGAGTATATAATAATGATTTCCAATACAAATTTTTGGCAATAAGTTAAAAAGTTATAACTCATTGCCAGTATTTTCTTTTTCTTCTTAAAGTTGCATCCTTTGCAGAAGCCATATAACAGGTAGCATTGCAAACTTGAAAAAAAAAACTGTATAGAAAACTTTCCATGTTTTTCTAACCTTTCAAGTCATTTTTAAGGGTCAAGCACCCCTTGAAGACTCCTGGGTGTAATTGAAATCAGCGTGTTCAATATGACTGTAAACTGTTTTCAGATTGCATAAAACAGATGTGTCATAGACGACAGACGACCTGAAAATAAGCGTGTTTTTGTCAATTGGCACCTTGACTATAGGATATCTTGATTCCCTATGTTTGAACCATTTTTCCATGCACGTCACAATAACAGGCCTAGTGTATGTTTGACCTACATCGGGAGGAAACATACATTAGAAAAATCAGTCAAAATCTGTTTGGAGGACTCAATAGTTTTTGGTTTCTGTCCACTCATTAGAAAAAAAAAAACATAAAATAGTTCATGGGTCAGTTTTTCCTTCCCCGTGAGGACTTACCGCAGCAATGGGTGCTGTACATCCTTTTTTATTCAGCTTTTCACCACTTTTCGGAAAAAAAACCCTGCACCCTTGTTCTTTGAACACCTATCATTTTATTCAAAACTGTCATTAAAAATAAATTACTGACTGCAGAATTCATTCGTCAATAAAAACTAAATTTTTTGGTTGTATCCAAGCTTCAGATTTTCAAAGCTTCACGCGATATATTGACGTTAATAAAGAGGTAGAAGGGACTGAAAGCGAAGCCGTAGAATAAAAAATATCATTTCAGACAGAGAGAAATGTTCAAATTTTGATCAACAGAATGAAACTTAGCACAAAAGTCGTTAAACATTTTTTTTCATATTTCTGGGAAATTTACTAAAAACTTACTAAATTTCCTAAATATTCAAAAATTTCCTAAATTTGCCCTCGATTTACTAAATTTACTAACTCGGGTCTGTTTTTGCTAAATTTAATAAAATTTTACTGAGTGGCAACGCAAATACCAAGCAAACCATTTTTCAAAATAACAAGGGATTAAGATCCTAAACTAACGTAACAATTTTGAAGACAGACAAGTAACAAAACAGTGGGCTTCATGAAATCAGTATATTCTGGTAAGTTAATCAGATAATTTCTTAGATACAAAAAGAGAGATAAAAATATTAAATGAAAAAAAAGTGAACGCTGAGCTGAATATCTCAATGAGAGACATGCTTAACCTATGAAAAATTAATTCACGTACGACTTTTTCTAGTCACTCTTTTATTGTTAGGTTTTGCCAAAAATTGTCCACGACGTGTCCAAATTTTTCGTTCGCTAACTTTGTCCTTTGCATCATTTAAGATGTTAAGTCGCCATTCGTCAGTGCTTCCCAGATAAAAACACCGTTTGCTACTAACCTGGCTTTCGCTTTGAAGACTTTCTTACTACATCATTGTTTACATATTTAACTGATACAGAGGGAGGGGCTTTACTGTTTAGGGACGTGTTGTTAAAAGCAAGAGGAATTTTGGATATGTCTATATTCCTAATTCAAGCGGCATTTATTTCAATCATAATCTTTTTAGTTGCGAGAAATTGCTGGATTGTTGATTAGAGATCAGGCCCCGACTGCTCCTTTACAGAAAAAAATTCACGAATCAAGCAGAGCCTCTTGCTCAAATCTATCTAATTTTATCTCAATTTTCATGATTTTTTCTTCTTGATTCATAATCTGGAAGCGAAGAGATTGCAATGATTGTTATTAGTCAACAGTAATCGCATCGTATGTTTGACTAATAACGTCCTGAGATGACCGGTGAAACGAATAGGCATGTGATAACTCTGCATTCACTTTTTTTGCTATATCTTACGTTAATTATCGCTTTGTTGTCTCTAGGTCCTGCCTGTAGAAATGTTTTATCAATTAACGATACACATCCTCCTATAGTTCTTTCATTAGCTTGTAATGCATTGTAAATCTGCGAAATGGATTCGTAGATATCGGTTGAATTTTTCAATCCCTCGAACGCAGCATTTACACCTGCAGTTTATTTATTATAAGTACGACTGGAGCTTAGAATATACTCTAATAGCGTACGGGCTACAGCAATAAAAAATCCAGGAAAAAATAAAAGCTTCTTATACTGTTTCAATACTACACATAGACAAATTTGACTGGGAAGGGTACCTTGAAACCGAATGTCGATAAAAGATTGCAAAACATTAAGATGACTATCCCTCCATGAATTAAGACTCCTCTAACAAGTGTTATCGTCTGATTATATCACATAAGCACTCACGTTTCTATTCTTTAAACGTTCAACAAAAACAATATAATTGTATTTGTACATTTATGGTAAGTTCGCAGACATAGATAAAAGGATCTCTTGGCATGTCACAGTGGTCATTGACAAATGGTGGGGTTTTTCGGTTGCAATAAGATGTTATTTTGGTTCTAGACGTCTCTCCCCTCCGGTGATTACCCCTCCCCCAGGAAAATACCCCCGGAAAATTGTGTTTGTTTCTTTCAGCTTAGAGCGAGACAAGACAAAAACAAATGACATATTGTATGGGAAATATACAATTTGGGCTATATATTAGCACATATGTAGGGGGGGGGGTAAAGTATTTAGAGATTTTGAAGTCAGAAACAATTCTTACTTCATAATATGTAGAATAATTGTACCTAACACATTTTGCATGCAGACCTGCAATACTTAATCCCCCCCCCCATAATGTGCAGATCTATAGCCCAAGTTTGTTTCTAAAGTAACGATGAAACTAACAAAAAATGCTTTGCTCTGGGGTTTTTACACAGCGTAAACTTGAGTGAGTGGCGCATAATACATAAGTGCCAAAATTTCTTCCCTCTACGGAAATAAAAAAACAAAACTAAAATAAGATTCTCAAATTTGGAAAGCCTTATTTTTCACGAGGGGTATTTTCCCGGGGGGGTTCCGAATTTTGAAAGGGGAGGTATTTTCCAGGGGGGGGGGGGGGGGGTAAATGGCGGCCACCGTTATTTCGAATCAGAACAGGTCGTGTCTAGGTGATTATGCTGGATTTTTTCGAGGGGAATAATACTTTTTAAGGAGGGAGTCTAATGATGTGAAACAGATTTCATTTGATAATGTTTATAAGAATTGCTCAGAAAGTCAAAAACAATTAGGATTTTCATCCCTTCGTAGTACCTGGACGTGTCATAGAGGTGGGTGCATCTCATATTCAGGTGTGAGACATAATACCCTTAGATGGTCTAAAATTGCCACCTTTTAAAAACAGTAAACATGTAAGTAACCGCATGAATGTAAAACAGAAAACTAGATTTGTTCTCTAATTGAAATAAAAGAAAAGGTAAACAGTAGTGTTTTTCCAGCTCAAGTAATCATTTTTGCTCTGGAGGCCGTTTCTCGATTATGCTACTCTAAAGCTACGCCTCTCCACCAAGGACCTTAACTGGCCACATTGCGAGTGTTTTTCGGTTGTATTCGTGTTGTCAGCCTCAGTTTGATCCAACAAAACTTAACCCTAAAAATTGCATTTTATTTGGTTTTGTTTGAGCCATTGAGTTCTTAGTTCTCCGTAAGAAGATTTAGTTAGAATTTTTTAACACATACATTTTTACGATATACTCAATATTATAGTGTACACAAAAGAAAGAAATTCCCAAGATGTTGCTTAATATGTTTGTTTATGTGAGCTACACAAAATGTGCCTTTTATGTCCGTTCTACATGAAAAAAAAATGTAGTGATTTTCCAATTTGCGAATAATCTTCGATAAAAATTGTCACAGAAACGCTATTTTTACCACCCTTTCTCTTTAACGATAGAAGGGTAGGTATTCGTAAATTTTACAACACCCAAACACGTTTTTGTGGTTGCCATGGAAACGGATGAATTGCATGAACCCGCCTCCCATATATGCTAATATATGCTAATATATATACGCTTAATATATTAAGCGAAAGCTTACCATCTACGTAAGTTTTTCACCTGTTCCAGAAAAAGGGATTTTTGATCAAAATTGTGTAATTACTAAGCTTCTTCGTATTATAAGGTGAGATTGATTTTCTAACGTTGTTTACAAGCTTCGTAGAAAATTTCGTCAGGCATAGCATATGAAAATGCTGAGCTTGGCTATTTTTTTTATTTAACCTATTTGTTCCCACCTATCTGTCGAACAAATAGAAATGTCGCGCTTAACAACACGTTTACACTGATTCCATTTCCAGCAGACCTATTAAAGAACAGGGTCGACCGACGACAGTTGGGACTGTAGGAAAAAATAAGGATATTCCGGAAGACCTGCTTGTGAGCAAAGGTAGAATTACAGGAATCTAATGTTCTGTTTTGATCAGGAGCTGACTCTAGTGTCTTATCTTGCTAAGCCATTAAAATGGTTCTGCTTTTGGCAAGTTGCCTTGATGGTACTAATATCACGTGTGCAATCCAGAAGCCTGAGATCATTGAATACTATAATAACACTAAAGGTAGAGTTGAAACATAGGACCAAGTGTAGTTCAATCTCAGCCGCTGGGAAGATCAGCAAATGGCCCATGTGCATGTTTTATTGGCTGATCAACATCGAATGCATGAACAGTTATGTCATTTACTTCTTCACTTCCTCCAAATCTGACGGAAAACCACGGTCACGAAAAGTTTTTCGTCAATGCTCTGTTCAAAGAGTTGGGCCTGCTGTGTATGGCCCCTCGTTCAGAAACCTTAATTTAGCAGCGTCGATCAGACTCAATATCAGTCATACAGCGGAGGTGACAGGTGAAATACGTTTAATGACGTCTCTGGAAGGGAAAAGAATGACCAGTAGCCTTTACTCAGCGTGCATTCGCCAAATGACTACCAATTTTTGCAACCACTGCAAAAAAACTGTTCTGCGATGAACACCATGTGAAGGCATGCATACCATATGACTCCAAAAATGACAATGATATTTTGCTCTGTTTAAGACATTTTGTTCGTCCGTAAATGATTTACTATTTTTTAAAGACGGTTTTTAGTTCCAGGAAGCAAATATCCCAAATGCTTCTTAAGATGTATGCAAGGCTGTATTTGGGGGAGATGTTCGGGGTTTGACCCCCTTCCTTCCCCCAAAATGTTTGTCCGACCAGTATGAATTTAGTATCTGAACTAAAAGGAACTAGCTTATGAACCTAATCGGATTACTTTTTGTACTGTATTGTGATTGCGCAATTAACTTGCGGACTTAATTGTGAGGGATTGCTCACTTCATACACAGTGAGTTATTATTAGTGTATAATTGAATATATTGGTGTTATCGCTGATTAAAAACTGTGATTAAGTTTGTGAATCTGCAGTATCTCGTCGGAATAAATGACGGGAAAAAAGCCCCTAAGGCTACCACCCGAGAAGGATACTCCCACTGAAACCCTTAGCCGGTCGCCATTCCGACCTACCTATAAAACTCTTCCTAGAACCCCCCCAACTACGCGATCCAAAACTGTTAGCCACTTGTCAGGAATTCAGGCCTTAGCCGAAACTACCTCTAATGAAAGAGGTGAGACGCCTGGCAAAAAGAGGAAAAAGGATGAAACTCGTTCACCAACGATAGTGCAACCCCTCTCTTCAAGTGTCCCAGAAACAAGTGCTAACGATCACCCCAATTATTATACTGTCTCAATCAAGAAAACCAATGGCCAACCCTTTTCAAAAGATCGAATAATGCAAATTAGGAAAGCCGTCTTTCTGATCACCAAGGTGAATTTTGAACTTGTTTTCAAGCAGGACGAGTCTATTGATATTTACTTTACGTCTTCTCAGGCGGCAGACCATGTCCTGTCAAAATCCAAAGAAATAATTCTTGATGGCTCAAAAATTTTAGCCACAAAAAAAGATGTGGAAAAGTTACACAAGTATGTGCTGTATGGTGTTGATACCAGTGTAAAAGTGGAGGAAATACAAACTGAACTAATAGATTCTTCAGGTCTTCTCATCAATCCTTCAACTGCTATAAGGCTAAGTTTAAACAAAGAAGGTTTTCTTCACCCTAGCCGTTCAATCCTCATTTCCTGCAAAGTTGAGCTAAGCGGAGAAATATTCTTGTACGGTATGTCTCTTTTTTACAAGATTTATAAGCCTAAGCCCCTACAATGCTCCACTTGTCTAGCCCACGGCCACAGCAAAAAACACTGCAAACAGTCCCATCCGTCTTGCCTTAAGTGTGGGAAAACAGGCCACGCAATTAGTGAATGCCCTGAGTCAGACCCTTTCTGCAGAAATTGTAACCGGAAGGGACACACAGCCCTCCAAAAACAATCTTGCCCAGCTCACCAAAAGCGAGTTGTAATCCTTAGAACATCTGATAAAATGAACCTACCCTACTCAGTTGTAGCTGCAAGAATCCCTTGGCAACCCACACCCCATCGGCCCAGTAGAAGCCAAGCAACAGTTGCTGTAGCAGATGCAAAGACAGTATCATTTCCAAAAGAGGCAAATAATGTTCATACTCAAGGTTCTAGTCATTCCCCCCATCCCTTACCTAAGTTTACTTCAACATCCTGCCCTCCAAAAGATTCATCTAAAAATAGCCAAGAATGGCAAAGGCTTGCAACTTATCTCACAGTCAGTCACTTAATTGAGGTTAGTAATGAAGCTGAGGAAACCAAAAATACTCTCAAGAAGAAAGCTATCACTAAACTCCTAGGTGATGACATATTAGAAACAGCTATGGCTCAATTATCCTCCATGAAAAAGGACATAGATTCCACATCAAAGCTAGTTAAGCCTGTAGACTCAACTGCAAATCAAATCAACGCAGGCTCTGAAATTGCCACAACCCCCAAGACGGTAATCGATGCCACTGCCCTAGTCAAAGGCAAGAAATCTAAGAAAAAAACGGCAAACTTTCCATCCCAGTCCAAAATTACCACCAATGATATTTCGTCGGCTGAAGAAGATTTCCAATATTCTAATCAAGGAGATGATGAAACTCAGACCACAATGGATGTTTAAATGTGCACCGTACAAGATTTTACGTTTCTCACGAATTTATCACTGTGTAATAATGTTGTTTTTAACTATTACGATGACCAAAATAATTTGCCCACCAGCCCCTTAGCTAGCCCCGATAGCCCTTTAAACCAAATTAACTGTGAATATCTCGACACTTTTGATTTTGTGAAAAATGTGAAACCTAAGCTAATGGAAGAGACCAAACTTAATGTAATTTGCTTTAACATCAGAAGTATACGGGATAAGTGGGCTAATTTTAAAGACTTAGTTTTAATTAATGGTTACTGCCCTTTTGACGTAATTGGAATAACGGAAACATGGCTTTCAGAAATTGATGATAAGAATGAATTTTCCCTCCCTGGTTTTCAAGCTATTCATATTGAAAGAAAATTAACCAAGTCCTCTGGCGGCATTTCTCTTTACATCCGGTCAAGTCTGAAATTCACCAGGCTATTAGACTGTGAATCCTTATTCTCGCAACCTATAAATAATAGATGCATTTATTCAATAATCGTAGACATAAGTGTTGACGAGAATTCTTTTATTTTTTCATTATTTTATAAGCCCCCCTCATTTCCGACCCCTTTCTTTTGTAACCTATTTGATGATTTTTCTAGTTTTATTAATTTACCACAAAAGAAGGCAATAGTTTTTGGGGACTTCAATTGTAATTTACTAAATGTTAGCAATAATAATGATTGTGATACCTTTTTTGAAACATTCACCTCAAGTGGTCTTCTTCCCACAATCCTTTTTCCTACTAGAGTTGATCCTGTGAGGTCTACAGCTACTGTAATTGACAACATTTTTGTATCCACTTCCCTGGGAAACCACCTGTCCTCCAAAATAATATTTTCTGACCTGTCAGATCACTTTCCAATCTATCTCTCGCTACCCTCCCTACCAACTACTCAGCCCTCTAGAACTAAAACCCCTACGTATAATAGAATATATAATACTGTGAATATGAACAGGTTCACGGATCGTTTGAAATCCTTTGACTGGTCCAAGGTTTTGGATTGTCAGGATGTTAATTCAGCCACAAATGGTTTTACACAAGGACTGAGTGATCTTATCAGTTCAACCTTTCCAGTTCGTAAATCAAACCGAAAAACTAGCCATATACGCCCCTGGATGTCTAATAGCCTGATAATCTCTTCATACCGAAAAAATGACCTATATAAGTTAGCTTGCAAAACCAGTAACGTTATTGACCTGACTAATTATAAAAAATACAAAAATTTATATACCAAACTTGTCCGGGAAGCAAAAAAAAATTATTATTATTCGAAAATCTCTCATTGCAAAGGGAACTTGCAAAAAATTTGGTCAACAATAAATGAAATTCTTTCAAAAAAAAGAAGTTCAAGATCTGTACCTCTTAACCTTAAGGACATCAGTGGCAGATTAATTGACCCAAGTTCAGTACCGGATGCTTTTAATAATTATTTCACTAATATTCCAAATGCTAACTCCTGTTCCTTCTCCCAGTCAGTACAACCTAGCAAGAATCCTGGATCCATGTTTTTCTCTCCAACTGATCGTAAAGAGGTGCTTCAAGTTATCAAATGTCTCTCTAATAGTAGTACACCTGACTTCTTTGGCATAAGTAATAAGCTTCTTAGGACCGTATCTTCCTATGTTTGTGAACCCATTGTGCACATAGCAAACCTGTCTATGACCAATGGAGTCTTCCCAGAAATATTTAAATCAGCAATTGTTATCCCGATTCATAAAAAAGGCGATCCGTCTGAGATAAGTAATTATCGTCCAATCTCACTTCTCCCAGTTATATCTAAAGTGCTCGAGAGAATTATATTCCGACGTCTTTCTCCCTTTTTATTTGGGATTCATTCTTCAGATTCGTTGATTTCTCCCCATCAATATGGCTTCCGTTCCAAATTTTCAACTGCTCATGCACTAATAGACGCCACACAGTTTATACGTTCCCAACTTGACCTTAAAAATACTGTATTGGGCTTATTTCTGGACTTTTCTAAGGCCTTTGATATGGTTGATCACAGTGTTCTATTAAGTAAACTCAACAACTTAGGGATTCGTGGAGTTCCTTTCTCATGGTTTGGCTCTTATCTCTCTGGTAGAGTACAGAGTGTGAGTCTGGGCGGGTTGACTTCACATCCCCTATCTGTCCGAAGGGGCGTCCCACAAGGCTCTGTTCTTGGTCCAATACTTTTTCTCCTTTATATTAATGATTTGGTTACGGACCTGGGTCCATCAGTGCACCCAGTACTTTTCGCTGACGATAGCAACTTTTTCATCACCGGTCCTAATTTACCATCCGTTGTCGCCTCTACTCAAACCCTTCTGAATAGAGTAGAGGAGTGGTGTCTAGTTAACTGCATGACCATTAACATCAAGAAAAGTCAGGTTGTATTATTTCGAACCCCTTACAAAAAAAATGAAGCTCAGCAAGCACTTGGCCTAAAATATTCTACCAATCTCCTCCCACAGGTCGAAGTTGCCAAGTTTCTTGGTGTTCACATAGACTCCTCCCTATCATTTGCAACACACGTGTCCTACATCAGAGCCATAATTTTGCGACAGGTAAGTATGATTAATCGTGCGAATTATTTTCTTCCTCCCGATATCCTTGTCACCCTTTATTACTCTTTTATTTACCCATATATCTCATACTGTGGATCTGTTTGGGGCAACACTTTTCCTTCAGTTACCAATAAATTAAAATCTGCCCAAAACCGTGCCATCAAAGCAGTTTTTCGGCTGCCCCGACTATATCCCACCCAGGACTTGTACTCCGATTTTGGTATTATCCCTTTTGAACAAATCATCAAAAAATTAAATCTATACCTTGCATACTCCGCTTACCATAAAAATCTTCCTCCTCAATTATTATCTTATTTTAATATTAATAATTCTGAAGGCCTCTGTCTCCGTTCATCCAACCGTTCCTTCATTGTCCCCAAGTGTGTCTCTAGTTCCGCCCAGCGATCCCCCATTTATAAATCTATACTTCAATGGAATATAATACCCTCCAGTGTCGAGCTATCCACAAGTTTTCGCATGCTGTATAGCAATGTACTAAAATTTTGATATTATAACTCTCTAAATTCTTATTCAATTTGCTTTAGTTACTCATGTTTTCTCTTTTCTATTTTTTTCTCTCTTCTTCATTTTCAATTTTTTGTGGTTATGGTCCTCAACAAGTTCGCTTCCAGGATCTTTATTATTATTGGTGTTATATTGTAGTTTTATTTGAATAAATTGAATTGAATTGAATTGACTCGTTAAAATGTAATAAAATGCATAAAACACATTTGTTATGCAGTTTTAGAGGTTTTTAACCATCGGAACAAAAAATCCTCTCCGTAGAAAAATCCAGAATACGACCCTGTATGGGTGCGTTAATAAAGAATAATCTTGTCTGCTTTTCCGAAAACACTAGTAGGAAGTAGAACACAGCGAGTAAAGCGTTTAGCAAGACTCCAAGACAACTTATTTGGATTATTTTAAAATCTATAATTTCATTCAGCTTCTGTCCACCTTCAAATGACAACCGTGTTCAGACATAGCCCCGATACTTGAAATGAAACAGCGAGTAACTTCTTGTGAAAAACTACCCTAAGAATAATCCGTCGCTGTTACGACTATAGGTCGCAGCGGATATTTATAACTACCGATAGAATTACGAGAATTTGTTTGCTAAGCTTTTCTCAAACGAAGGATAAGCAGTAGAATGTTGTCATATGTAGATTGTATATGTAGAAATGTAGATTAACATGTTGCTGTACACGGATTGCCATGCTAATCCTCACATTGAGAACAGCTGTGCAATTATTTGCATTATTTAGATACATCAAAGTAATTAGCTTTTTATGCTGATTCAAAGTCATCAAGTTTAACGGTAACCATCAAAAGTTACAAGGCAGAGAAAATTTACATGATTTTGTAAAAAGAGGGAACAGTCCCAAAGAGTCAGGGAATCTTAATGAAAATCGCACTATCAGATTCAAATTCAGCATATAGAATAAATAGATTATATATCGAATATAGATTATATAGATTATATATAGAATATATCAGCATATAGATTCAAATAGAACTCTGTTATAGAGGTTTCAAGCTCCCATCTAAAAATAATGTGGAATTTTGTATTTGTTACCAGAAAAAAGATTACGGATGCGTGTTTGTTTGCCTCTGTTTAATTTTGTTTTTTGCCAGGGTGATCGTCAATGGCCTTAAGAGATCGGAAGAGAGCTCATTCAAACAGAATTGGGAAGTTCTAGTGCCCTTTTTAAGTGACCACCTTCCATGACCCTTTTTTCCCGAAAGTCATCAGATCAAAATTTTGAGATAACCATTTTATTAAGCTTAGTTGGAATGTCAAATAGGCATACCTCTGGGAATGATATGGCTCCCAAAGCCCATAGAGAAAGGGCTGTAAGGTATGAAATTTGCCTATTGTTTACATATAGTATTTTTTAACGGGAAGTAAATGAATATCTGTCGAGGAGAGAAAGTTTTGGTGAGTGAGGGGGAAAATTATCCACGGGGAGAACTTTCCATGGGAGGAAAGTTTTCGGAGATTAACTTTAGAGGGGGAATTTTACACGGTGGAATCTGCTAGAATTTCTATACGAAATTCTTTTCATTTGTCTTTATTTCTCTTTACCGAATCAATTTTACATGTAAAAAGGTTCTGGGAAAATTGACCGGGTGAAATTTTTAAAGGGGTTGGAAGTGTCTGGGGGATTTTCCACGGGATAAATTCTCCATAGAGATCTTCTGCGGAAGAAATTCTTCGAAGGGGAATTTTTCACGGTAGAAGTTTTCGAGTGGAGAGGTGGATTTCCAGGAAAAAATTCCATGGAGAGGAGGGATTTTCGGCATGATTTGAAAAAAATTGGAAACTAAATGAACAACAAGTCTTTTTTCAAATAAAAATAGGTTCAGGAGAATTTTCCAGGTGGATTTGAGCGCAAGAAATATTCTGGGGGAATTTTCAGCGAGGATGGAATTATCCGGGAGAAGAAGGATTTTACATGGGAGGAACTTTCCATGAAGAAATTTATAGGAGGGGATTTTCTATGGAGGAGGGGAAGGGTGGATTTCCCGATATTATTTGAAAAACGATCAGAAATTAAATGAAAAAGCAAGTTTATTCAATTGGAAGTTAGGAGCAACATTAAAACTTCAACGAACTTTAATTATTCCGTATATGTGGGGGATACCCATCCTCAATATATCTCCATTTACGCTAAAGTTTGACTTTATGTCCTAATTCTTTAAGAATGACTTCTGAAAAACAATGACAGTTTAGTTAGAATAAAAAGCTTTTTTAAAAGTTAAAAAAAAAACTTTGGTGTGAAGAGTGAGGTATTGAAGAGCGAGCAGCCCCCTCGTCCATGGAACAATTTCTGTTTGTTTTAATGGTAAATGTTTAGTTTCGTTCCAAGCTGTCTAAAGTGCGTATTACTGCATATAGCAAGATTCTGATGATCGCATATTGTTTCTTTGTTATTGTTAAATATAAAAAAAAAACTAGTTTGTTTAACTGAAAGTAAGGAGCGACACTAAAACTTAAAACGAACAGAAATTACTCCGTGTATGAAAGGGGCTGTTCCCTTCTCAACGCCTCGTTCTTTACGCTAAAGTTTGACTCTATCTCTCAATTCTACTTTATTAAACAGTAAAAAAACTTTAGCATAAAGAGCGGGGCGTTGAGAACGCAACAGCCCCTTTCATACACGGAGTAATTTCTGTTCGTTTTAAGTTTTAATGTCGCTTCTTACTTTCACTTAAAAAAAAAACTAGCTTTTTTTATTTAATTTCTGAACGTTTTTGGATTAATACATGTTTGATTTTGGCTCTCCGCACATAAATCATTAAAATGAAATTTGCATATTAATTCTTTCTTTGGCTGAATAGTTTTCTCTTAGTTTTGATCAGACGATTTTGAGAAAAAAGGGGTGGAGGAGGAGGTCTAGTTGCCCTCCAGTTTTTCGGTTACTTGAAAAGGCAACTAGAACTTTTAATTTTTAACGAACGTTTTTATAAGTAAAAAATATGCGTAACTTAAGAACTAACTTACGTAACGAACTTTAGTATTCTTATGTTTTATTATGAATATGAGGGGGTTTGTCCCCTCTTTAATACCTCGCTCTTTAAACTAAAGCTTAAATTTTGTCCCAACTCTTTAAGAATGACCCCTGAATCAGAAAGGCCGTAGAATAAATAGTCGAAATTACTAAAAATACTTTAGCGCAAAGAGCGAGGTATTTAAGAAGAGATGAACCCCTCATATGCGTAATAATCTCTGTTCGTTTTAAGTTTTAATGCTGCTCCTTACTTTCAGTTGAAAAGACTTTTTCATATTTATTTTTTCATTGTTTTTTTTTATAGTAATGTTAGAAAATCCTGCGCCCCCTTCTTTGAATTTCTCTTCCCCCATGACATATTCATCCAAGGAAAGATCCCCCCACATATCCCCCTCCCCCACCCCACCCCCAACCAAAATAATCCACCTGAAAAACGTCTATACACTTCCCAATAACCATTGCTGTATGTAAACACAGGTCGAAGTTTGTAAGTTGCAGCCCCTCCCCCGGGGACTGTGGGGAAGTAAGTCATCCCAAAGACACAGTTATTATGATTTTCGACTATGCTGAGCAAAATAGCTATCTCAGAATTTTGACTCGTTGACTTTGGGGAAAATGAGCGTGGGAGGGGGCCTAGGTGCCCTCCAATTTTTTTGGTCACTTAAAAAGGGCACTAGAAGTTTTCATTTCCGTTAGAATGAGCCCTCTTGCGACATTCTAGGACCACTTGGTCGATACGATGACCCCTGGGAAAAAAAATAATAACAAACAAACAAACAAATAAACACGCACCCGTGATAACGGCAATCAAAGGGATAAAATTAACCCTTGACTGGGCTGCCCACTTAATTCAACAATCGTGTCTTGGCTTTTTTCTACAATTGGCCATGACTTTGACTTTTCCCACAACTATTCCCTCTTTTTTAAATTCAAAAATGAGAAGTTTGCACTAGAAGAAAAATGCACTAGAAGTTTTCATTTCCGTTAGAATGAGCCCTCTTGCGACATTCTAGGACCACTTGGTCGATACGATGAAAAAAAAAAAAAAACACGTACCCGTGATCGGTCTTCTGGCAAAAAATACGAAGTTCCACATTTTTGTAGATAGGAGCTTGAAACTTTTTAAAGAGGGTTCTCTGATACGCTGAATACGATGGTGTGATTTTCGTTAAGATTCTATGACTTTTAGAAGGTGTCCCCCTTATTTTCCAAAATAAGGCAAATTTTCTCAGGCTCTTAACTTTTGATGACAAAGACTAAATTTGATGAAACTTATATATTTAAAATCAGCATAAAAATCTGATTCTTTTGATGCATCTTTTAGTATCAAATTTCCGTTTTTTAGAGTTTCGTTTTCTGTTGAGCCGGGTCGCTCCTTACTACAGTTAGTTACCACGAACTGTTTGATTAGAGAAGCGGATCCATTTTTTAGCTTTCTAAAATCCCCCTCCAACGAGACTTAAAATGTATAAAGTGGGCTTGCTTACAGGTAAAATTACTTAATAGAGCGAAGCGTATCATTCCATGAGCCCCGCGGGCAGCGGAACGAGGTCTGTAGTCTATATTTATTCAACAAAGATTGAAAAGACTAAAAAAAAAACGTTTACGGTTTAGGTTTATTAAATAAATTTAGAATACAAACCTCGCCCTTCGGCCCGCGGGGCTCATGGACTAATACGATTTCCTCTATAGGTAATGTTACATGTAAGCAAGCCCACTTCACGCATTTTTAGTTTGCCCCACGGAGGAGAAGAGTCAATCAGGAATGGATGTGCTTCTAGAATTAGCATTTCTAAGTGCTCTAAACTGGAAATTATGCTACTTCGGAGCATAGTTTCCAGTTTAGAGCACTTGGAACGAAACTAAACATTTACCATTGTAAGTTTTAATGTTGTTCCTTACTCAAAGTTGAAAAAAAAAACCTTTAGCAACATATGCATAGCCTACGCAGAGAGGATAGGGGAATATCTCCCCTGAGACTGATCAATTGGACCCGAGACAACCATGGGGAATTCAGGCTAAAATTTTGGAAGTTCCAAACAGAGGCACCATTTTGGCCAAATCTTGGGGTGGGCATGGGGCATTTGACAGAACTTGAGACTTTTATTATGAATCTAACCCACTTTCAAAGTTTACAATGATTAATAGCAAATAGCGTAATTATCCCAAGAGTCGTCAGGTAATTATGCTCTTTGGCTAATAGACGTGCAGTTGGTTCAAATCATTTGAATAGAATGGATTATGTTGGACATAATGGATAATTATGGCCGGAAAACGGCCCTTTGTGGTGGAAGCTTGGGCCCCCCTGTGAAATCTGGTTTGGGCATTTGCCCACCCCTGACTCCCCAAGTGGCGCCTCTGGTTCCAGAGGTTCTCTTCCCTTGTAACGGATGGACGCCAAGACACCCCTCCCCACTTTTCGCACATCTTCGTCTTTAATAATCAGTTAATTTGTTTTGTAGTTTCGACAATGGCCGCAATAGCTATAAGGCTTTTTGGCAAATTTTTCTTTTTTGTATTTTTTAATTCTCTCTCTCTCTCAAAATACCTCTCTTAAAAAGAACACCCCCTAACCACGTCTCATATCGAGGCATAAAAAAAAAAGGTGAAATGAAAAATGTAAATGCTATAAAGTTCTTTTGGTTACAATACCAGGCATACCATTGGCATGACGTAAGCATCGCGTTATGCCGCTTACCATAGATTTATTAAAGGTACTCAGCTTTTCAAGGATACTTAAAATTCCAAATGGCTATATGTTAACCCAATCACGTCAAACGACACCTGTGCTCAAGCAAGGGCGACCCTCAAAGATCACGTGGGCGGGTGTAGTTACCGAAGTTTGGTCATGTCAGATCAAGTTTACTCTTGCAGTTTTGGTGATTGCTTTCTTAGGATAATTATTACTTGAAGGCAGTCCTTTTTTCCTTATCAAGTACATAAACATCCGGTCTGAGGTGAATTTGTCAGGTGCCAGCAAAACTTAGTCGGAGACGTGAGTTTTTTGTGATTAGTTCATCAGTTGTATTTTGACATGATTCTGAAGGAGTTGGTGAAGATTCTTCAGGTAACGAATTCTTTATTTTGAATAGAAACAATAAAATACAAAAAAATTACTGGGGGTCTATTGGATTCAAGTCGGGGGTACTAAATCATCGGCTGCCTAGGATTTGCGTGACCTTGCTTTCCATTATTGATTGTCATATTCCTAGGCTAGAATTTTGGTTAGCCTACATGCTTTTATTGTGCTCGATAGATTCATAGAAATATAAGCGATTACTGCGAAAAAAACTATATTTTAGCCAGGGGGGGTGGTTACATTTGACATTACAGAGAAATCACATGAACAGCATTTGAAAGGTAGGCTATATTTCTTGGTAAAGATTTAGATTAGGGGGCTACTGAGAAGGAAACATGTCAAGAAAATTCTTACTTCATAGTACTCATAATATGCAAAATAATTGTAGCTAACACATCTTGCATCCAGCCCTGCTATACATTACCTCCAACCTCCGTAATGGGCAAACATATGAACAAAATTATGTATTTCCAAAGCATTCCACCACATGTCACTCTTGTTTTTCCAGGTTTTTATCCCATCACCGTTGATCCAATCTTCGGGTACACGGGTTGAAACAAGAGAGACACATTGAAAAAATACATGGGAAACGTCTAATTTCGATCATAGGCCATATTTGCACGTTAGGGAGGGAGGGCTAAAGTGTAAAGGAAATTCATACAAAATGTATTAGGTACAATTATTTTACATAACATGAAGTAAAAACTATCTTCTTAATATGTTATTTTCTTAACAGTCCCTAATAATGGAAAATTTTCCATTGTAATTGCAAATTCGACCGTGATTAACAGTGAAGCCTCTGAAAGAATCGAATCTAGTTGACTCTAGTTCGGCATTGTGGAGTGACATGAGAGTTGTAGCATAAGTGGGAGAGGGTAACGTCGGCAATGAGGGGGGAATTAGTGCCAGGTTTTTCTTCTACTCAATTGGATTATCTGTCTTGGCTTTTTCTACAATTAGCCATGACTTGATGCCCACAACTATTCCATTTTAATTCAAAAATCACGTTTCTTTACGAAGAAACGCACGTGGCCTATTCAGCGCTATTTTCAACTATAATCAAGTTCGCTATTTTGTTTTGAATTTTTTCCAGCTTCGAAAATATTTTGCCGTATCGACCAGGTGTTAATGAGACGTTAGTTCAGAAAAGTAATGAAAAAAGAAAAAAAAATAATCAGCACACTTATTTGTTGTTTAAGAGTGTATCGAAACACTGAAGGGGGTGGAACACAGTCAGTTATTTCATTCAGAAAGAGCTTAGGATGGGGAATCCAACGGTATATTTCTGTTTTTATTTCTGTGTCACATCAAGTATTATCACGAAGAGGGAGTTTCCCCTTCAGGCCTCTAAGAGACACCCTCTAAAAGTAACCTGATCTTAATGAAAATCCCATCATCAAATTCTGGATGCCCAAGGGCCTCTTCTTCTTTACCAGAATTTTTAACACCTTAATTACGAAAAAGCGAAATTTCATATTTTCGAGCTTATCTGTGTTGTTTTTCTTTCATCTGAGGTGACAGTATTGACAGACCAATGGTCGTAAGTTTAACAGGAGAAGTGTCATTGATTTTTTAACGACGCTTCTCGACTATGAAGGCCACGAATCGTCGTTATTTGAAGAAAAATTGTAAATCCAATCGTCTTTTAGTTTTATGGAACCGAAAGCGATCGGAGCCCAGGGTCAAAGTTTTGCAGATAACAATTTAATCAAAAAGGTTAAAATGTAGAAATAAATGTCACCGAAGGTAATACAACTATTTCAGATCCCGGGGCAAGGGCTCAAAGTGATGAAGATTTGATCATTTTTGTATAAAAGGATTCACCGATAAATTTTCAGATATTAGCTGGATGAAGGGAAGTTGAGCATACAAAGCCAGCTGTACAGCGTTGAAGTCAGGACCGTATGGATATTTTGATCCAAGATTTTTTTTTGGCGTTTCTAAAGAAATTTCGGGAAACGACCCCAATTTACACAAATGACTAATTTAAAATAAAACAGTTTACTATTGAATTGCAACAAACAAATTAGAAGGTTACAAATTGTTTGAATTTTGGCTCGTATAATATTTACAGGGAGGAATATAATGGGTCAAACATAATAAGTTTGAGATTGCTTACGCAGGATGTAAGCGATCTTATTCATAGAAGAGTGTCTCCAAGGACGAATAATCATGTAGTGGCCAAGATTCCCTAAAGTGAGCTTATTTGTTGAAGTAGTAGTAGTTTCAATTTGCAACACACAGAAATCGTATCAAGAACATTCTTGGGTACCAAGGACCCTCTCTTTTATGCAAATGGACCTGTTACGCAAATGATTTTTTTAACTAAGCACTATTTGATAAACTTTAGGGCAATATCTTAACATTCTGATCTGAACATAGGGAGCAGACGTAGTTTTGTAGGATTGATGGACACCATACTCTCTTCCTCTCTAAATCCCTTAAAACTACGGTCACAGGGGCTGCTGAAATCAAACCCATGGTCATGAAACGCAGCGAAAACTGGAATACTGTTTGAATAGGAATATCGGGTTTTTGAGTCTTTTTTTCTAAGTTAGAAGTAATTGGAGGGTGGGTAACAAAACCCTTTTTATTGCATTTTGGCCTGGGGTTCCCTGTGGCGAAATATGATCTGAGATCGAAAATCAAGATTGTCGTGGTTTTTCCAATGATAAAGAATAAAATGTAGGGAAACTATGATATTTAAAGCAAGATTCAGGCTGAAAATAAAAAGTGATATTAAAACCCTAAACCCATCTACCAGCACTCTTTCCGCAAGAAGTTTGGTTTTTTCAATCAACGTTTCAAGATTTAAGGCTCTTAGGGAAGAACAAAGTGATGAAAAGTTAAATGGGTACTTGTATGATGAACCCCCCTACCGCTCAAGAATTGAAGTTAGGTTAATCCTAATAAAATATACCTAAGCATGATAAAAATATAATATTTTAGAAACAAATTTGGGCTGTATATTTGTACATTAGGGGGGTGGGGTAAAGTACAGTGGGTCTGCATGCAAAATGTGTTAGCTACAATTATTCCGATATTATGAAGTAAGAATTGTTTTCTGACTTCACACTGTCCAAATATTCCCCCACCCCCCTAATGTGCAAATATATAGCCCAAATTATATATTTCCCATCTATTTTGTTACTTCTCTTTGTCTTTTCTGACGCCAAGTGGAAAGAAACTAGCGAAAGAAACCGGTTTACAGTGCATCAACGCTTAAGCAAGTATTGCTAAATGAAATGAAATTTTCAGTCCATGCCTTCTCAAAGGGAAATCGTAAATAAAATAGTTGAAATTATCAACTAGTGATAAGGTTAGGTTAATCACTAGTCAAAATTTATCATGAAAAGTGGAGGGTTAAGGGTTCCACACCCCCAGCTATGTAGAATCATTCCTGCTCGTAGTGAGTTTTGATATCACTCATTTCTTTCATTTGAAGAAACTTGTTTTTTTATGTAGTTATATTACCTACTTTTATTTATACAAAACGTCTTAAAACTGCAGCAATTTTTTGTGACAAAATCAGATTCATGCACCAAAAGCTATAGTTGGCACTTCTAACTATGAATGGTTTTGCTACTTTAATTAAATGGAAACAACTTGTAATTTATTTTGTTGAATTTAACAGCTAGGCTATGTCACGAGGAAATAGCAAATAATTTGTGAAAAAAAATTAAACAATTTGACTTTGCTTCAGAGTTTCATTTTCTTACTTACAGAGTGTAAGTTACTTTTGTATTTTATCGACCACACTCAAGAAATGAAGTTAGGTTAATCATAATAAAATATACCAAAATATGGTGAATATATAATGCTTTAGCAACAAAATTATGGAAACTACGATAAAGAATTATGAAAAGCAGGCCGCCCAGAACGCATTGTATTAAATACCTAACCTAACCAACTTTAGATATAAAATATTTAAAAGGTACTTGTGTTTTAACAAACAAACACAACTTGGAAACAATAGAGAAATTTTCTCAAGACAGTGGAATCCAATTCAGTGAATATTTCGGCCCTATGTCCAATGGCCGTCTTACTTTCAGCCTAGATTTTACTTTAAACATCATAGTTCCTGTACATTTCATTTTTATCATTGGAAAAACCACGATATCTTGATTTTCAATCTCAGGTTATATATTACCACAGGGAGCCCCAGGTGAAAATGCAATAAAAAGGGCTTTGTTACCCACCCTCCAATTACTTTTAACTTAGAAAAGACTCGAAACCCCACTATTCCTTTTCAAACAGTATTCCGGTTTTGGCTGTATTTCATGACCCTCGGCTTGATTTCAGCAGCCCCTGTGACCATAGTTTTAAGGGATTTAGAGAAGAAGAGGGTATGGTGTCCATCAATCCTGCAGGACTACGTCTGTTCCCCATGTTCAGTTTAGAGTGTTAAGATATTGTCCTAAAGTTTATCAAATAGTGCTTAGTTAAAAAAATGCATTTGCGTAATAGGTCCATTTACATAAAAGAGAGGGTCCTTGGTACCCAAGAATGTTATTGATATGATTTCTGCGTGTTGCAAATTGAAACTACTGCTACTTCAACAAATAAGCTCACTTTAGGCAATCTTGGCCATGATTATTCGACCTTGGAGACGCTCTTCTATGAATAAGATCGCTTACATTCTGCGTAAGCAATCTCAAACCGATCACCTTTGACCCATTATATTCATCCCTGTACATATTATACGATCCCAAATTCTAACAAGTTGTAACTTTCTAATTTTTTTTGTTGCAATTCAATGGCAAACTGTTGTATTTGACATTAGTCATTTTGCAGATTGGGGTCGTTATCTCGAATTTTCTTCAGAAACGCCAAAAAAACTCTTGGAACAAAATATTCGTACGATCCTTACTTCAAAGCTGTAGGCCTATTGCTCGCTTTGTATGCTTAACTTCCCTTCAATCAGCTAATCTTCGAATATTTATCTGTGAATCCTTTTATACAAAAATGATCAATTCTTCATCACTTTGAGCCCTTGCTCCGGATTCTGAACTAGTTGTTCTACCTTCGGTTATATTTATTTCTATGTTTTATTCTATATATTATTCTCTCTCTCTCTCTCTCTCTCTCTCTCTCTCTCTCTCTCTCTCTCTCTATATATATATATATATATATATATATATATATATATATATATATATATATATATATATATATATATATATATATATATATATGCTAAGCACAAATGCTACTATTGTCTTTAATTCGGCTAAGGGATGGTTGGTTTGGGGGGGGGATCCACTCTTTTTTGTGGTAATTTATGGTCGATCTAAGTTCAACCTGATTATTCATTTTTATTTCTGTTCGTTTTAGGTTTCTTCTATGTTCATCAAAAACAGCATCTGTCATTTTTATATTTCATGTGATTATCCATTTCATTTATGTGCGTCTGATTTTCTTTTATTGTTTCATAGGAATATTTGCTCATTATGAGTTGGAATTATTATAATACTTCATTTCTGATCGTTCTAGCCTCCTCACCTTTCTTTGAAAAACCTTTTTTAACCGTTTTTAAGCTAAACTCAAGGTTTGTTTTTTAATTCACATGTCGTTATTATGGTTTGAAACCTTTATTTTTACTTTTCTATGATAGTTTTTTAATAGCCTTTTTAAAATTAATCAAATTAAGATCATTATAACTTATAAGGGCCGAATCTAAGCACGAATGTCGGAAAACTTTTATAATACATTCTTTTTTTGTATGAATTTGTTCGCAATGGTTTTGTTACTTTATAACTGCACAGGTATAATTTTTTTTGTTTTTATTTGAACAGTTTGGAGATCTACCACACTGAGTGAGGTGTTGGTAACTCTGTAGAGTGATGTACCAGTCTTTTAGTTTCTGCAGTTTCAAAAATACTATTGTTAAGCAGTTTTAGAGACCGGCCAAAACGGAGTGAGGAGCTGGCATTTTCCTCGAATAATGTTAAATGCTTTACTTTACACAATTTACAAAAAAAGTAAAGTGATTACTGAAACCGGCCAGAGGTAAAGGGCAAGAACCGACATTGCCATGGGCGGTGAAAAACCTGATAGCTGCCTCAAGTACCGATGACAATGCAAAAATTAGAAGTGAGGCATCAGTTATTACCAACAGGGTCGCCATCAAGACAGTGTTCCTATCGAAAAGAAATTAGTAAGTATGTGAACGAAATTTCATTATTGATATTTTTTTAAGAAGGATTTAAGTAAAGCTGTTTACTAGCTGAAGCTGTTTATTACCACTGGAAAATTGTCAAACAAAAACTTTTTTATTCCAGATTTGTCAAGTGATAGCATTGATTTTAAGCTCGGCTAATGCTTTTCCACACGCAAAGGCTCGATTCGTTTTCCCCGAGGTAGAAAGCCTTGCATCCTTTGCAGAACCAAGGGGGTTGACGTTTGGCAGCTCTTCTGAAAGAGAGGAGCTTGGGAAAAGGCCTATTATACCTCGAACTGAAGCAAAAATTAGTCTAGGATTTCAGAAGGTAAGAAGCGGTGAAAAATTACAGGCACGTACGTAAGAGGGTTCCTGCAGGCCCGAGCCATCTTAAAAACCTCATAATTTGTTTTTTCTTATGTTTCTATGTAATTTAGCTATCTGATTTTTACTGTTTTCACGAATCCCCCTGAAACAACTTTCTACGTACGTGCCTCAGTAACTTTATTGCAATTTATTCCTCGAGTATGCCTATAACTAATTCGCATGTTTCTCAAGGGATAGTGTAAGAAGCTTCAGTTGTCTCCGGAGAGGTCAGCGATGTCTTTTCAGTTTCCCTAAGAAAATGGCTTTGAGAGCACGAATACTTCAAGGGTACTGGGGCGAGAGTGAAAAAATTGTACCCCTTTCCTCCCTCCTTGAGCAGATATTTCCTCTTTTGGTCCATACTTAAAAGTTTTGAACGAAAAGAAAGGAAGTACCCCTACAGTTTTCGGTAGATTATTCGGTAATTATGGACGGAATGGGATAACTAATATGTTACGATAAGGAACGAACCACAAGTTCCTTAGTTACATTCTACACACTCTTGAGAACCCCATATTTAACCATGACAATATTTTTTATTTAAAGACGTAATGTACACCTTTTTCCTAACAAGGGCGAATTCAGACATTTTTCTTGGAAGAGGGGAGGGGGAGAAGCTGACCAACCGGATTCTGGACAAAGGCCTTAATAAAGCTTGGTTTTTTCGAAAGTAAACTGTTCCACAAAGATTTTGTCGCCAATACGCCTATAGCTCATATTTGAAATTTTCACATTTCTGAGATAATCGCCAAAAATGTGTTGGATTAACTATTCTTAAAGAGGAGATGAACAGGGTAACATAGGTCAAGGGAATCAAAGTATGATTGAACGTATACTGCCCTGCCAATCCTCCTTTGAGATCAGATTAGCAAACAACTTTCATCAATTGTATTGGCAGTTACGAATCAGTAATAAATTATCTCAGAAGTATACTAGATATGACTTCTGGGCGTGACAGCGACTATTCACTCCTTAGAAGCTGCTCTCCATTCCCTCCCCTTGTCGATACCCCTTTTTTCTAGAACATGAATTACCAAGAAATACAGTGCACATTGAATTATTGTTTTTAAGTCAAACACCGTAAAAAAAAACGATTAAAAAGCAGAAACACATGAATTAAAGAAATAGATTGTCAAAAAATAGCAAAAGACAGATATCAATTTTTGATTCCTATGAGAATTGAATCAAATCGAAATTTCAAACCGATAGGAATTTGGTTTTTTAATGGTTAAGAGCATAGTCTATTCTCCCCAGAGCATAGCATTAGGCGAGGATTAATTTCTCGTGCACATAAATAAACGTATTAGACACTGAAGTAAAGTAGCTATCTTTAATAAATAAAAGTAAAACAAAACTGACAGTCATGCTTTTATGTGAAAATCGTGATCAGTTGTCTATTCTTAGAAGAACAATTCAGACAATGCTTTGTCATTACTTTTCACGTAGCAACATAAAATACAATACTTTGGTGTAATTCATAATTTCAGTAATTTTTGAATTATAGAAAATAATTACTCCTGCAATCCTAAAGTCTTTAGCCATCTTGGGGTGGGAGCATCGACCGTGTAGCGAAGAGATATTGCTTCATCCAAGATTACAGGATTTCCAGAGGGGATATTTTTGGTAAATGTTTTGTTGGGTTTTCTGCGTAAAAATAAAAGGATTATGAAAGTTTTTAGTGAAAGATTAACTTTTATTAAAAAAGTGTATATCGACAAAAAACAGACTATAAACTCAACTGAAAGTTAAACAGAGATCTGACGAGCCAACGAGCAGAAATTTGGCTATTTTCTACTCGCCTCTACGAACTTTTCCAAAAAACTTGCCTGCCTGTATATACTGCCAGTGCTGAGCCCCCTGGAGCGGCTAATTTTGGTGCCTGGACTCGAAAAAACATCTAAACATGTGAGTTACATGCCAAACACATGAAAATACGGAGCATTTGGGGTATCCGGGACCAAATGTTTCCTACTCTTAGTGCGTGTCTGTCAAAGGAATGAGTCACTCCCTTTAAAGTGTTGAAACGAGATCTTAATTCAGTGACATTTATATTCTGTTCTTTCTGTTTTCCAAGAATTATGGTTTTTAAGAGGGTACCCCCTCCCTGGTTCATATAGTTGGTCTAAAGGAGAATAATTCGGTATCCTGTGGTTGGGGGGATGCGTTATAAACCTACTTTAAGGCACAACTCAGTTAAAACTCATTTTTTAGTGTTGTACTGCGTCCTAATCTGGACGCAGATTATATACATTGTTGTACATACTTCTGAAGACTTTATTGTCGCGAATAAAACTATGAAGAAAATTGATGGCTCGCACCGCATGGGAAGCCTCAGCCAATCTTTCTTGGAGTAGCAACCTCCACTAGGTCTAAAACTCCTGAGCTCAAAAACTTCGACAGTTTTTTTTTTTTGTCCCAGGACCTGTCTTCCAGCTAGCTGTATCGCCCATCTAAATCATTCCTGCTGTCGGATATAGCCGTGTACTTCACTGTAGAACTGTGAAGGCTCTCTGATCATTCCAGAGGAATCAGAGTGGAGGCACGAGGGTACGCTGCTATATCACCTAAATTTTTCGCACAACACAGATTTAGATGTCTCTTTTTCAAGCACATTGTTGAGTCTCCGAAGGTTTCTCTCAGGGTTGCCATCCGGTGAAGAAAAAAATCACTAGATTCTTGAAAAAAATCATTAATCTAGCATATAAATCACTAGATTATTGACTATAAATCGCTTGAAGTCACTAGAATTATAATATTCTTTATCATTGTAATTAATAATTGTTTTTTTTTCTTTACAGTGTATTATGCGGGCGCAGCCACAGGAAGGGGGTGAACTTACCCCCCTGAACGTGGAAAAATACCTTTAGATTGACGTTTTGTTTTTCTCAAGCGAAAACTGCCCTAGAAATTTTTAAAAATGCCTTTTTGTATCTTTATTGGAAGAAAAAGGGCGCCGGCAGAAAATTTTCCAGGAGGGAGCTAGACGCCAAAATAGCCGTGGTGGTTAGGTGACAGTTTAAGTGACTTAGGGTACCAAACTATGACTTTACCCTGAAAAGGATGAATTTGCAATCAATATAAAATCCTGAGAAGCTAATTCATTTAAAAGCATCAATAACTGTACTGTAGGCTTCCCAGATACAAAAGAAGTAATGCCACACGGTGGCAGTACTGGAATCAACCTATTTGATTGGCTTTATATGTAATGAAATTAGGCTACGTTTGGTGATCTTTAATTTCGTATCAGCTATAATATGAGGGGTTGGATTGAGTCATTGTTTAGGTGGAGATAGGGTAGATTCCTACAAAAATACATTTTAATAGACAAACTGCTTACTTTTCATTAGGCTTCAGATAAATTTTAAAAGAGGTAGGGGGAGTAAAAATTAATTAAAATGTTTGTTATACAGCTAATATGTTACATCCCCATATCTACCAGCACAGAGGCAGAAAAGGCAAGGCAGGTCATATTCAGCCCCGCCATGAAATTTCTTTGGGGTGGCAAATACTGCTAGGAATTTAGTTTTCAGCAATTTTAAATGGTTATATTTATCTTTTTCTATTTACATGAACTACTTCAATGTATTTAAAAAATGCATGTAATGTGTTTATCGATAAGAAAATCCAATTGTAGAGGTTGTGATGGCTTCAGTTATGTACAAGTTCAACAATATCACAGGAATTCCATCCATACAAACACTAATATTCCTTTTCATCTAACCGGACTTCTCTAGTAGTAATATTAACAAGGACTTCTCAACAATATTACTATTCATTGCCAATTTTTTAAGTATATTCAAATTTTATCCAAAATTGAAATTGCAAATTTTAAACGTAGGACGGTACTAATCAATGTATAACTGTTGATTTACACATTTTAAAAGCAACCAAACAGGGATTTAAGGGACCTGTAGCTCAAATTATATCTTGGTTAGGCCTGATTATGATTTGGAAAACAATCAGAAATTAATTAAAAAAGAGCTTTTATACTAGATTATTCTTTTTATCAAAGGGGCTGTCTCCTCATTAGCTCCTTACTTTTTACTGTTAAGTTTGACTTTTTTCCAAATTAAAAAAAATTGCAATTGGTCGAAAAATTCAAAGCCTTAAAAAAACCTTTGTCTAATGGGCAAGGTTTTGAGAAGAGGGCACCCCCCTTATAATTCATGTTTGTTTTAAACTATACACTTGCTCCTTACTTTTGTTGAAAAACTTTTTCTATCTGTTCAATTGCTTTTCATGAAACTGTAAAGTTTTATGAATACAATACTTTTGGCAGTGCAGAAAAATCGATCAATATTTCAATTATCTCTGTTTGGGTTTTGATGGGTAATCAAACAGTTCATGGTAATGTACTGTAAGTAAAGAGCGACCCGGCTCAATAGTGACCAAAATACAAAAAAACGAATCATGATACCAATACATATATCGAAAGAATTGGCTTATTATGCTGATTCCAAATATATAATTTTAGTCTTACCCATCAATAGCTACGGGCCTGAGAAACTTTGTCTGATTTTTGAAAAAAGAGGGAAAGACTCCTTGACGTCATAGAACTCACACCATCGGATTCAGCGCATCAGAGAACCCTACTTTAGAGGTAGCTCATATCTCATATCTGCAAAAATTGGATTTTTTTGCCAGAAGAAAAATCATGGATGCTTGTTTTTTTTTCCAGGGGTTACCGCATAGATCCAGCACCTTGCTCTTTGCGCTAAAGTTTACATTTTGTCCCAATTCCTTAAATACGACCCCTGAAACACTAGGGTTGTTTAATTAGAGCAATAAGTAATTTTCTTTAAAGTGCCAAAGACTCTGGTGCGATGAGCAAGGTGTCGAGGAGGGGAGCAACCCCTCTCATATATGTAACAATTTCTATTCGTTTTAAGTTTTAATGTTGGTCCTTAATTTCAGTTGAAAAAAAAACTTGTTTTTATGGCACTTGGTATTAACCAAGTGACATATAGCGATCGCAAATTCTGTCGGTCTGTCTGTCGGTCCCGGTTTTGCTAGTTTAGGCACTTCCAGATATGCTAGGACAATGAAATTTGGCAGGCGTATCTGGAACTAAACCAGATTAAATTAGAAATATTCGTTTCCCTGATTTGACCATCTGGGGGGGGGGGTTAATTCGAAAAAATAAGGTATTTTTAACATACGAATGGGTGATCTGATCTTAATGAAATTTGATATTTAGAAGGGTATCGTGTCTCAGAGCTCTTATTTTCAATTCCGACTGGATCCGGTGACATTAGGGGAAGTTGGAGGGGGAATCCTAAAATCTTGGAAAACGCTTAGAGTGGAGGGATCGGATGAAACTTGGCGGGAAAAATAAGCACAAGTCCTAGATACGTGATTGAAATAACCGGAACAGATCCGCTCTCTTTGGGAGAGCTGGGGGGGGGGGTTAATTCTGAAAAACTAGAAAAATTAGGTATTTTTAACTTACGAAGGAGTTCTCCGGATGTTAATGAGATTTCATATTTAGAAGGACCTCGTAACTCAGATATCTTATTGTAAATCCCAGATCCAGTGTCATTGGGGGGAGTTGGGGCGGGGGGAACCGGAAATCTTGGAAAAGGCTTAGAGTGGAGAGATCAGGATGAAACTTGGTGGGGAGAAAAAGCACAAGTTTAAGATACACTGATATAACCGGACCGGATCCGCTCTCTTTGGGGGAGTCGGAGTGGGAGTCGAACGGGTGGTCAGATCTTAATGAAATTTGATTTTTAGAAGGATCTTGTGCTTCAAAGGTCTTATTCTAAATCCTGACCTGATCTGGTGACTTTTGGGGAAATCGGAGGGGGGAGCCGGAAATCGTGAAAATTGAGGTATCTTTATCTTACGAATGGGTGATCGAACCTTAATGAAACTTGATATTTAGAAAGATTTTATGTCTCAGATGATCAGTTTTAATTCGAGTTGGATCTGGGGACACAGGGGGCTGGAGGGGGAAGCATAAAAATCTTGGGACCAAAAATCTTGGAAAACGCTTAGAGTGGAGAGATCGAGATAAAACTTGATGGGAAGGGTATGTACAATCTCTAGATACATGATTAACATAATTGGAACGGATCCGCTCTCTTTGGGGGAGTTGGGGTGGGGGGGGGGGGTTAATTCGGAAAAATTAGAAAAATTCAGGTATTTTTAACTTAAGAACTGGTGGCCGGATCTTAATGAAATTTGATATTTAGATGGAAGTTATGTCTCAGAGCTCTTACTTTAAATCCCGAGTAGATCTGGTGACATTGGGAGGAGTTGAAGGGGGAACCGGAAATCTAGGAAAACTCTTAGAGTGGAAATATCGAGATGAAACTTGGTGGGTAGAATAAGCAAATGTCGTAGATACGTGATTTACGTACCGGACTGGATCTGCTCTCTTTGGGGGAGTTAGGGGGGCTCCAGTGCTTTGGCGAGTTTGGTGCTTCTGGGCGTGCTAGGACAATGAAAATTGGTAGGCGTGTCAGAGACCTGCACAGATTTACTTGATAAAGTCATTTTCCCCCATTCTACTATCTGGGGGGCTGAAGGGAGAGGAAAAGTTAGAAAAAATGAAATAAAAACGATAAATTTTGATATTTAGAAGGACCTCGTGTCTCAGGGCTCTTATTTTAAATCCCAGCCGGCATTAAGCCTCTGATATTCCTTTAAATCAATATATTGATTCTTAGAATTTTGCTAGAGTTCATGCCATATGAGCTTTTGGCTCTTCCGGCCTCGTCACAAGTGCCATATGAGCTCTTAGCTCTTGTTTTCTTTATTCAATGAAACTTAGAGACAAACATTTTTCTAAAGGCAATGGAAAAAGTATGTCAATTAAAGTAATTGTGTATAAAAATGAAAAAAGTAAGTAATTGCAAAAAATACTCAAAACAATAGTCTAGTTAAAAAGCTAAGATATAAACTCCCAGTATTCAGTTCTGTTGAACAATGTCGAAGCTATGGACGGATATTTTTTTAACAATATCGACAGTTTTGAACTTGGTTATCCAACACCAAAATATTTAATACCTTTAGACTCAGTGTTTATTATAAGAAAAAACGCATTATCAAAGCAGTTTGTTCAAAGTAAAACATTAAAATCAAGATTAAGAAAATCAAATAAAAATGCTTAATTCAATATTTTTAATTTAGTTTTGAATACCAAAATTCAGTATATTTGACATCTATATGCTTCATAACTGTAAATAATTAAATCTTTTTCAAAGTGACAACTAGATAAATACAATCACTCCTGAAAAAAAACAAAAACAAATAACGTATCTGTTCAGGGGCAAAATACAGAAATTCCCAGCATTTCGTTCAGGGGAAACATTTCTGATTACAGTGGCTTCATATATCAGCTCATGGGTACTCTTGCAATGCAAGCAAAGGGTTGAGAGCACATTCTTACCAAAATTGCCCCTTATTAAGTTGTTTTCCTTTTGTTTTCTAAGGGAATGCCTTATTCTGAGCACTTTAGAGGCTGTTTAGCTTGGCTTTGCGGATCTATTTGTATTATTCTCCCAGATGGTGCTTTTCTGTCAAAGCAATCTCTTACTTTCTTCAAATGAAGGTTTAATATATGCAGTAGACCTATAGATGGATAGGACCAGTAACTCGTCGGACATTTTCGAATTGCTTAGTGTCCTGAAGTATGTTATAAAAATAATACGTAATCATGTTGTATTATTACATCATCAGCTCCAAATGTATCGTGGTTACAGAAAAAGGAATATTAGAAGCAAAAGATATATGGATTATAGGTTCTGTAATAAAAAACCATGATCATCAAGCAGCGTTTTGCTGCCATGCAAGCAGCAGGTTTGTCTTTAAAACTTGATCTGTGGAAACCCGTGGGTGTTGCGAAATCAATCTTCTCCCTTTACTCTTCCCAGCCTGTCCTTGATTATCATTTATTTACTTCGTTTAAAAATTTTCATCAAAATAGAAGTAAGATAGGATTTTTCTTTTTTTGAACTTTGATAAAGATCAGTAATATAATATAAAACACGAGAATAAATAGTTAGTGGCTTATTCGTCTGTCCGTAGTTATTATGGCTACTCTGAGTTCCAGTGTCATCGATAAATGTAAAGTATATAGTGCATCTGATCTGTGTGTTTTTGGGTCCGAAATCCCACGGGGACGGATACTCAGTAGGGACAGTTTTCAATGATAAAATACAAAAAACAGGTGGGTTTGATAAAAAGTAAGAAACTGAGGAGAAAAAATTTAGAAAGCCATGCCCGAATCCCTCCTTGCTAGCAAAACAGTCCCCTTAAAAAGCTTTGCCCATTAACTCCACATGTATATTGTGGAAATACTGATCATAAAAATTATTTTCAGTATTTCGTGTTCCCCCAAGAAATATTAAAAGCGTGTATGTTTCAGGGGGTGGCAGCCTTCCTCAAATTTTAAGAAAGCCCTTGTTCAAGCAGGTCTTAAAAACAAACTGTTAAGTTAAGGGCGATCCTTAAACAAAGAAACGACCGCTCTAAAACGAAACTTTGATTACAGTGTAAAAATCAGCAGAATCTATTTTTTATGGCGATTCTAAGTATGCGAAAATCATAAATTTCCAATTTACCCATCATATTATTTCAGAAATGAAAGGTTAAACATACCATAGTTGCGAATCAGCTATAAGGGTTGAAGTTACCATATTTGATATGGGTTTGGGTACTCAGGGCTTTAAAAAGTGCAAATTAGACCCAAATTTCAAGACTTCCTGTGAAATGTGAACTTTCGTGAAATTCCGTGTCTTATGATGAAGTGATTAAAACCCTTTTAAAGGGAGGGGGAACACATTCCAGTATAAACGTGTTTGTGGGATCTGTCTGGTGAATTCTATTTGACAACATTTTGCTATCTACTTATCTTATATTTTGACTTGGTTTTTATTTTTTAGTACCTTATTTCATTGCTTTTTACACATTATCATTTCGTAAACTTTAGCCAGGATTTTGCTGTGGGGTTTCACCACCCCCCACGGGAAAGAGCATCTTCCCGTGTGCATTGTCTGAGGAAAATTAGAAACTATTCTCCTAGATCCACATCAAGAGCCCTCACCCCTTGTGAACGAGTATTCGTCCGCTAGGTATACTAGTGTATCTTTTAAAGGTGGTTTTCTTTTCTTTTATTAAACAGTGACGCATAAGCAGGAGCGCCAATTCACAATTATGCGGCTTTTTTCTTTCTTTTTTAAACAAAACATAAAAAAACTAGTTTTTTTTAACTAAAAGTAAGGAGCGACATTAAAACTTAAAACGAACAAAAATTACTCCGTATATGAAATGGATTGTCCCCTCCGCAATCCCTCGCTCTTTACGCTACAAGCTTTTTATGGTTTTAAAAAACAGAATTGTGGCAAAGAGTCAAACCTTAGCGTAAAGAGTGAGGGATTGCAGAGGGGAGAACCCATTTCATATACGGAGTAATTTCTGTTCGTTTTAACTTTTAATGTCGCTCCTTACTTTCAGTTAAAAAAAACTAGTTTTTTTTATGTAATTGCTGAACGTTTTTGAATTAATGCATGTTTGATTTTGGCTCTCCACACATAAATTGTTAAAATGAAATTTGCATATTAATTCCTTTTTTGGCTAAATGGTTAACTCTCAGTTTTGATCAGACGATTTTGAGAAATAAGGGATGGGGAAGGAGGCCTAGTTGCCATGCAATTTTTCGGTTACATAAAAAGGCAACTACAAATTTTAATTTTTAACGAATTTTTTTATTAGTAAAAAATATACATAACTTAAGAATTAACTTACGTAACAAACTTTTATATTCTTTAATTTTTATTATGTATATGAGGGGGTTTGTACCCTCATTAATACCTCGTTCTTTTATACTAAATCGTAAGTTTTGTCCCAATTCTTTAAGAATGACCCCTGAATCAGAAAGGCCGTAGAATAAATAGTAGAAATTACTAAAAATACTTTAGCATAAAGAGCTAGGTATTTATCTCCTCCTAAATACCTCACTCTTTATGCTAAAGTATTTTTAGAACCCCTCATATGCGTAATAATCTCTGTTCGTTTTAAGTTTCAAATGCTACTCTTTACTTTCAATTGAAAAAACTTTTCCATGTTTATTTTTTCATTGTTTTTTTATAGTAATTTTAGAAAATCCTCCGCCCTTTTCATTGAATTTCTGTTCCCCCATGACATATTTCTCCAAGGAAAGATCCTCCCACATAGCCCCCTCCCCTCAACCCCACCCCCAAAATAAAATAAAAAATCCCCTGAAAACGACTGTACACTTCCCAATAACCATTCTTGTATGTAAACATTGGTCGAAGTTTGTAACTTGCAGCCCCTCCCCCAGGGACTGTGGGGGAGTAAGTCATTCCCAAAGACATAATTATTATGGTTTTTGACTATGCAAAACAAAATGGCTATCTCAAAATTTTGATCCGTTGACATTGGAGAAAAAATGATCGTGGGAGGGGGCCTAGGTGTCCTCCAATTTTTTCGGTCACTTAAAAAGGGCACTAGAAGTTTTCATTTCTGTTAGAATGAGCCCTCTTGCGACATTCTAGGACCACTTGGTCGATACGATGACCCCTGGGGAAAAGAAAAAAAAATAACAAACAAATAAACACGCACCCGTGATTTGTCTTCTGGCAAAAAATACGAAATTCCACATTTTTTTAGATAGGAGCTTGAAAATTTTGCTATAGGGTTCTCTGATACGCCGAATGCGATGGTGTGATTTTCGTTAAGATTCTGTAACTTTTAGGGGATGTTTTCCCCTATTTTCTAAAATAAGACACAATTTTTCAGGCTCGTAACTTTTGATGACAAAAACTAAATTTGATGAAACTTATATATTTAAAATCAGCATGAAAATCTGATTCTTTTGATGCATATTTTAGCATCAAAGTTCCGTTTTTTACAGTTTCGTTTACTATTGAGCCGGGTCGCTCCTTACTACAGTTCGTTACCACGAACTGTTTGATTAAGATAGAGAAAAGACATTTTTAAAACTAAAGTATTATTTTTTTATTTTTTTTGTATTTTTTAAAAATGAGAATAACTAAAGAGCTATTTTTGACGATCTATGGTGGTTATCTTCCCCCTCCCCCGGGTTGGCATCCCTGTCTGTGAGCAGTCCAAGTACTTTCGTATGCGAAAGATTTGCAGAACGAAGTCTAAAAGACGATTTTTGTCCCCTTCAAAAATGTATGTGACGTTTTCAGGCCAGCGATCAATGACCAAGGGACAACAAGCAGGGCTAAACCAACCAACCTTTTTTGTTGTGCCAGATTTATTGGTCCTACTCTTAGCTTCAGGGCAGATACTATGCAAATTTTCTTTCATTAATAACTTTTAACGGGTAGCGTTAGACATAGTTCATTCTATATAGTTGAATTTTCAATGAAATACCAGATAAATTTGAGGTATATGTTACTGTGAATGACCAAAATCTGGTCTATGTCAATATTCACCGGTGAATGTCAGAAATTCATTTTCCTTTGCTTAGACTCAATTAGCTCTGCGAATCAGATTTTTCAGTCTCGTGCAAGCTTTGATGATTAAAGTTAGGTTTGGTTGGGCTTGGTTAGATTAGGTTATAAATCTCAGAAATGGGTTTTAAAACCAAACCCAACGTAACCTAGCCTGTCACCATCAAACTCGCATAAAACTGAAAAAGTTGACTGGCAACGTTGAGTAAATCCAAGGAGAAAAAAGAAAGTATTTCGGATATTCACCGGTGAATGTCGACATTCACCAATTTCGGACATTTACGGCAGGGCCGTGTCCAGGATACTTTTTCGTAGAGGGGGGTTACTGAAGGATTTTTCCGGGTGGGTGGTGCATTTAATCAATTTTTTTGGGGGGGATAAATCTTAAAAAAACATCAAAAATGTTTTTACACTCATTTTGTTATGGTTATGCGAGCCGGAGAAAACATTTCAGGAGGGGGATTCAATCCTCCCCTGGATACGGCCTTGATTCATGGTAACATGGTACTCAAAATTCTTTGGTTACTATCGGCACGTGTCGCTATTTCATGAAGTTAGTTATCACGACTTAAGTGATTACGATCATTGAACAACCGTGCGCTACAGTTTTTCTTATTAGTTAACGGCCAGAAACGATGATTTCACAATAGTAATAACTTTTTCCTCTCCCTGTTTAATTTAGTTAACATAAGATGAGATTTTATTTATTACCAATTAGGAATATGTTTGTAAAGAAGATGCAGGCGCTGAACGGCAAAAGAATTTAAATTAATCTTTTTATAAAAGTTTTTTTCCGGCGGAAGAGATGTGTCTAATGTCATTTATATTCTTATCTGGTTATGGTAACTGAGTCATAAAATTAGAAATTCAAGGTATCAAATAGACATGTCTAGTGCTAATTACCATTTTATTCCCGTTTAATTATCAAAAGAAGTTAATAACAGATGAATTGCCAATCACGTTTCGGTTCTCAGCTTTAATTTAATACTTTACAATAAATCTGTGTTAAAAAGGGCAAGTGTTTACAGCGGTGTAAGTGCATTTATATACATGATTTATTCGGGGGCAGGGATAAAAAGGCGAGTTAAAGGGGCACAAAACTGACGGAAAATTTATAAATCCTGTGATTCAGGGAGGGAAATTGAGGTGTCTTGCGTCCAAATCTGCAATGATGCACCAAAATATCGTCGCCAGGAGCAGAAATGAATCCTCCTGGGTTGCTACTCCTAGTGATTTATAACTTTTTTTCTTGTATTTTTGGCCAGTAATTCTTAGGGATGGTTTCCAAAAACCCGGATTTTTTTTATCTAGTGACTTTTATGGCATAGCGCGCCAATTCAAGCGAATAAATCATCCATGAAGCTAATTATTAAAAAGCAAAAGAACGCTTCACTGACAACTTCACTGACGGACAGTGGATACAGAGGCGCCATTTGGGCCAAATCTTGGGGTGGGTATGAACTCCATCTTGGCCTCCCCCCTGACTCACTTCATGTCACTTAAGAAAAAACGCGGGTTTTGGCAGCACACCGATCAAATATTCTAAGTAAAAACGCATTTTCAGCACCTGTATATTGCTTGGAAATGTACTGTAACTAAATGTGGAACTCAGCCGCACTGACCTCTAAGATTAATTATAACATCAAAGATCGCAATCAACAAGGTTAGATGATTAAGCTTAAACTGGAAAATTCAACCAGACTACAGGCTGGCCTTCCTCAGCAAGAAACTTCCTTGTTTAAGCAAACAATACGTCGGTGAAAGTAATCTTCATTAACATGCTGAGGGTTGTAACCGAAATCTTGGTTTTCCTTCAGCAGAAATCTTTCAGATCAAATATATTTACAAAAAGGAAAAACATAACCAGAGAAAAATATTACAACACTCAAGGTAACAAAAGATGAAACACTGAGGTTTCATCTTTGCAAAATTGTCAACAAGCTGGTCGTAGTCCAATTTTTTACTAAATCTTTCTCTGCAAACATCAAAAGGAGGCGACTGAGACAATCGTTTCCTGTTGTAGACTGCAGGTAGTTTTTCAATATTTCTAGGCTAGAAAACAATTGCTCATTGCTTGCTGTTATCAAAGGAAGTGTGGCAGCAATACAAAGTACTATAAATACCTCTGAGTAAGCCACTGGTAATGCATGAAGATGGTCAACAATGTCTAGAAAGTTTTCCGGCTTTTTCTCCTCATCAAGTAAGAAATGTTTGGCAATAGCAGCTTGAGATTCGAGAAGAATGTCGTTGATATCCAGCTCGCCGTAAAGAGCAGAGAAATGCTTGAGCGACTCTGTGTCCATAAACTTGGTCGAGCTTGGATCTAAGGCTTCAAGTGTACTCATCACTGGCAAATTATCTGTGAACCTTCTGTCAAATTCGGGTAGTATATGGTCGATAGTCTTGGAGTACTCTCGCTTCATTTCATCCGCTAAAGTAGTAGTCCGATTTCCAGATTGGATGAAGTTCTTTCCTAGCGTCAAAGCTGTCACAAACTGTTTCAGGTGCTTGGTTATCTTTTGAGTTATGATGCTAATGGCTATTAATACCTTTATATTTACCTAACTAAAAAGTTAATAGGCTTAATGATGTAAAGTCTTCTACTTCTCACTGTGCTCTTGTCTTTAGAGTAAAATGGTAGTGTTTGCCTACAATCTGGGGTTTGGCCGGTAGAGGATGTCAAGTGTCTCTAACTTGCATATGGTTTATGTGTTAACCACAAATATGTTTACTTACACATATGATACAGTAAATGTACATAAGACAAGAACAGAAACAGAATAAGAACTGACTCGAGTAATCTAAAACGGTGGCTTATATTCACTAAAACAAGGAAATAAACATCGAAAAATTTGACAGGAACTGACCTATTTTAATCTATCAACTTAGAGGAATTACTGCAAATATTCAGGATTTATAATATTTATATAATCATCTAGGAAATGGGCATTCGACAGAATTTCAGAATTTTATTATGTATCTAACCTACTTTCAAAGTTTACAATGATTAATAGCAAATAGCATAATTACCCCAAGGGTGGTCAGGTAATAATGCTCTTTGGTTAATAGGCGTGCAGTAATTTCAAATCAATTGGACATAATGGATTATTATGGTCGGCAAGCATTTGTAGTGGAAGCTTGGACCCCCTGGAAAACCTGGGGTGGGCATTTGCCCACCCCTGACCCCCCCCCCCCTAAATGGCGCCTCTGAGTGGATAGCCAAAAACTATTCTGTTTGTCAAACAGTTCGCGGTAACGAACTGTAGTAAGGAGCGACCCGGCTCAATAGTAAACGAAATTCTAAAAAAAGGAATTTTGATGCTAAAAGAAACTTCAAAAGAATTGAATTTTAATGCTAATTCTAAATATATAAGTTTCAACAAATTTAGTCTCTGTTGTCAAAAGTTATGAGCCTGAGAAAATTTGCCTTATTTATTTTTTGAAACACCCCCCAAAAGTCATAGAATCTTAACGAAAATCACACCATCGTATTCGGCGTATCAGGGAACCTTATAGCAAAAATTTCAAGCTCCTATCTAAAAAAAATGTGGAATTTCGTATTTTTTGCCAGAAGACAAATCACGGGTGCGTGTTTATTTATTTTTTTTCCCAGGGGTCATTGTATTGACCAAGTGGTCCTAGAATATTGCAAGAGGGCTCATTCTAACGGAAATGAAAACTTCTAGTGCCCTTTTTAAGTGACCAAAAAAATTGGAGGGCACCTAGGCCCCCTCCCACGCTCATTTTTCTCAAAGTCAACGGATCAAAATTTTGAGATAGCCATTTTGTTCTGCATAGTCAAAACCATAATAACTATGTCTTTGGGAATGACTTACTCCCCCACAATCCCATGGGGAGGGGCTGCAAGTTACAAACTTTGACCAGTGCTTACATGTAGTAATGGTTTTTGGGAAGTGTACGAACGTTTTCAGGGAGATTTTTGGTTGGTGGAGAGGGGTTGAGGGGAGGGGGCTATGTGAGAGGATCTTTCCTTGGAGGAATATGTCATGGGGGAAGAAAAATTCAATGAAAAGGGCGCAGGATTTTCTAGCATTACTATAAAATAAACAATGAAAAAATAAACATGAAAACGTTTTTTTTTCAATTGAAAGTAAGGAGTAGCATTGAAACTTAAAACGAACAGAGATTATGAGGGGCTCTAAAAATACTTTAGCATAAAAAGCGAGGTATTTAAGAGGAGATAAATACCTCAGTCTTTATGCTAAAGTATTTTTAGTAATTTCAACTGTTTATTCTACGGCCTTTCTGATTCAGGGGTCATTCTTAAAGAATTGGGACAAAACTTACGATTTAGTGTGAGAGTATTAATGAGGGTACAAACCCCCTTGTATACATAATAAAAATATAAGAATATAAAAGTTTGTTACGTAAGTTAATTCTTAAGTTACCTATTTTTTTATTAATAAAAACGTTAGTTAAAAATTAAAAGTTCTAGTTGCCTTTTTAAGTAACCGAAAAATTGGAGGGCAACAAGGCCTCCTTCCCCACCCCTTATTTCTCAAAATCGTCTGATCAAAACTAAAGGAAAGCCATTTAGCCAAAAAAGAATTAATATACAAATTTCATTTTAATAATTTATGTGCGGAGAGCCAAAATCAAACATGCATTAATTCAAAAACGTTCAGAAATTAAATAAAAAAAACTAGTTTTTCTAACTGAAAGTAAGGAGCGACATTAAAACTTAAAACGAACAGAAATTACTCCGTATAATGAAATGGGTTGTTCCCTCCGCAATCCCTTGCTCTTTACACTAAAGCTTTTAATTGTTTCAAAAAGCAGAATTGTGGCAAAGAGTCAAACTTTAGCGTGAAGAGCGAGGGATTGCGGAGGGTACAACCCATTTCATTATACGGAGTAATTTCTGTTCGTTTTAAGTTCTAATGTCGCTCCTTACTTTCAGTTAAAAAAACTAGTTTTTTTTAATTTAATTCTGTCTCAGAAATCATAGTTAATCGAAAATGGGTTTACCAAATTTAATACAGACTGGGTCGATAAAAATTTGTTCGTACCGATTTGCATAAACGGTACTATCTAACGACTTAGTTGAGAAAGCTCCCTATCCTCAATCCGTCAGATATGTTAGTTTAATTTCTATATTTAGCTTTGCAGCAAGAACTGCTTTCCTGAAATGAATTGTTTTGATGTACCTTAATCAAGCTGTGAAATTGCTTGATATACATAAAAACAAAACCAGGTACGTATACCTGATCAAGGAGGCACACTCGTGCCTCTATAAAGAGGCGATACACGACAATGTTAAGCGATCTTCGGTTCCAGTGGTCGCAGAGGGATGGGGAGGGATGCATTTCGTAGCCCGAGCTCCAACTAAGAAACCTGCAAAATTTCATCCCCCTCCAACTTTTCCTTCATAGGGAAAATCTGGCCGAAAGTTTCGACTCGTCAACCCCAGCCCCCCTTTAACGTTGTCCGATCGGGCTGAAATTCACAAGTTAAGGTCCCCTAGGGTCCAGGAGCTTATCCGCGAAATTTCAGCTCGATCCGATAACTCTTTCCCTGTTTTTCAGAAACCACGCATAGCCACTTAAAATTCATTTACTTTTTTTTCCTAGACGCCTACAGGTCACATCCGACATCGGATCTGGGTGTACGAAGACTCATTCGATGCGGAATTCTCCGAGTAATTTTCCTGGAAAGTTTCGTAGGAAAATCTTAACCCCCCGAAAGTTTCGACCCTCCAACCCCCCCCCCCCTTTTAACGTTGTCCGATCAGGCTGAAATTCACAAGTTAAGGTCCCCTACGGCCCAGGAGCTTATCCGCGAAATTTCAGCTCGATCCGATAACTCCTTCCCTGTTTTCCAGAAACCACGCATTAGCTATTAATTAACGGATTTCTCTCTATAAGAGCCCATGTTAATTTGAAATTTTTAAAATTTATTGAGAAGTTATATTTTCACACATGCAAGTTATTAGCTCACTTGGTAGTGCGTGAGACTTTTAATCCTCGGGTCAAGGGTTCAAGTCTCTTACGGGCGGTTTTTTTTCACAACATCAAAAAAATTTTGATAACACCTGGACAGCTTATCATTTGAGAGATAACAGAATATTAGCTTCTTATGAGCAAAAGAAACATTTCGGTCATTCTATCTATTTTTTTTCTATTTTATACAATGATTTAAAAGCGGGGGGGGGGGGTTTCCTCTCCTAATTCCTGTACGAGGAGTACAGGAATTATTAAATTACATCCACCATGGATTGTAGAAAAACGTACAGAAATAATATGAAAAAAACTTCGTTTTCTCAAAGAGTTAAAGAGGCTGCGTCCCAAAGTCGAACCTTAAAACGTACAGGAATTAGAAGAGGCAGTTGGGGGGCTGCCGCCCCCCAAACCCCCAGCTTTTAAAGGCTCTTTTGTACAGGTTTTTTGTTTTTTTGCTAACCCCCCGCTCTTGGCTTGGGAAAGGCCCTCTTTTAATTAACAAAACATTGAAATGAATGAATAATGGAATAACTTCGAAAAATGTTAAACACAAGAGGACAGGAGAACCATTGCGCCGAAACTAGTAATTAGTAACAATGAAGTCCCCCCACAAAAAAAAACCTGTACAAAAGAGTCTTTAAAAGCTGGGGGTTTGGGGGGCGGCAGCCCCCCAACTGCCTCTTCTAATTCCTGTACGTTTTAAGGTTCGACTTTGGGACGCAGCCTCTTTAACTCTTTAAGGAAACGAAGTTTTTTTCATATTATTTAGTAATAAACCAGGTATAAATGGAAGCAAGCAATTGTTGGCAAAAATTCTACTATTTGTATATAATAAAGCTATTGTATTTGTATCATGCACATTCGGACAATGGAACCCGTTCATAATTGTTTACGTCATTTTACCGACTTGGAAATCTTTGTTTAGATCGTTCATCCTCTAAAGTAGTCAGGGGAGGGGGTAGTTGCCTTTCCTAGACTTAGTAAAATATTTTGTTGATCTTGAGAAATTTTAAATCCTTAATCCTTAATCCTTTATCCTCCAAAAATCCCTGTTTTATTGACAGAAGTGCACTGTGGCATCAATTCGTCAATTTGAGGGGGGGGGTTCAAAATGTGTTTTTTAATCTCTAGGGGCACAAATTTTTTGTTTTTTCTTCACTTTCAATGAAAATACCAATAAATGACATTTTATAATGAAAGAACATCAAAAGAAGGTATTTTCCAAAATCCTCCGCTGCTGCCCCAGTAATAACGCTAGTGATAGTTTCAACCCGTTTCATTAGTACCCCTGTGTTCATTATGATATTGACAAAAGCCAAAAAAGTGACTAAAACCGGCGATTTCAAAATCTAAAAGCATGTTGTCTGATTGTAGTGATTTATTTTTTACCTAGCAACTATCGGTCCAGGATATAGTAGTACAGATGCAAAAGCAAAATTTTATTTTAGGTAGTATGAAAATATTTCGGGAGGTGGTGGGGTAAATTAAAAAAAAATGCATAAACGGTGAATTATACGACATTTTTAAGAAGATTACAAAAACTGTGCTATATTTCTTTTTCTGGTTTGTGTGTGTGTGGGGGCAGGGTGTTAATAGCCTTTTGTGTTGGCTACTTACCTGCAATGACTTACCCAACTTTAATCGCTAGCCGTAGAAAACAATTTGTCCAGAAATTGAAATTTTAGGCGAGGTGCTGGAAGCTTATTTTCATGGATTACTAAAATAATAATAAACCACTATTATAATTAACTGGATAATAAGGCATCTCTTATAGCCACCACATCCAAGTTCTTGGTCTGATAGAACTGGTATCATTCCGTTTTTCAGTATGTACTCGGTGATAATTAGCTTAGCTTGAGAGTGTATACACACTACAATGCAGGTATATTTCAATTAAATATTTAGTTGGGATTTTGGTTAGGATAGCTTGGAAACCATTTAATATGATGCGTTTTTTTTTTTGGGGGGGGGGAGGGCGTGATTTTCATAATTCTGTGTTGTAGTTTCCATAATTTTGTTACTAAAGTATTTAATTTTCATTGTACTTAGGTCTGTTTCACTAGAATTAACTTAACTTCACTTGTTCAGTTTGGTGGCTATAAGAGATAAACAACGATAATAATTTATAACTTTTATCTCATAACTGACCGGTGACAGCAGTGCCATGGGCATGAAACTTCCAGAAATATGGCATTCTAAGATGTCTCTAACAACTGCATTCCTTTGGCTACGGCATGTTAAATGGTGTATTGTTTAATTTCAGGTGATACAGTCTGCAACGAAAAAGCCAACACGGCACAAACCGCTTAATTTTAAGCCGGACAAAATCGTTTTTGGTCCATCTATAATCAATAAAACCAAAATTTATGATGAAAATGCGGACGTGGAAGTGCTACCATCTTTGAAACCAGGTGGCCGCACAAAAGAAGACATGGTATTTTTTCCAGATGTAAGTAAGGATATAGACCATTTAATCAATAAACTTTGTAAACCCTAGAACAATTCATACTTTTGGTCAAGCATTTCTATAAAATAATTCTGTGCCCATTTCTGACGTAAAAGATGGCATTACGATTTGTATTTGGTTGGGCAGGGTAGCATCGTCCCCAGGTGGCCGAGTCCCTTTTATGAACCAACTGACACATAATTTCATTGAGTATTTCATTGTCAAGAAGTTTGTGTGCGATCACTTTATCCCCCAAATCGGGTAGATTGCAGTGACTTATGAACTCTTTAATTAAGGGAAGTTATTTGTTTGTTGTGGCAAATCGAAGATTTAAGTAAATTCAATCAGCTGGAAAGAAGCTCAAATCATGGCTAAAGTTTCAGATTCAGATAGTTTAATTGAGTGTTTCACGGCTGTAAAACATAGGACTAAGGACAATGACTTCTCAAAGAATTCTTGCCCGGAATTATGGTTTAAGATAATTTGTATCGGGGGTAAATGTCGACACTAAATTAAAAGGGCCATCAGCAGCGATTCATTGTCACAGGTGAAACCCTTCAGAGATGCATGAAAGGATTAGTGAGGCAACCAGACGCAACGGACAATAGGTGCCTGGTCTATATATATTTTTTCGTGACGAGAATCATACTGAATGTGACACCTCCTTCATCCATTAACTTTGCGTTCAGCCGCAGCCTTGTCCTCGCCAGGATTTCTGATGTCCCTGAAAGTCCTCTTGGTGTCCCTGAGAACAGTTGGCACAAGCAGGGGAATCTACTACTACTAATTTCAGTTAGTTTCTGCAACTGATCGTCTCGCAATGTAACGCTAGCTCATTCTCCACTACCATCTATTAAGAGCTATTTGTTTGGTCCAAATGCTTTTGGGGTCAAATCAGTTCAAGGCAATCCATGGATTGTCAAAACCACGAGGCTTCGTAACCTGTTACCATTTGAATGATAACAATAAGGTTTCTTTTTACTTAAAAATTATCTATGAACCTCAATAAAGACTCTCGATTTAAACCCATTCTGATGGCAAGAATAATTACCGCGGATTAACATACGAACATTGTCAAGGCCTTTTAGAGGGGCAAATATGATAACAGTTGAACCACAAACTGGATTGATATCTAGGCGTTAGTTTGAAGTGAAGCTTCGGTCATAGCACTTGGAATATTTAGTTTTATATATATAAATTTTAATCTATGAAAAATTTGATTTTTATATTCCAAAAAGGATCAAACTGAAGATAAGGCGTTATAAATCTAATAGATTATGCATTCAAAATTACTTACATGTTTAGGCTTATCTTGAGTTCGCTTATCCATTATTGAAGCTCCGATTTCATACTGTTAGTAATGTCTCATTCTCAATCCGCTTTTATACGAAAACTCCTGCTGATAACGTATTTCAACTTTCATTGCGCTTGTTTCTTAACTAACACGAGCTCTAATTTTGTGCTCACATAAGTAAACAAATTATTTAGTCTTTGGTCCTTTTACAGGGATAGTAGCCGGTTATTCACATTTTGTTCTAATACGGTTATGCAAATGAGGTACACATAAGAGTAATTAGGGCCATACTACTACTTAAGATGATGGTACGCTGAATCATTTTCTAAGCTTGTCTGACTCTATTAAAAGCATATGTATTGGCATTGCAGCTTCACAGTTCAAAAGAATCGATGCTTAACGAGACGGTCTTATTTATTGAAATACAGCCATCGATCTTCAAAAGTCAAGGCATTTGTCTTTGACGTGCACTTCTAAAGCAAAAGAAGACCTTGTTCAATGATGGGGTAGGGAATTTGATTTATGATGACCTTAAAAGCGCTGTACTGTCTCTTCGTAAGCTACAACGTGAGTTCTAAATTTAATCTTATTATTAAAAATTAAGACTTAACTACTCTAATCCGAGGTAATAGTGACAATATGGAAAATGAAACTGAAAGAAGAGAAAAGAGAGAATGAAACTGGATGGAAAGAGACCAAAAGATAGCTTCAAAGATAGACACCATATAAAAACCAATTAATACAAGGAAAACAAAACAGAGACATTGCTATGTTGCGTTTGAAAATGTAAAGAATTTTTTAGATTTGGTAGCAGAAATATAAGGTAAACGATGTTAAAGAGATAATTAGGGTAAAATAACCGAAATAGTAGTGACTGTGTTCCAGTTTCCTCGACAGTTCTATCCCGCCATTTAATTACAGCCCTATCCCGCCATTCCATGACAGCCCTACCCTGCTTTCAAAGATATACTTATCCCGTCATTCCCAGGACAGCGAGCAGGTGCATGTTACATCCAAGGGAATGTTTTCAAGGAGACGTATGTGCATGTTACGCCATAGGGATGTTTACTTTTGCATGTTATGTTTGCTTTTTGCATAATACTTTCCCTGATTCTTAAAATACCCACAGGACCCCCTGCCAAATCAAGATTTCTTTGCTCGTTATGTTTAAAAAACCTTCACGGTTCCCGCCAAGTCAAGATTTCTTTGCTTGTTATGTAATAAGGAATGTTTAGAGTACGTTAGTCAAGCGGGGAAGTCCTTGTAAAAAAATCCGCCAGTAACTGTTTGATCCATGTTGAGTCATCGTCAATGGATACCTGAAAACAATAAAGAAATTTTAGTCTCTTGAAGCATTTATGATTTTCAGCTGTGAAAAGAGTATCAATCTAAGGGCCAGTGGGTCCTCATATCCCTGTTCATAGAGGCAACAATAAAACACTACTAGCATATACTATATATGTAGCATATAGGTCTTGAAAAAAACCTATTGGGCAATGCCCTCAAATCCTCTTTCTTATAACGTTAAGTTTTCTACATTAGAATACATTTTTTCTAGAAGCAGGAAGATCCTAGTTATTCCCCCTTTTATTCACCCGAATGGAATGTCTTATTTTTAGCCATTTTCCCGGGGTCTTCCCTCTAAATTATTGGAGTCGGCCCCCTATAGTAAACTAAAGGGAGTGTGTTACTTTTTAAAGATGGGTAATATTATCAATATTCTAACAGCCTGAGAAGTTTAACTCGCATAATAATTTAGTTTTTAGTGTTAAATAACAGCGAAAAGCCCTTCAAAGCCTTTATTAGGCTGAAAATAATTATTTTTAGGATAAAGGCGATACGGTTAACCCCCCCCCCCTCAGAGGTAGTGAACAAGGTTCCCAACATCCTATTTATTTTTCCATTTGTTAGTTTGAATAAAAATATACAGTAGGTAGAAAAAGTGGTTAGTTTTCGAGAAGCATAAACGAATTTACACTTACATTAAGATCGACAGCTGCATCTTGGTTGGGAGTAGAAGACACAATATCTTCGCCATGGGGCGGGGGTAGGTAAAACACCTCATATCTTTACCGCATTGTACTGAAGGCCCGGGAACTCCAACACCTTGTATAGGGGGCGTTCGTCTCGATGGGCCGGCACACAGAATGTCTGTTGGCCTTCAGGGGTTTGCATCTTCGCATTGCGCAGGCGGCACAGCTCTCGAAGGCTCTGCAGCTGGACTATCACGTGCCTGGGGTGCCAAAGGGGTAGTATCATCCCCGTTGTGTGTAATTCTTGCCTTCTTTTGGGCAGGACATTGGTCAGAATTTTCCTTAAAAAGAAATAAAATTTCAATTTTCCGTGAAGTTAAAAAATATATCTTATGGAAATTATTTTTTTTTATAAATAGGGCATATATGACTAAACTTGTTTTTTTTACTAACTTCACTGCTCTCCCTACTCACCTTGACGGTGCAGGGTCCCCCCAAAAATTGAATGATACCGGACTATGGATGACAAATGATGTTTGAACCCCTTTCCTTTATGAGTAATTTGAACTTTCTTAATCTCAATAAGGGTAGTATTTAACAGAAAAATATGAATTAGTGAATATTATCACCGTCCGTAAATGTTTCCTTGTGTTTTTTTTCTTGCTATAGTATACTTAAAGAAAACATTTGAGCTGAAAATTTTTATACAAGTGCGTTTAAATGTAATAGAAAAAAGAATAAATCACGCCCGTTTTGCCCCAGTGCCTACTTAGTTTCCCCCTTTTTTCATCATTGTCAGAAACCTTTCCTCTCCAACTTAAATGTCAGCTTTATCTGCAAGTATCTAAGTTTAGAAGTTGATTTCCTGAGAATAAAAGGAACTTCTTCAAAGAAAAGTATAAGATTTGAAAAAATTTGCCATTATTTATTCGTCTGAGAATATTAATGTGTCAGTTCCAGGGGCAAGAACTCAAAATCCAGATCGCAATGCAGCAATCGATTGAGAATACATGGTTTGGTTTAGATCCGGGTAAATTGATTTACAGATAATTTTTTTAAAGAGCGATAAAATAAGCCCGTTACATGTTTCAAAATACCTTCCTAGAACAAGTCTGTAGACCCCGTCTCATTTCCCTAACCTAACTCCTGTTTCAAGATAGTGAAAAGTAGAATTTTTCGAGAGTTAAAGTACTATTTATGCGAAATATTTATAACAGAATACGCTAGAAAAAAGCCATAGAATCAGTAAACTTCAGGGTTACATGTGACCCTATCCTGGGGCGGTGGCTCAAATAATTCGATGTTATTGTCAGAAAAAAGCTTGTTTGTTATTTTTATTAACATTTTGAAAGAATATTATCCACCCATTTCCTTTAATGACTAGATTATTTACATTTTTTCGGAGTGTTTCACGCTAAAATCAAGTATTATGTTTAATCATAACACCCCAATTTGCAATTCACTTGAAATAACATAGTTTCAAATTTACTGGCTGGAAAGAATCCCTTTCACACAATTATTTAGAGAGCAGCTCTCCGACAGAAACTAAGCCATTGCATGGTGGAAAGTTATCACTAGTAGTATAATACGTGCTGGTGCTTATACGTTTTTAGCAACCTGCTGGAAAGTGACTTAATAGTGTTTTAGTGAATTTTGCGAGAAAATAAGATTAATTTATTATTGTGAGAATCGTGCAATAGCAGGAGAGAGAGGGTTTTAAATGTCTATCTAATATAGAGAATCTTAGTAGGTTAAATTTGCGTATGATCATCTTTTTGGTGGGGGAGGAGGTATATAGAAAGAGAGGCTCACCAGCATATAAGCAGAGGTCCAATCCTTTTTTGAATTTCTGCGGGAATCCATTTTTTAAAAGGTGTGTAACTTTCAAAATCTTACTTAAGACTGATGGGGAAGTTCATTCAATACTTGTTTTTACCCCCCCCCCCCAGAGACAATAGAAAATTACTTGGGTCCCGTTAGAATAATAGTGGATGATGCTTCTGTTTTCGTGATAATAACGGAATACCAATAAGCCTTTGTTCATACGAAAATCAATAGTCTCTCTAGCGGTTCTGATTATAAAAAAGGCGGCGAAAATCTTTTTTTTGCTGACAAGAAATGGTGGAAAAGCACGAAAACATGGGAATGATGTAAGGACCATGCTCGTACTTGAGTCCTGTTTTCCTGGAAATAACGGAATACCAATAAGCATCTGTTCATACGAAAATCAATAGTCTCTCTAGCGGTTCTGATCATAAAAAATGACGGCCAAAATCTCTTTTTTGCTGACACGAAATGGTGGAAAAGCACGAAAACACGGGAATGATGTAAGGATCATGCTTGTACTTGAGGGAGGACCCTGGAGGTGTTTTAAACATAACAAGCAAAGAAATATAAATTTGGTTTGGACCCTGAAGGTTTTTCCTTGCCCTCGTGGGTTTTTTAAACAATCAAAGAAACTATTAGTTAATGTTTGCATCTTGACTAGCAGATCCTGAAGGTTTTACCCTGGGCCTCGAAGGCTTTTTAAACATAACAAGCAACGAAATCTTGATTTTTTTTAGGGGTCTCATTTTAAAAGAATGGTCTTTTTTTTTAAAAGAATCAGAGAAAATATTATGTAACAAGCAAACATAACATACAAAAGTAAACATTCCCTATGGCAAACATGTACCTGCGTCTCTTAGATAACATTCCCTGTGATGTAACATACGCCTGCTGGATGTCGTGGGATGACAGGATAGGCCTGTCGTGGAAAGTAGAACCCCGTCACTACTAGCCGACAGTGAAGTGAAAGTGTAGTGCAGTTAATTATATATGTACATATGGTAAATAAGATGCTACGTGGTAATAAGGTAGTTTTAAATGATAACGCTCGCTTTTTCGCTTAGTCACAATATTCTGTTTTGTTTGTAATACGTTTTATAGATACAAACAACACGAATTGAAAGTGTTCATCATGCCTTGCTTTTTGCTAGCTCTTTCTGCATTTTCGCCAAGATTTTTCTTTCTGTCTTTCTTTCTGTTTACATGGGTTATTGACTTGCAAGTTAAAGATTATGTGTTTTAAATTTTAGAATATGATTTATAGAAATAGTTTGCCGAACAATTCGGTGATAGCAGGGACTCCTCTTCAGTGAGGGATAATAAAACAAGACAATGAATGAAAAAAAAAAAATACAATACCAGGCTTTTGATCGTAAATGGGAACTACGTCAAGGGTAAACTCTCAAATGTAAGAAAAATGGTGAATTAATGCCTTAAGAATCTGTTATTAAGCTGAATTAATAATATATATATATATATATATATATATATATATATATATATATATATATATATATATATATATATATATACATATATATATATATATATATATAAATTAGCAATCTATATATATAAAAATAAGTTGTCTGTGGATGGATGGATGGATGTGTCAGGTGACGTCACCTGAAAAAACTGGATCAGGTGACGTCAAAACTGAAAAAACTAAAAAAAGGCAAAAACTACAAAAAAAAACTAAAAACTAATAAAAAAAATAAAAAAGCTAAAAAACTAAAAAAACTATAAAGGTAAAAACCAATAAAAAACTAAAAAAAAAACTGAAAAAACTAAAAAAAGCCAAAAACTACAAAAAAAACTAAAAACTAATAAAAAAAGTAAAAAAGCTAAAAAACTAAAAAAACTAAAAAAAGGTAAAAAACTAAAAAAAATAAAAAATAAAAAAAACTAAAAAAAAGGAAAAAACTGAAAAATAAGCTAAAATAAAGGTAAAAACCAATAAAAAACTAAAAAAAAAAGGAAAAAACTAATAAATGACGACACTCAAAGAGAAAAAAAAGGCAAAAACTACAAAAAAAACTAAAAACTAATAAAAAAAATAAAAAAGCTAAAAAACTAAAAAAACTAAAAAAAGGCAAAAACTACAAAAAAAACTAAAAACTAATAAAAAAGCTAAAAAACTAAAAAAACTAAAAAAAAGGCAAAAACTACAAAAAAACTAAAAACTAATAAAAAAAATAAAAAAGCTAAAAAACTAAAAAAAACTAAAAAAACTAAAAAAAGGTAAAAAACTAAAAAAACTAAAAACTAAAAAAAACTAAAAAAGGTAAAAACTAAAAGAACTAAAAAAGAAAAAAATAAATGACGACACTCAAAGAAAAGCGACCAGGACAAAAGGAATGTTCGATTAGCAATCAACAAAGCACCGGGACACAGGGAGTATAAATGACGACCCGGGGGAAACAGGGGGATATAAATGACGACCGGGACAAAAAAACTAAAAAGAAAAAAAAACTAAAAACTAATAAAAAAACTAAAAAATCTAAAAATCTAAATAAGCTAAAAAAGAAAAAAAAAGGAAAAAAATAAAGGAGAAAAACAAAACTAAAAAACGAATGTATATACAGACCGGGACACCGGGATACAAATGACGACCGGGACCCGGGACACAGGGAATATAAATGACGACCGGGACACAGGGACACAACTCCGGTACACCGGGATACAAATGACGACCGGGACACAGGGAATATAAATGACGACCGGGACACAGGGACACAACTACAACGGGGACACCGGGGGAAACAGGGGGATATAAATGACGACCGGGACAAAAAAACTAAAAAGAAAAAAAAACTAAAAACTAATAAAAAAACTAAAAAATCTAAAAATCTAAATAAGCTAAAAAAGAAAAAAAAAGGAAAAAAATAAAGGAGAAAAACAAAACTAAAAAACGAATGTATATACAGACCGGGACACCGGGATACAAATGACGACCGGGACCCGGGACACAGGGAATATAAATGACGACCGGGACACAGGGACACAACTACAACGGGGACACCGGGGGAAACAGGGGGATGTAAATGACGACCGGGACACCGGGACAGGGAATGGTCGATTAGCAATCACCATCAACAAAGCTCAAGGGCAATCATTAGAATCATGAGGTATAGATCTGAATACAGATTGTTTTCCCATGGACCATTATATGTTGCATGTTCAAGAGTCGGTAAACCTGACAATCTATGACACCGGGGGAAACAGGGGGATATAAATGACGACCGGGACAAAAAAACTAAAAAGAAATAAAAACTAAAAACTAATAAAAAAAACTAAAAAATCTAAAAATCTAAATAAGCTAAAAAAGAAAAAAAAAGGAAAAAAATAAAGGAGAAAAACAAAACTAAAAAACGAATGTATATACAGACCGGGACACCGGGATACAAATGATGACCGGGACCCGGGACACAGGGAATATAAATGACGACCGGGACACAGGGACACAACTACAACGGGGACACCGGGGGAAACAGGGGGATGTAAATGACGACCGGGACACCGGGACAGGGAATGGTCGATTAGCAATCACCATCAACAAAGCTCAAGGGCAATCATTAGAATCATGAGGTATAGATCTGAATACAGATTGTTTTCCCATGGACCATTATATGTTGCATGTTCAAGAGTCGGTAAACCTGACAATCTATTTATATGCAAAGACAATGGGACAGCAAAGAATGTTGTATATTCGCAAGTTTTACGTAGTTAAAACCATATATATATATATATATCTATATTCACAGGTGGGACATAGGGACACAACTACAATGGCGCGTAACTATTATGGCGCGTAACGACTTACGCGCGCGGGGGGGCTTGGGGGGGGCGCGAAGCGCCCCCACCAACTAGGTGTTGGGGTGGCGCGAAGCGCCACCCCAACAGCTAGTGAGTTATAATTATAAAAGCTGAATTTTTGCCCGAGAATCAAATTTTTAGCAAGGTCCACGGAATGGTCTTTTTTTATGGCTGCAAAGACATATTGGGTTTGAAGTTTGAATTGTATTCTGTTACCTAGTGTAATTGTCAGTTACGCCCTTTTTTCAATAGAACCAGACAATCGTTAAAAACTGGATCTTCATGTAAAAAAAAGGAAAAGGACAACAGAAACAAGACAGAAGTGGAGTGTTATAAAATGTTAAAAAGTATTGTTTTTTATACCTTAGTTTTAATGTATGTTGCTTTTAGCTTAGATTTACACGAGGTAACATATTTACACGAGGAAAAAGAAGAAGAAATAAACCTAGTAAATAAGGTCTTAAGGCTGACCAGGCAGCTTCTGTATAATTTGAAAAGACTAATGTTTGTGCTCTGTGGTGTAGCCTATTAGAGGTGAAAGCAAGCATTTAAACAAAACAGTTCGTATTCATAGGAAAAAAAATGCAATCAACAAAAATTATAGTTTCAAATGTGCATATGCAGTTTACCGGCGATTTGTGCAGGTGTTGGTAATGGGTGGTGGTTCTTTAGTCCTGTCGTATTTTCAGATGGCGTGGTTAATATCCCTCTTCAGTAGTATGTACAAATATTTGATCTCTAGACCTGATACATTTCAGGACGTGGAATTGATCACAACGAGTGAAACCCCAAGCGACAGAAGTGACCAAGACGACCAGCTTCAGGGACAACCATCTTTCGAGGCGAAACCTTGCGCTAATGACGTAATGTGTGACGATTCTGAAGAATATCCAGGGTAAATAATTTAATGTGCTTAGTCTATGTGAATTAATGTTCTGTTGTTTGCTTAAATTAAAGAGAAAAACCGCTTTAATAAATTTAACTCTGCTTCAATAAACCGAAAACACTTTTGAGTTTGCCTAAAATTTTGCCTGTTCAAATACTTATAATCAAAAATCTCTGGCATCGTTTTCTACCAAATAGCTTTGATTATTCTCCAGCTCAAAGAACAAAATGGGCACAGAGGATTAGTTGAGGAAGAAAAACAAACAGCATATGTTGTCGCATTGGCAGGCGTAAGGTTAAGGTGGTTCAGTGAGTTAGATGACATATATGAATTAATTGAAAAGATTTACACTGATAAGACTGTCAATATGCTGTAAAGGGAAGACCGATCTATTGTGCAAGAGAAAAGAATTGGCGCAATTTGTGGCTATTCAAGGTCAAAACCATTTGGTGAAAGGAAGTTTTTTATGTATAAATATAACAGTAATTTCAGATCAACTTTAAAATGGAGTCTTATCCTGCAATAACTGGTACTTGGCCTAAAATATGACAGTTTTAACGGTTTTTCTACTATAAAATATATCTCCGTTTTCAGCTTAATTTTTATAGTTATTCGCCCTATTTCTTTCTGAAATAAAATGGACCAAAATTAACAGGCACAAGTTGCAGGGATAACTCATCCAAGCGTCCTTGAACCTGTATCTACAGTGCAAAGTGCTTTTACAAAACGTCTCATTCCAAATAGTTTGATAATAGCTGCTGATATTTGCAAGCCATGACTTTCCTGGACTTTGAAGAACTTCTAGAATCACCGTTGCATGCGTCTATTTCTTCCATGGTTCTCTCGAAACTCAATTAAAATTACACTTTCTTGTCCCTTTAATACACATCACCGGCTTATTATTAGTCTTCTTTTTTTTAATCGAACCGTAACAAAAACCAAAGAAAAACTGAATTTACACATTAGATATTAAGGATATCTCACAGTATATCATATTACGTTTGGTGGGGATCATTTTCAATAGCTATAAGGAAGCTTTTGTAGTGGGTGCATAAGCATGCTTTTTGTTGGAAACATTGGATTTTGGTGTGGGGATTAAAAAAATATGCTAAAATAAAGAAAGTTATAGGAAAATCCTCAGACCTTAGAAATGGACCCAAGGATCACGCATGCAAGCCTGATGTGGTATAGATGAAGCATTAGCTCTCTGCACTTTTTTACAGACACATATAAAGGTCCATACGTACAATATGATAGAATACTCAAAGTATGGCTTATTAAAAGCGAAAAAAAAGAGAAAATTCATACTGATCTATTTAAGCGGAAATGTATATTGCTATAAAAGCGAAAATTTAATGTCACCCCGCCTTGGGGATAAAGAAAAAATTAATATTCATAATGATGATACTATTCTTGTAAGAGGTCCTGATTGCACGTGTATTGTTAAAAACGAATTATGTTATATTGTTGTTAATTAACCACCTTAAAGTCATATGATTGTATAACTAGAATTTACCTGTTTTACTTGTTCATGATACATCACTTCACTGATATTTACTTTGACCAACCAGTTTTAAATTCTTGGAACTTGTTAAGACATTTTATGAGTTGCCAATTAAGGAATTGAAATCATTTGCATACATTTTGGTTCTGCATCTAATTGTTGCTGTTGATTGCTCTAAGATTGGCGATAAATCTCTTGGTAACTAATTTCAATGCTGTAGTAAAGACAATCACAAAAATGTTATCTAATTATTTTGGACATATTTTTAGGTTTTTAGTTTCTTGTCACACTTATTTAATTCTTCTTTTTAAGATTTTATATTTCCTTTGTGCTAAGGCTACGCAAACCAATAACAAGACGTGTTTATTGTTCAATTCTTTAACGATACAAATAAACTATTACATTGGATATCTGCCTAGAGATGATTCTTTCATGGACGCTTGTTCTCTACTATTCTCTGCATTTGCTTTTCTGCTTTCTAATAATAGTAACAAACTATTGAACCTAGTATTCGTCTAAAAATAATGCCCTCATACACACTTATTCTCTACTAATTACCCTTATTCTACTAATTATTCTTCGCTACTCTCTACACAATGTTTTCTGCTTTCTGATGTTTCTAATCATATATTGCACCTGGTATCTGCCTAAAGATAAATATATTCTACGCATTTATTCCAGGGGTGTATTTGCTATGGGGTAGGGAAGGGGTCAGATGCCCCCTCCCAGACCTAGTTTGCCCCCCAGACCCCAGTTCATCCCCATCTGAAAGTTAGTTTCTTCAAAAATCTTGTCAGAAGAAAGATAAGCCTGCATAATTGAAGTATCCACAAAAACGGTTCAGTTTTCTTTAGTATATATTTACCTTTATGATACTATATGCCTCATTTTTCAGTTGACGCTGTCATTTTGACTTGATTCGGGAAAAATGGCTCCAACTTTGTCCCCTCCCCCGGGATTTTGACCAAATTACGCTACTGATGTATTCTATAGTATTTTTATTCTACTTCTTATTCTCTGCTATTCTCTATACACTATTTATTTTTAAGATTTTTCATATTACCAGTGAACTATGGCACCTGTTAGCTGCCTAAAGATAATTCCCTCGCCTAGATTTATTTTCTACCAAACCCTATTCGAATTCGCCTTTGCCACCGCATGTTATTAGGCACATAGGCGGAACCATGTTCCGCAGTGGTTGTTTACAAATTCTATAAACACAGAAAATATGGAAAATAATTTCAAGGAACCGGCCGCAAGGCCCGTCCTCCCTTACCATATAATGGAAGTTATTTCTGGCTTATTTTGTCACTCAAACTCATTTGAAATATGTTGTCAAATATGTAAATCCCTGACAGGAATTTAATTTTAACTTGTTTTCTTTTTTTCAAGTTTACGATATTACTTTTGATTTCAGTATTTCGTGACGTGCCAGAATATTTATAACTTTTCTCTGAATTTTCACCCGAAATCAATCATCTTAATATTCAAAAGCGTGTTATCTTATTTATGATTCTTTTGGTTCCTCTGAAAACTCTCCCCTGTGATCCTTACCCCCCAGAAAACTTACCTTTAGTGAAAACTTACACGCAGACCATTAATCAGCATCAATCCCGAAGCTGCGCCGACAATCTTTTAGCGTGCTGCCGCCGATACGGTGGGTGGCGGTGCGATGCCGGAAATTTCAAGCGCCGATTGATTTCAGAGATTATTGAGAGGCAAATGTAACGCAAAGTCTTCTATCTAAAAGTATAATTAAAATTTTGGATCCTTTCAATTTGTTTTTGAATCTATTCGCCAACGATGGACTTTAGATTATCATTCACTTATTTCTGATTTCTTCGTTATAGTGTAATATTTTCTAATTAAAATGAGTTTTGACTAGCCATGATATTCCTCGAATACCTTATTTATAAATGTTTTACCATATGCGAAAATGAAGCTATTCTACAATGGCCAGAAAGCAAGGTGGAAAAAATTTATAAGTAATAACACGCAATCAATCCATCTATTGCCTTCTGGAAAAGATATTCTACTCAGCTGCAATGGATTGCAGCTTTGGCAGGAAAAGTTCCATGGTTGTCGGCAACAGGTGCTGCAGCAGAAAGCGTTTTTTTGTGGTGCAGGACTGATTGTTGCTGCTAAGCTCTATGCTATGCACTGCTTAGTTCTATGTTGGCCCCGCACCGTGTAAATAAGCTTATTTTCGTACATGATAACTACAAGCTGGTCAAAGCTTTAAAGGAAAGTTTATAAAGTTTATTTGTAGCCAAGTGTTCTGAATTTCTTATTCTGCTTCCTTAAATTGCCTGAGAATTGAAAAAATAGGGAATTTAAAACTTAGTTGAAATTAAATTCAGAAATTTAAAGCCATATTTGAAAATGTAATAATATATAGTATTTTTCGTTACAAGATTCTGCTTCTTTTACTTTTCACATCTGGGCACAGCTTAGATTAGCTGGAGTTATGAAAACTCCTATCTTGCCCATGAGAAGCTTTTGGTACAGAGCTCTGAACTTGGCGCCTCCTCTAAGCCCACGCTCCGACGCGTAGATCGTACCACAACACCATAGGTGGGAACACAATTGTGTTTTGTTGCATACGTAGTGGAAATGCATGGGAGGTCTATTGGTATCTACGCTTTGGTTTCCTGTCTCCAGCCGCTAGCATCGCTACCGCGCATTGTGTCCCAAAAATAAATCGAGTTTTCATAACTGTATTGGTATCTAAGCTGTGCAAACTGTTCATAAAGAACACCATGCTAAGTTTTCTGAAAATTGGCTGGGTAAAAAAAACAAAAAAAACATCCAAAATTAAATTCTATACGCTAAAGGAAAACTTTGATCGTTTGATATGTTTACCCACCAAGTACATCCACAAGTTCAATTACATCCACATCAGCGAGACCTTAATTGCTGAGATTGGAAGGAGAATAAATAAGCTCTTATCCTCTATATCTATAGATTATTATTATATCTATAGATTACTATAGATATAGATATACTATACTATATATACTATAGGTATACTATAGATATATATATTACTATATCTATAGATTATTATTAGAGGATAATAGCTTATTATTATAGGAGAATAAAGGTTGAAATCTTTAATTCTAAAACTTTTACTATATCACTATTAAGTATATCAATCTTGAAGCAATAAGAAATAATAACTTCTGTAGTACTGATAGTGAGGGGCTGAGAGGTAGGGTAGTAAAAAAAAATGGAGTTGTGGTTCCATTGAGGTTTCATAAATTAGCCATGGATTTATGGTGCAAGTAAATTTGTTCAATCCAAATTTTAGAGGTTCATTTAGATTAAATTTAAATGACCTATTTTGTTGGATTAATTCAAATATCAGGCAGTTCAAGGTCTCGCTGTCAATCCTTTGGGTTAAGGGAAACTTTTGTGAGAATTAAGATTGATATATCGTCCTTATTTTGTCCGAGGTTAAGTAATGGTAATGAAGGTCAAAAGGAATTGTGGGCCGAATTCCAATAAAAACTGATACCAATTTATTGTTCAAAACTTTTTAAAAGTAGCCCAAAAAATTCTAAAAATCAAGCAAACGCCGATGAATTGATGGCGCCCCGCCAATAATTTTCTACAATTATCTGCCAGAAAATTTAGGCACCACCTGTGGCGCACCGCCACCGTCGTAATTTTGTCTGCTTCCGCTGAATTTTATTTTGACGCGATTTTGGGGTCTAATTAGCATACAAAGAAAAGAAAGAAAGAAAAAACAACCGAAAAAAGCTCCCTAATAACGGGAATTTGTCCCCCAACTAAATAATTTATGCCATATGACAGATTTAAGATCGTATTACACCTTCAACCTTTAAAGTCAACATACTAGCGGCGACTTAGTAAAGGACGATGTATGTCTCATGTATTTTTTCCTCGCCGCTTCATATAGAAATATCAATTGTAGAAGCTTGGGACGGGACTCCTTCGAGGGATTTCCAAGTAAAGATACCATAAGTGAAGAGAGTCTGGGCTTCCTGCCTTTTTTTTTCTTGGGATGTAACTTTAAGGTAAAGTATTGAAGGGCCAAGTTTTTTTGAACGGGAGTAAGTTGGGCATGACTTTACCTTGGGTGAATTTTCTCTTTCTAAGTTTTGTAATTTTTTGGGAGGGAGGTGGAGTAAGGTTTCAGGTGGTAAGTTTTCCTGGATAGCTTATCAAGAGTCGGGTTTTCCTTGGAGTAAATCTCTTCAGGAACAAGTTTCCCCTGGACGAGCTACCCAGATACAATTTTTTGGAGACAATTTTTCCTGGAGAAACTTTGGCATGGTTGAAGTTTTCTGTGCATCGGTTTTCTTGGGGGCAAATTTCTTGATTGTAAGTTTTCAAGGTCAAGTTTCAAGAAGCTACTTTTCTTATTATGTGTGGTTTATAATGTTTTGAGTTTAATTTTGCTTTATAAATTCGCTCAAGTTGCTGTTAATTTAGGTCTAGAATTTTAGAATCCCTGCTTCTTCCCATTGGTTGAAAAAAGTGTTTCTACTTTTAATGGGCTTTTTCCATTTGAAAATTTCATCTCTGAATTGTTCACAACATCCTTTTGTGTTTTTCTCCCACTGTGACTAGAAATGTTAAAATCTTATGTTGTTTGTGTTGTTACTCGTTTTACACTGCATTATTTCAAATGGTAGATCCCTTGCCCCCCTCCAGGTAGCATTCCGGGGTTTCAGATTTCCGAGGCAAATAAAAGACGGATTAGAGAAGAGCGGAGTAAAAAAAAAGTCGTTAACTAAGTTAATCCTTCAAAACATAAATTCTGGCTTCCACAACGCGTCGCGCAGTTTTTTTTTCCGAAGGTAGCACAACTCTGAATTAGGACTAGGAATTATTCTTAGGACAACATGACACAAAGTTTTTTTTTTGTCATAGCATTTCTGGAATCATATAATCTCAGCAGGATTAGTCCATTTCTTACGTTAGAAAATTTGTGTTTTAATTTATAATATTAATTTCAAGGATCGGAGGATTTATTAGCAAATATATTTAAGAAAATACATTTTTCTGTATCATTTAATTTTTCTTTACAGTGACGCCGTTTTAAGAAGGGTACTGTCCAACTTCGAAGCAGTGAAGGAGTTTTTCCGTCAAGAAGCAGACGTTTCGGTAAGCAACTCAAATGCAAATATTCATCGCACTGCATCAATACCTTTTAAACCTGCAATACTGGATACTGATCAACCATTTTCCAAGTTGCAGGCGAGCATCGACATTGGTACGCGTCGAGGCCAAGGCAACTCCCCATTGGACCCTTACTATGAAGTAGATGAAAAACCGCTCTGCATAGCTGAGGTTTGACTTCTTCCATTCTCTGTTCCAGTAGAAAGCTTTTAGATATCTTTTCTTGGTAAGATCTTTCTAGTTTGGTTAACTAAGCGTATGTATTTGGTGTTTCTATTTTTGATGCTATTTTCCATTGGCTGAAGCGTTTCTAATACTAATTTTTTAGCTATGCAAAATGTATTGTTTGTAGCTTTGCAATTTCGGTCAAACAGCTATTAACAAGGCAACCCTTCAAGACCAAAAACGAACAAAAGAGTAATAATTGTAATGTTCGAAAATGCTATGACGCTTTCCAAGTAAAAAAAAAAGGAATCCTAACCTTAGCCTAACAATGAAATTTTTGAATTGACATACCCCTTCCCATTTTGAAAATTTCTATAGACACCCTTGGCTATTAATTTTATGCTTGCCTGTCCATAGCGTATGTTATAACGAAGTCAATAATTATTCACCATCTTGCTGTTTTCATGTTTTTCACCTTTTTTTTGGAAGGGGAGTTTGAACCCCCCTCCCCCCAAAAAGAATTGTCTAGCCCGTAAAAATGTTACAGAGATGCACATAAACATTTTTTGATGCGCTTTTTTGTAATTCTACTCCCCGAAAAAAATAACTCCCGAATAAAAAACCTGGATACGCCCTTATTAACAGCCGTATATTACAAGTTTCAAACCTTTATTTGCCTCTACCATTACCATGACTTCTTTCTCCATATTCTTCGAAAATTCTTTCCAAAAAGAAACAACTTAACCATATACGTTACAGTTAGTGACAATGCGTAAGAATGTAGGTGAGAGAGAAAGACTTTGCCTTCTTGACATTTTAATAAATAAAAAAGTTCTTCCGAAGGAATTAAAGAGCGAAGTTGAAACTTAAAACGGAGAAAAAAATTATTACTTCAACTCCCATCTAATATGTATCAATGAATCTGGTACAAATAAAACAATTGATTATGTTTCCCTATGTTTTTAATCATAAAAAACAGGAATATTGATTTGGGAGTCAAAAGTGATTATGTAGCTTGACAACAATAAACGAATTTATAAAGCTTTTCGTAGTCTTAAACCAGTTGTGACATTAGTATCTTTCAGTGTACAATTAAAATTATCTTAAAAACATAAGCGTAAAATTATTATTTTTTTTTATTAACCGCAAAGTCATTCAACAGCATACAGAAATATTGGATTGATTTATCAGGTTGCATTTTGGTATATAATACTAATAGTGAGTAATATACAATTTTAAACTGTAAGAAATATGCTTTAGTATGACTTGAAATGAAGATCAAATAAGACATTATATGAACTCTGGAATTCTTGGCTATTTCTCTCTATACAACAATGAATTTCAAGCTATGATAAAAATCGTAAGCTAGTCTATTTTCATAATCCTAGCATGATGGATTTTCTTCGAACTTGTCTAAAAACTAATCATGACATATCCTTTTGAGAACCAAAACGAGAGCCAGTCATTGAACTGAGCTATTGTGCAGAAGTGACGCCAAATGAAACGAAAAAAAAGCTACAATCCTAAAATGTTTTATTTTTATTCTGTAAAAAGTGTCCTTAATTGGTTTGCTTTTACTGTGCCAAAACTCCTGTATTATTTTGTGTTTTCAGCAAAGCGCTAGTTTTCTATAATCCTAGAAACATAATTAGTTGTTTTATCTGTACTATATTTATTGATATATATTAGGCAGGCTGTGAAATAATAATTTTTGTCTTTTTTAAGTTTCAACTTCGCTCTTCACTTCCTTCGGTAAGAACTTTTTTTTTCTAATTAATCTTTGCTTTTTTTATTAAAATTTTATGTAGAAACAACTCCACCATGATGTTTTCTATTTATACGGAATGATTTCTGTTCGTTTTTGATTTTTAATGTCACTCCTTAGTTTCAGTTTAATTCTTATCTTCTATATATATAAAAATAAGTTGTCTGTCTGTGGATGGATCAGGTGACGTCACCTGAAAAAACTGGATCAGGTGACGTCAAAACTGAAAAAACTAAAAAAAGGCAAAAACTACAAAAAAACCTAAAAACTAATAAAAAAAAAAGCTAAAAAACTAAAAAAACTATAAAGGTAAAAACCAATAAAAAACTAAAAAAAAACTAAAAAAACTAAAAAAAGGCAAAAACTACAAAAAAAAACTAAAAACTAATAAAAAAAAGTAAAAAAGCTAAAAAACTAAAAAAACTAAAAAAACTAAAAAAAGGTAAAAAACTAAAAAAAATAAAAAATATAAAAAAACTAAAAAAAAGGAAAAAACTGAAAAATAAGCTAAAATAAAGGTAAAAACCAATAAAAAACTAAAAAGAAAAAAAGGAAAAAACTAATAAATGACGACACTCAAAGAGAAAGCGACCAGGACAAAAGGAATGTTCGATTAGCAATCAACAAAGCACCGGGACACAGGGAGTATAAATGACGACCAGGACATAAGTAAAAAAAAAAAAACTATCTATATATATAAAAATAAGTTGTCTGTGGATCTGTGGATCGTGGATCAGGTGACGTCACCTGAAAAAACTGGATAAGGTGACGTCAAAACTGAAAAAACTAAAAAAAGGCAAAAACTACAAAAAAAAACTAAAAACTAATAAAAAAAATAAAAAAGCTAAAAAACTAAAAAAACTAAAAAAAGGCAAAAACTACAAAAAAAACTAAAAACTAATAAAAAAGCTAAAAAACTAAAAAAACTAAAAAAAAGGCAAAAACTACAAAAAAAACTAAAAACTAATAAAAAAATAAAAAAGCTAAAAAACTAAAAAAACTAAAAAAACTAAAAAAAGGTAAAAAACTAAAAAAACTAAAAACTAAAAAAAAACTAAAAAAAAGGAAAAAACTGAAAAATAAGCTAAAATAAAGGTAAAAACCAATAAAAAACTAAAAAAAAAAACTGAAAAAACTAAAAAAAGGCAAAAACTACAAAAAAACTAAAAACTAATAAAAAAAGTAAAAAAGCTAAAAAACTAAAAAAACTAAAAAACCTAAAAAAACTAAAAAAAGGTAAAAAACTAAAAAAAATACAAAATAAAAAAAACTAAAAAAAAAGGAAAAAACTGAAAAATAAGCTAACATAAAGGTAAAAACCAATAAAAAACTAAAAAGAAAAAAAGGAAAAAACTAAAAAAAATTTTCATCTAAAAAACTAAAAAAAACTAAAAAAGGTAAAAACTAAAAGAACTAAAAAAGAAAAAAATAAATGACGACACTCAAAGAGAAAGCGACCAGGACAAAAGGAATGTTCGATTAGCAATCAACAAAGCACCGGGACACAGGGAGTATAAATGACGACCAGGACATAAGTAAAAAAAAAAAATTAACAAAACTAAAAAGAAGGTAAAAACTACAAAAAAACTAAAAAGAAAAAAAAACTAAAAACTAATAAAAAAACTAAAAAATCTAAAAATCTAAATAAACTAAAAAAGAAAAAAAAAGGAAAAAAATAAAGGAGAAAAACAAAACTAAAAAACGAATGTATATACAGACCGGTACACCGGGATAAAAATGACGACCGGGACACAGGGAATATAAATGACGACCGGGACACAGGGACACAACTACAACGGGGACACCGGGGGAAACAGGGGGATATAAATGACGACCGGGACAAAAAAACTAAAAAGAAAAAAAAACTAAAAACTAATAAAAAAACTAAAAAATCTAAAAATCTAAATAAGCTAAAAAAGAAAAAAAAAAGGAAAAAAATAAAGGAGAAAAACAAAACTAAAAAACGAATGTATATACAGACCGGGACACCGGGATACAAATGACGACCGGGACACAGGGAATATAAATGACGACCGGGACACAGGGACACAACTACAACGGGGACACCGGGGGAAACAGGGGAATGTAAATGACGACCGGGACACCGGGACAGGGAATGGTCGATTAGCAATCACCATCAACAAAGCTCAAGGGCAATCATTAGAATCATGAGGTATAGATCTGAATACAGATTGTTTTCCCATGGACCATTATATGTTGCATGTTCAAGAGTCGGTAAACCTGACAATCTATTTATATGCAAAGACAATGGGACAGCAAAGAATGTTGTATATTCGCAAGTTTTACGTAGTTAAAACCATATATATATATCTATCTATATTCACAGGTGGGACATAGGGACACAACTACAATGGCGCGTAATTATTATGGCGCGTAACGACTTACGCGCGCGGGGGGGCTTGGGGGGGGCGCGAAGCGCCCCCACCAACTAGGTGTTGGGGTGGCGCGAAGCGCCACCCCAACAGCTAGTATTCTTATATAATTTCCAATCATTACCGATTTAGGTGAGATAAGACATCTCTAGAAAATACTGCAAACAAGCTTGACAGCTACGAAAAACTTTCAGTTTATAACAAAAACTTTATTATTCATACTTTACAAAACAATACCTGTTTTTCAGGAACGTTTGTTTTTCGATGAGAAAAGTTGTTTTTATTCGGTTGACTTCGCCTGCAAAAAGCCATAATAAAGACAGGGCTTTATAAATCGCCTACTGATAAGTAGAAACTGGAATACTACTGTAACAACAGAGAGCTGTTTAAGGGCTCATTTAGTTTTTAATTTTACACCTAATCACTTTTTCTAAATTTGACTTGATAGAACATTCCCATAAAGTGCATTTCGGTTGTTTCCCCTATTTTTTCAAACGGAAAAAGTGCCTTTTCCAGTGAAATGACCACAGAAAGCGGTTTTTCAAAACCTAGGCAGGAGTAAAAACTAAGGGGGCAAGGACTCCCCTTCCCCTCAATTACCGCCGTTAGAACTAGCACACAGGCTTCGTCGCAGAATGAAGTTTGATGGTTCAATTCAAAACTTTAGTTGAAAAGTTTTTAGTTTTAGTTAATTTGTTTTCGTAATAACCTTTTACTTTTAAGATGAGTAGGCGATTTATGAAACTTACTAAGATGACTTGGAGGGGGAGTATACGTGAGGGGTTCTTATACACTTTCATTTAACGGCTTTGGACCATAATTATTGCAATGGTACTGTTTTATGCTTCTAAGGTCTTCCACTTAAGAAGTCTTCTTTTTAGTGCTATATGGCACTTATGGATGATAAAATTGATAAAAAGCACGTAGATATGAGTAATAGCTTTTAAAGGAGCCTTCCTGGGATATGCTTTAAAAAATGAGTGCATCACATTTGAAAAAATAGGGGATTATCTTAATAGTAATCAAACAGTTCATGGTAACGAACTGTAGTAAGGAGCGACCCGGCTCAATAGTAACCAAAACTCTAAAAAATGGAATTTTGGTACCAATAGCTACATCAAAAGAATCGCATTTTAATGCTGATTTTAAATATATAAGTTTCATCAAGTTTAGTTTTACCCATCAAATGTAACGAGCCTGAGAAAATTTGCGTTATTTTAGAAAATAGGGGGAAACACCCCCTAAAAGTCATTGAATCTTATCAAAAATTACACCATCAGATTCAGCGTATCAGAGAACCCTACTGTAGAAGGCAGATCACGGATGCGTGTTTATTTGTTTGTTTTTTTGTTGTTTTTTTTCTTTTCCCCAGGGGTCATCGTATTGACCCAGTTGTCCTAGAATGTTGCGAGAGGGATCATTCTAACGGAAATGAAAAGTTCTAGTGCCCTTTTTAAGTGACCGAAAAATTGGAGGGCACCTAGGCCCCCTCCCACGCTAAATATTTTCCCAAAGTCAACGGATCAAAATTCTGAGATAGCCATTTTATTCAGCATAGTCGAAAAACCTTGTAACTATGTCTTTGGGGACGACTTACTCCCCCAGAGTCCCCGTGGGAGGGGTTACAAGTTCAAAACTTTGACCAGGGCTTGCATATAGTAATGGTTATTGGGAAGTGTACAGGCGTTTTCAGGAGGATTTTTTGGTTGAAGGCAGGGGTTGAGAAGAGGGGGATATTCTGGGGGAAGTTTCCATCGAGGAATTTGTCATGGGGGAAGAAAATTTCCATGAAGGGAGCGCAGGATTTACTAGCATTACTTAAAAAAAAAATGAAAAATTAAATATGAAAAAGTTTTTTTTCAGCTGGAAGTAAGCAGCAGTATTAAAACTTAAAACGAACAGAAATTATTACCTATATGAGGGGCTCACCTCCTCCTAATACCCCACTCTTTACGCTAAAGTATTTTTAGTAATTTCAACTATTTATTCTGCGGCTTTTGTGATTCAGGGGTCATTCTTAATGAATTGGGACAAAATTTAAGCTTTAGTGTAAAGGGCGAGGTACTGACGAGGGGGTGAACCCCCTCATATATGTAATAAAAACATGAGAATACAAAAGTTCTTTACGTAAGCTAATTTATAAGTTACGTATATCTTTTACTTATAAAAAGATTCGTAAAAAATTAAAAGTTCTAGTTGCCTTTTTAATTAACCGTAAATCGGAGGGCAACTCTCCCGCTCTTTTTTTCTCAAAATCATTCGATCAAAATTATGAGAAAGCCATTTAGCCAAAAAAAAAATATATACAAATTTCGTTTTAATTATTCCTCTGTGGAGAGCCAAAATCAAAACATGCATTGATTCAAAAACGTTCAGATGTTAAATAAAAAAACAAGTTTTTTAAATGAAAGTAAGGAGCGACATTAAAACTTAAAACGAACAGAAATTACTCCGTATATGAAAGGGGCTTTTCCTTCTCAACGCCCCGCTCTTTACGCTAAAGTTTTTTACTGTTTTAAAATGTAGAGTTAAGAGAAAGAGTCAAACTTTAGCGTAAAGAGCGGGGCGTTGAGAAGGAAAAGCCCCTTTCATATACGGAGTAATTTCTGTTCGTTTTAAGTTTTAATGTCGCTCCTTACTTTCATTTAAAAAACTTGTTTTTTTATTCAAGTCATAAGAAGAGACAAACTGTGAATGAAAAAAAAAATTCAAGCAGGAATCGAACGCATGATAATTTAATTTGAAGTGCAGCGCCGTACTAACAGAACCACGCCTCTAATAATCTAATTTATTATATTGTTGTTTGTAGGACTTTAATTGTATAGCTTGTTCAGGGGGCCTGAAGGAGGAACGTACGGGAGGCGTTCTTGCAAGCTTCTAGTTAAGGGTTTTGGACCATAATTATTACAATGATACCGTTTTATGCATCCAAGATTTTCCACTTAACAAGTGGCACCAAAAGTGTTGTTTGAAGTGCTATATCTCACTTACAAATGGTAGAATTGATTAAAAGTACTTAGATATGAGCAAAAATTTTCAAATGAGCCATTAAACATCAATCTAAAAAGTTTTGTGGCCCACAAGCCCCAGCTATTCCACTTGAGACATGGCACCAAGTGCTGTAGTGCGATTTGAAATTTGCAGATATTGGCATTTTTAGGAAGAACGTAGATATAAGTAACATATTTTGTATGAGCTATCAAAAACCTATCTACGATTTTCTGGTAGCCTGCTAGACCCACCCCTCGAGAAATGGCATAAAAAGTGCCATTTTTCGCGCCATATGACACTTGCAGATGATCGAATTTATGTAAACCACGTATATATGAGAAATACCTTTTTGAATGAGCTCTTAAACATCTTTCTTTGATGTCCTAGTAGCCCACTAGGCCTGGAAAAAAGAAGACAAAAAAGACCGTTTTAACGTTTTTTAACTTTTAGTTACTATGGGCAGTGGTTTGCTCTTTACTAGATTGCGGCTACTGCTTCAACCATGACAAAGAGTTCATTGCAAATTCTCCGAAGAAACTAGTTAACATTGAAATCCGTGAAATCTAATAGATGGTAGAATTTTTAAAAACCCAGTAAATATGAGCAATGCCTTCTAATTGAGCCATTAAACATCTATCTATGACGGTGTGATAGCTTGCTAATGTTGCAGTAGCTTACTGGTGAGCAGACAATTTATGACACTTACTAAGGGGCTGGGATGCGGAGTGTATGGGAGAGGTTCTTTTAAACCTCCAGTTAAGGGCTCTGGACCATAACTATTACAGTAGTACCTGTTTCGTACTTCAGAGTTTTTCCACACAAGAAATGGCACCAAAAGTATTGTTTTCAGCGCTATATTGTACTTACGAATGATAGAATTGATAAAAAGCACGTAGATATGAGCAATAGCTTTCAAATGAGCCATTAAACTTGATTCTTAGAAGTTTTGCTAGCTCAATAGTCCTAGCTTTTCCACTTGAGATACGGCACCATTAGTTTCGTTTTTAGTGCCATTTGAAACTTTCAAAGGGTGGAATATATAGGAAGAACGTAGATATGAGCAATATCATTTATATGAGCTATAAAAAACCTGTTTACGATACTCTGGTAGCCCGCTAGTGCCACCCCTTGAGAACTGGCAAAAAAGTGCCATTTTAGTGCCATATGGCACTTGCAAATGGCAGAATTTAGAAAAAGCACGTAGATATGGGAAACAGCTTTTGAATAAGACATCAAGCCTCTCTATGATGTTCTGGTAACCCGCTAGGCCTGAAATCTGACGCCGTTTTCTGGGGGTTTCAGGATTTTTTCAAAATCACCATAAATTCTTCTCGCAATAAATTTTCACTTTTAAGGCGAACTGAAATAATAGTTACCATTCTAAATAAATTTCAAATGGCAATTTCTTCACTAGGCATTTTTTTTTCAAAACGTGTTTTTTAGCTTTTAGTTACTATATGCTTTGATTCGCTCTTTACTACGTTGCAGCAACTGCTACAACCATGAAAACTGTCAGTCACTGCCTTTCTTAGCCTAAATGATCTAAGGCCTAAGAATTTCAAAGGTTGTTTAGCGGTAGTCAAATAAAATTGGAAAGTTGCAATATCATCGCACTGAATCACGCATATACTTACTGTTCCTTTGTTTTGCAATTTAACCGTGCCGAACTAAAAGAATTAACGGATTAAAATTCATAATTGTCTGACAGAGTAAGTAACGTTTAGTTCATATTTATTTACTTATTCTGTGAAACTCTTTGGCCTTATTCCAAAAGTCCAAAGATCACTTATAGAATAAGCAAAATGAATTATACGTTTTTAGACGAGCAGGACCGATCTGGACTGATATTGGTTGCCATGTAATTCTATGACATAAGCGTAATGATGACATAGAATATCACATAAAATGTGTTCTAAGATTTCTGTACAAGGCGCAAGTGCCCTCTGTCCCCTCCCTAAAACCGCCTGTGCTCCTTTTTGGCTTACAAACGAAGGGAAAATGAATTTTCAGCCGAATATCACATAAAATGTGCGTTTGTTCATTGATGAAACGAAATATCATGATCAACCAAATCTTTAATTTTTAGCATTAAAATTTTATATTTTTTCTGTAGGCAAGCTTTTTTTTATTATTTTTTTTGTAATTAGAGACAGAAGCTTTTCTTATCTTCATTTAAGATGCCTATGCGTGTTTTAGTGTGTCACGCCACTTTTACTGCTTCTTGCGCCTTTTTTGCTATTTTACTGCTTCCGTTTATAGCACCGCTTTTATAAAATACAAGTGTTTACATCAATTTAGTTTTATATATAATTTGAGTTCAACATCGTGTAAAATTTGCAGATATTTTTGTACAAACTACGCACTTTTTTTGCCTCTGCGCTTGGAGACTTGATATATAGATAAAAAGAAAGAAAGTAGGCGGATAGAAGCAAGGAATTGATTTCGTGGTTGTAGTGACTTTAGAAATAAACATGACTTGAAACAAATATGGGAACTTCAGTGGAAGGCTTGAGCAAAACCTCTCCTTTCCAGTGGCGGTTCTACTTACTTTTATTTTCAAGGAATGGTGATGAAGATGTGGGAAAACTGATAATTTTGGATTCAATTTGCTTTTACTTACTGCCAACTGCGCCCTCTTCTATTTTGATAAAAATAAATTTCAAAAATACAAAATGATTAAAACCGTGAGATTATTTATTTGGAATTTTCCGCCCCTAAGATTTCTGTACAAGGCGCAAGTGCCCTCTGTCCCCTCCCTAAAACCGCCTGTGCTCCTTTTTGGCTTACAAACGAAGGGAAAATGAATTTTCAGCCGAATATCACATAAAATGTGCGAGGTTCATTGATGAAACGAAATATCATGATCAACCAAAACTTTAATTTTTAGCATTAAAATTTTATATTTTTTCTATAGGCAAGCTTTTTTTTATTATTTTTTTTCGTAATTAGAGACAGAAGCTTTTATTAATTTTTATTTCCTCAATATTTCTATTTAAATTCTAACCACAGTCTGTTTTCTATTCTCCCATGAAGTAAAGGTGCGTCTGCAAATTCAGACAATTAATATTATTATGATAATAACTGTAATATTATATTAATCCATTAGAGAAATCTTCTTAGTTTTAAAACTCTTTTTGAGAAAATGTGCAATACACCTGTGTGTTTTTTGACGCGGTGATTTCCATCTTTGCAATTTTAGGCTACAATTGTTAAAGACTTTTTTTTTAGCTTTTTCTGTATAAAGAGTAGACTTGGAGACTTTCCCAAGAAGGTGTCTTGAAAAGTGAGTTTTTGGGTTCAATAGAAAACAAGTTCTTAAGGCGGAATTCTCAAATCTTTTCAAATCACAGCTGAACTTTTTTTTTATTTTATTTTTTAGGAAAAGTAAAACTGCCAACTGATTCAACGGAATGTTTTTAAAAGCGAGTTTTTAATGCCGACTTTTCAAAATTTCGTGATCTGGAAATCTTTTGGTATTGTTGGCAAAATCAGGTCATTGATGGGAATGAAGGGACTAGCATAGAAAAATATATAAAAATAAAATCTTTAGAAAATTGTAACAAGGATGAAATCCTTAAAAGTATAAACAGAAGAGAAAGAAAGAAGAAAGAAATAATGTTCAAACTGTATATTACGCTATATACGCTATTTTATTGCTAAGCTATTTCCGTATGTTTCTTTCACAGTGTGGCGATACTTTTGTAAGCTGCTCTTTAGCTAGCAACCCTAAAACCATGAGCGCCACCTGGAAGTTTTCCATGAAGGGGGGTCAAGTGATGCCAGGAGCTTTATTTCTACCCAGATTTGAGAGAGACAATTTCTCATTTTCCTTTTTTTATACATTTTTTAATGACTTCATGTTTATAAGAGGGAGAGGGGAAATTACCCTTCACTCCTCTCCCAGTGCCCATGTCTCAAATATTTGATTTCCTCTTGAACTGCTGAATTTTCTTTAATGACCAGTTCCACGGCTATTTTTTTTTTTTATAAGTTTTGGACATAATTTTTTTTTAGTATGGCTATTATGCTTCCTAATTATTTTTAATCTGCTGACGTCAAGACAAAATTCTCATGACATAATAAGGAAAGAAAATCTCCAACCAACTAACGTCGCTTCCTGAAGAAGAGTAGCCGTGAGAAATTTTGAGTTGAGGAAAATTAATATAGGAAAAATGAAGCCGATACCTAATTATGACGAGGTTAAATTCTATCCAGTGAGTCATTGGCCAAAAACATATTTCTTTCAATTTTTTAATTTTGTTTCTTTTCTAATCGAATTTTCTAGTTTCCTAGCTAGCTAAAGCTACCTAGCTAACTAAAGCAAATTTAGCTACCTAGCTAAAGCAATAAAAAAAATTCTAGGGCTCGTGAAAGAAAACTACTTCTGTGGCAAACAATTGTTTCCCTTTGTTATAGTTCCTTCCCACTTTGATCGATAAGCTAAAGCAAAGGCCAATATCAAATTCCCTCCCATTTTATGCCTCGCTCAACTACACATTATAAAATAATGAAAATTATTATAAAAATTCACAACTCGTACATTATAAAATACATTATAAAACGTATAATTATAAAACATACGTATACATTATAAAACGTACGTATACATTATACGTACATTATAAAATAATGTACTAAAAATCACTCGAAAGTACACAATTTCTTTGACTGACCAATGAAGATGCCTTGCCAAATAAAAAAGTTCACCAAAGAAATCCAAAAAAGGCTGTCGCTTTTGTTACATAATGCTACCTTTTTTATGTGTAGCAGTGCTTGCATAGATGGCAAACGATTATTTAAACTTTTTAATGTAGCATTTTATTAAAGCCCTATTATCATTTAACGTTTTACAGATAAAGTAGAAACTAAATTAACCAATGAGAAATGGTTTCTGATCGAAGCCCTCTTCTTGTATTTTCGTTGGTTAGTTTGATTTCTTTGTCCTTGAAAAGTCAAATGAAAACAGGGCTTTAATATGTCTCAATTCATCTTGTCATTAATAGTTGTGACTATTTATTTTATGATTACTTTCCCGTATGAATACAGCATCCTTGGGTCAAAAGACTAGTCAATTCAGTGAGTTAACGATAGCAGATTAATAAGTTAAGTCACACTGTGTTCTAAAGGATTTATCATAGATCATATAATTCCTGGTTCTGTCAGGTTGTTCGCTTAGTGGGAAAGGGTATTTTGCATTGTATATAGGAAAAAGTCTTCTATTCATTGAAAACTGATAGTAAGTGGGGCCTTTGACTGCTTATTAAAGGAAGAGGAAAGACATACACATCAGTAGTGATTTTCTTCATGTGATTCATAAAGTGAGTCCCTAAATGTCGAAGGATAGTCTATAATTCATGATTAATTAGTATAACGGCGAAAGCTGATCAGCAATATGAAAATACAAGGCGGGTGCAAGGAAACTATCTTGATCCTCAAAATAAGCTCAAATGAAATTCTAAAAGGCTTCAAATAATCGCTTTTATACTATTTCCTTACTATACCCTTATTATACCCGTACTCTTTATGCTATATTCGTCACTTTTGTACTTTTCCGATTTTTTTTCTGTTTAAAAAAATGAGGCTGTTCTTTACTAGGTGACCAGAGATGTGTTAGCCATGGCTAACAACCAGGGTTGTATCCAGTTTTTTTTTTTGGGGGGGGGGATGGGTACAAAAACTTAAAACGCATTAAAAATTTGTTTTTATTATAGAGTCAGACAAAAATTGGGGGTGGGGTTAACGCATTAATACAAGGCGGGTACAAGAAGACTACCATAATTTTCAAAAAAAGCTCAAACAAAACTCTAAAAGGCTTCAAATAATCGCATATATGTTACAAAAAAGAAACTAAAACATAAATATGAATTTACATCATACAAACATTCAAAATATGTTTTTCAAAGTCAAAATGGAGGACAATTTTTGGTACTTGTATGATATAGCCCTGACCTAATATTCTTCATCTAAGTAGAACCTGCTTCTCTGACGCTCAATCCCAATGAAATATAGCTAAGTATGATAAAAATACTTTAATAATACTTTATTAACGAATTTGGGCTATATATTTGAACATTAGGGGGGGGGGTATATTGGGTCTGCATGCCTAATGTGTTAAGCACAGTTATTCTTTATATTATGAAGTAAGAATTGTTTTCTAACTTCACACTGTCCAAATATTTTACCCCCCCCTAATGTGCAAATATATAGCCCAAATAATATATTTTCCATCTATTCTTTCACTTCTCTTGTCTTTTCTCTCGCTAAGCTGAAGGAAACTAAGGAAAAAACCGGTTCTACAATGCGTCAATGGATGAACAACTTGAGTGGTCAGGATTATATCATTCAAGTACCCATTATTTTTTTTTTGTCTTTTTTTTCAATGGAATAAAAAAAATCTCAATAAAAATGCTTAAACACCATACTTTCAAAATCTAGAGTGGGGGGGGGGGTCTGTTGAGCAAATGCCTCCAAATGTAAATTCAAATTACTGAATTAGGACTGATATGGCCCTTGGGTACTTTGTCGAAAGTTTCATAAGATGCTTAAACTTTCAATCTTTTGGATTAGTTGAATGAGTAAAAAAGCGAATCTCAACTGGTGACAAGATTAAACCAGATAGGAAGGGAAATTTTTAAGCATAAGATTCTAAAGGAGGTCCCAGTGTAAGGGAACCTATCGGTGAAAAATTAATTATTTTTATGTTTGCATTTTTATTATTATTACTATTTTTGCTCTGTCTTGGATGTTCAGGATTCGCCTGTTTTTTTTATGCTTTTTTTCTACTTTCTTAATTTTTTTGCTTCTTGATAGGTCTAATGTATTTTTTACTCCTTTAATTTGCCTTTTGCTCTAAATCGCGTTTATCTTTTATTCTCATTGTATTATGTTATTAATAAGCCTGCAAGTTAAATTTTTGACTTATCCTCATTTACTTAATAAGCCTGCAAGTTAAATTTTTGACTTATCCTCATTTACCTAAAAATATCCTATTAAAATAATCGTGGCGCAATCTATACACTTGCTCTTTGTATCTTTGTATATTTTCTGCTAATGTAACAATAAACTCTGCTTTCCTTCTCCTCATGTTTCCTTAGCTTCAGTTGAAATGTTTTTTTTTGTCTTAGCGTATAAGCTTTCTTTTACTGCTTTCTGTTCTGCTTTACTGCTTGCTCTTCTTTTTTTTTATTATTTATTTTTTCCTAGTATATCAAAATAATAAACTTCATTTTCTTCATTTTTTTTTTGTTGCTACTTTTTATGTTTTCTAAGTTTCAAAGAAGCTGTTTTTACTTATTTAAGTTAATACCTTCTGTTTTTCTGCTTTCTATGCATGTGCTATACATCTTTAGTGTACTTTGCACTAATATAATTAGTAAAATGGCTTTTCCCCCTAGTGGTATTTTTCCAAATTTTTCTTAGCTTCAGTTAAGACGCCGATGCTTGTTTTAGTGAATAACGCTACTTTTACTGCTTCTTGCGCCTTTTCTTGCTATTTTACTGCTTCCGTTTATAGCATTGCTTTTATGAAATACAAGTATTTTACATCAATTTAGTTTTATATATAATTCGAGTTCAACATCGTGTAAAAATTTGCAGATATTTTTGTACAAACTACGCACTTTTTTTTGCCTCTGCGCCTGGAAACTTGATATATAGATAAAAAGAAAGAAAATAGGCGGATAGAAGAAAGGAATTGATTTCGTGGTTGTGGTGACTTTAGAAATAAACATGACTTGAAACAAATATGGAAACTTCAGTGGCTTTTACTTTCAAGGAATGGTGATGAAGATGTGGGGAAACAGATAATTTCGGATTCAATTTGCTTATACTTACTGCCAACTGCGCCCTCTTTTTTATTTTGATAAAAATAAAATTTCAAAAATACAAAATGATTAAAACCATGAGATTATTTATTTGAAATTTTCCACCCCTAAAATTTCTGCATAAGGCGCAAGTGCCCTCTGTCCCCTCCCTAAAACCGCCTCTGCTCCTTTTTGGCTCACAAGCAAAGGGAAAATAAATTTTCAGCCGAAAAGGTATTATCGCTATGATATACAGAAATGAACCACATGGCATGCTCTTCTAACTAGTGCAGTATATTCAAAATCTAATTTACATTTTATTTTTAACTTTTTTATGTTGTTTATGGCTAAGCATGCCAGGCATGTGCTCAGATATCATCCTGGGTAACTAACCTCTTCTTGACGGAGCTGAATTAATATAATTGTGTATATAATTTCTTATCATACCTTTTGAAAATTATTCTGGGTTAAATTAATGCCGTTCACCGAAACATATATTTTGCTATCCTTTAGTTAAAAAGCCCATTTGTTAATTTTATGTATGCTGCTGTGCTATATATGCCTACAATATTTTATATTATTTTTATTGTCTTTTTTCTTTATAATACTTTTATTTAAAAGAATTCTTTGAAAATTATTCTGAAGCAAAATAATGTCCTTCAACAAAATATATATATCTGCTGTCTTTTTGTGTAGTTAAGAATTTCCGCTCGTTATTTTTATGTGTTCTCCTGTGCTAATTATATATTACAGTGATGTTTTATTACTTTATTACCTATATTATTTTTTGTTATGTTCAGTTTTATTATATTTTATTATTTATATTATTTTGATTTTTCAAATACTTATTGAAAATAATTTTGGTGTAAATTAATACCTTTTTGCCAAAATATGCATTTTGCTAGTTTTCTTTTTTTTCTTAAAAACTCATTTGTTGGTTTTATATGTATTGCTTAATTAGTTAAATATTACATCTAACTTGTTTCTATTTCAGTAGATTTTTCATTTTCAAACCCATTTTATGCAAATTCCCAGTTTTATGAAGCGAACAATAAATGACTGCACACTTATTCAAGCACTTTCGGCATCCACTTTAACACGAACTACCCAAACCTGTTTAAAGGAGAACTGGTATTTATGGCACTTTAATTTGTCCGTAATATTAACTTTCTGCATGACAAGACTGCGAAAATAAGAGTTTATTTTGACCACATCCAGATAAGAAAAACTTGAAGAAATATTTGTTCGTCTATTTATGTATGCTTCTTTTTTTTTCCTATTTTATTGAGATTGAACTAATTAATGCTATAACAAATTTGTTTTATAATCAAATACTTCGTGGTAACGACCCGTCGTAATGAGCGTCCCGGCTCAATAGTAGCCGAAACTCTAAAAAATTGAATTTTGATACTAATAGTGCGAATTTTTACTGATTTTAAATATTTAAGTTTCATCAAGTTTAGTCTTACCCATCAAAAGTTACGAGCCTGAAAAAATTTGCCTCAGTTTAGAAAATAGGGGGAAACACCCCCTAAAAGTCATAGAATCTAAATAAAACCTAATAATTATGTCTTTCGGGATGAATTAATCCCCCACAGTCCCTGGGGGAGGGGCTGCAAGTTACAAACTTTGACCATTGTTTACATGTAGTAATGGTTATTGGGAAGTATATAAACGTTTTCATTAGGACTTTTTTGCGTTGAGGGGTGGGTGGGGGAAGTGAGGAGAGGAGGTTACGTGGGAGGATCTTTCCATGGAGGAATCTATCATGAGGGAAGAGAATTTCCATTAAGGGGGCGCAGGATTTTCTGGCACTATTAAAAAAAAAATGAGAAAATAAATGAAAAAGTTTTTTCAGCTGGAAGTAAGGAGAAGCATTAAAACCTAAAACGAACAGAAATTATAACGTATATAAGGGGGTTTGTCTCCTCCACAATACCTCGCTCTTTACGCTAAAGTATTTTTAGTAATTTCAACTATTTATTCTACGGCCTTTGTGATTCAGGGGTAATTCTTAAAGAACTGGGACAAAATTCAAGCTTTAGTGCAAAGAGGACGGTATTGACGAGGGGGCGAACCCCCTCATAAACGTAAACAAATATACAAATATAGAAGTTCTTTACTCCAGTTAATTTCTTAAGTTACGTGTATTTATTTCTAATAAAAACAATAGTAAAATAAAAAGTTCTAGTTGCCTTTTTAAGTAACCAAAAATTGGAAGGCACTAGGCCTCCTACCCCTATCCCTTTAATAAAAATCGGACGATTTTTATCAAAATCGTCCGATAAAAACTATGAGAAAGCCATTTAGCCAAAATAAATTAATATGCAGATTTCGCTGTAATTATTCATGTGCGGTGAGCCAAAATCAAAACATACATTAATTCAAAAACGTTCAGAAATTAAATAAAAAACAAGTTTCTTTAACTTCAAGTAAGGAGCGACATTAACACTTAACGTTTTAAGTCCGTATATGAAAGCGGTTGTCCCCTCCTCAACGCCTCGCTCTTTAATCTAAAGTTTTTTATTGTTTTAAAAAGTAGAGTTGTGAGAAAGAGTCAAACTTTAGCGTAAAGAGGGAGGCGTTGAGGAGCGGACAACCCCTTTCGTATACGGAATAATTTCTGTTTGTTTCAAGTTTTAATGTCGTTCCTTACTTGCAGTTAAAAGAACTTGTCTTTCATCTTTAATTTCCTAGAAAGTACTTACTCAAACCTCGCCATGTTTTGTATGGATTTTGTGTTGTTTTTTTATGAAACAATACGTTTTTTCCACTAAGGATACTTTGCAAGAAAAGGTTGTCAATTAATGGTAAGAAGACCAAGTCACTGAGACTAGGAATAAATGAAGGTGAAGAGGGGGTGTTGGGTAACGAGAAATTTGATCAGGGGGATAGTTGTGATCAGGAGAAAAGCAGTGTTGACATTTGTTCAAGAATATTAATGACCATCACTCAGTTACTGTCAGCAAGCACTATTCAAAACTTACAGTGTAAGACGTCGACATTATATCGATTGTCAGTCTACTTTGTAATGCTAAATCAAACGCAGGTCAGATGTCCCACAATTGTGTACAAACCAGCTTCCATTATAAATTAAATAGATGACGTTGCGGTGCTTATAACTCCTCTGTTTTAATGTTGTTTCTACTGTGCTAATAGAAATTATTTATAAGTAGCGGAAAAATAAACTACAGAAATTAATTCGAGGTTGAGGGTCAAAGAGGGGGCTGAAACTTTCCCTTTAATACCCTGTTTATCGTTGTAGTTGACAGTTTTCGAGTAATTTCTAAGATCTTTGATCCTTCCATACCTAGTTCCGTATTTGTAGAATAGCATCTCCATTTTATTACGAAATTAAATTCCTTTGCCATTATGCCTGTAAAGCCAGTTCACTACTCTTCCTTTTTCCTTGGTGTAAAAAGTGGGTAGATTGTTCATATTACTGTTTTTTAAAGCAATCTTGATGAAATGATCTCAAGGATGCTGCCTCTTAGTAGGAGGGCGCAAAAAGCAGAAAAGTTAGCTACTAGAAAATTATTAGTAACTTCAAATTATGTTTCTAGATAATAATTATTATAAAACCCACCATATATGTTCTTTTTTGTTGAAAGTTATATGTTAGTTTCGTATTTTAATAATTAATAGACTCCCAAGACATTTTTCCAATCAATTAATCTGTATTTGATATTCTTCTTCCTGTCAAACACAAGTAACAAAAATAAATAAAGTTCGTCAATATTTTTATTTATTGATGTAAAATCTTTTTGTTGTGTTCCACCATTATACTAACAATAAACAATTCCTATCGAAGTTTTTTCTTATATTTGATTTCTGGATTTTTTTTTTTTTTTTATAAAGGGATTAAAATTTCAGATTTCTTGTGAGTTAGTTTTGGTGAGTTATCATACAGTAATGCACTATTATTTTGTAATATTATATTACAATAATATTATAAGATAGATATTACAATATGATTTTATCTAGTTTTAGAGCTTATTTTTTTATTCTGGAGAATATTTCCTCTAGTTTTGCTAGCTCACATTCTGGTGCTTTGCTCATTGGCGGCTTATAAACCCTTACCCCCACCCAAATCTGAAGATTCTTACAATCTTTCATACGAGTTATTGTATTTTTACATATAAAGGGTCGTTAATCGCAAATTTCTGACAATTTCGTTCCATCTCAACAATATTCAACTACCTCGATATTGCCCAATTTACTAATTTATAGTTATTCACTTTTTCTGTTAATAACAAAGACAAAAAAGAAAAAAACAACCTTTAATTCTTCTTTCTTATTTAATTAAATGCTTGTACCTGCGCAGGTCCGTTCTCTGTGTATTAAATAGTTCATTTTGATTTTCATCCTTCCTCAAGCGTTACTCCGTCATATTCCGTCATATTCGTCATATTATCTGTCATTTAATCAATGATGGTGTATGAGGATATGCCTTGGTCGATCTCCTCCTAATTAACATTCTTCTTTTCAGTCAATAACAAGATATCCAAGAAGAGCTAAAACAGCGAGTGATAATTGGCTATTAGTTGTAAATCATGAAAACTACACACAAGGTGTCCGGATTGAAAAGTGCGTTGCAGAGAACTCCGAGTGTTTCCTTGGAGATCAGCTAGCGCCACTTGGATATAAGACTGTATGTCGGCAGAAGTTTGCATATAGGAAACTTTTGGCTATAACGCCAGATGGAAGAACAATTGCAGAATCATTTTCAACACCTTCTTGCTGTACCTGTCACGTAAAGGTAACTAATAGCTTACCTTTAATAATATAATCTGCAATAACAGGCTATATATTGAGTAATTATGTGAATTACAGCTTACAGAATGCATAAAAATAATGTTCCCTATCTATTCGTGAAAAGAAGAAAGGTACAACTAGTGTTTTTATTTTTACAGAATATGGTCAGTTTAGAGCAACAAGACAGGTAGACAGGTGTCATTGTTCTGGTAGACCAGAGACATTGGTAAACCAGTGGTTCGGTCGATGCTTTAGTATTACCTTTCTGCAGACTAGTTGGTCTTAACCTATCCTAGAAAAACAAAAACCATCAAGAGAGAATTGTAAACCGTGGATTAATTTATATTTCTAAAAGCTACACACATAAACTATTCACAAAAGAGATAATGACAGTTTAATCCGACTTATTCCTACTCGTAGGCAGTCGGAGTTTGAACAAAATTTTGATGGATGGAGTCAGAGTAACAGAAATAATGTAAGACCCTTTGGAGTTGGAGTTGGAGTTGGTGTTATGGAAACACTCAAAGGCTGTAGTCAATCTAAATGCTCTGAAATACCATTAAAACGTGGCAATAATAGACAAAGTTGATATTATAGGCTAAATATAGTGAAGGATTTTTCGCACCATTGTACCACAGTCTTACTACAGAAGCAATCGGAATTAGAGTTGGAACAAATATGTTTAAAGTTTCTGGCTTCGGAGTCAAAGTTGGAGTCGCTGCATTGAAAGTGTCTGGAGCCGGGGCTGCTCGTCGCTGATAAAGTGGACCAACTCCACATCCCTGCCTATAAGCGCTTGTGAAAGTTGTGTGTTCCATTTGCAGGGCCCTTTGTGATTTTGTTTGGGCAGTTTTTTCATGGAGCCGTTAAGGATCCATCCCAGGCTATTGTCCCTAAAATGTTGTAAGCCATTTTCCGTACGATAAACGATAACTCATAATATACTATATTATTTCAAATTCAGATTTCCTGCCTGTTGTTGAGTTTTTCAGTTCTGAATTTCCATATTACCTCTCATATTTCTGAACACAACTTCAGAAGTCATTTTTCACGTTTAAGACGTGTGTAATGCATGACATAATGTACTTTATTGTACTTTTTCAGTCTCAAGTACTCTCTTGTACATAGAGGCTTCAAGTACCCAGTCATTTTATTTAAGTATACAATATTAATTACTTCAGGGCAGTTGTGCTTGAATACAAACACTACAATTTTATACTTAAGCAGTACTTGAAGGACTTCCCAACACTGGAACCAAATATCTACGAAATTTGGTATCGAGTCATATCAGTCCTAGTCAAAACGTCTGAAAAATTCTGTACATGATTTGCATAGTTCGCGTCACATCCTAGCTTTGCTCCACCCTCGCATTGCTACTATAATAATGACTTATCAAACTGACATAAAGGCTGCATATATAAGGAAATAAGAGGTAAGATGTGTCGTACTAAAATGAAATAAATATATTTTTGAGTGGTTTAATTTGCTATTTCCTTTAAAAAATTTTAATTCGACACTGCAACTTTTTTCAAACCAATTGGTTTCCAGGGTTGTAAATGATTAATTACCAGGCTTAACGATGCTTCTATCTTTAGTGAATATTAATTATTATATTATTCTACCTTTACATTTAATTGAAATTACGTGTAATAGCTGACTACATTTATTGTCGTCTAAACCACATATTGGCCATAGCACCAGCATTTTTCTTATTTTTTTTTAAACTCACAATCCTTAAATCAATCGTAGAGACTTGACAAAAACTGTGCAGCTCGAAAAATCAATAAAGATAATTTCTAAGAGCTGCTACTTTCTAAACCGCATTTTGTCACAACACCAGCGTTTTCCTTTCTTTTTTTTAAAGAAAAGACTCACTGAGAAGATTCTTAGAATAGTTTCCAAGACTTATCGTTGCCTAAAATGCATATCAGCCACAAAACCATTGTTTTCTCATTAAAAAAAAAAACTTTCTTTATGAATCCTTAATTCAACCGTACAACCCTGACTTTTGCAAATCAATGGGTTTACAAAACTGTAAAAGTATGACAGTCCATGATTGGTATAATGCTATTTTCAGCACACGTTAATGGTACCGTTATTTTATTTTCATATTTATCTGGATTTATATGTGAGAAGTTAACCAAAAGAATTTTCAAGATTTATAGATGTCTAAACCGCATATGGACCACAACAGCGTGTTTTTGAAAATTTAATTTACAAGTCTTTAATTTGATAGCCCTAATGAACTTTTTCAAGCCAATGGTTCTCCAGCTTTGTAAAAATATGGCAGCCCTGGATATTGGCGGTATTATTTTAGCATAGATAGAATTTAATTTTATATCATCTCTGCATTTATCTAGATTGAAATGCAAAAAAATCCAAATCAGTTTCGCCCTCCCTCTCCCTTCTAACCTGCGTACTTACATCACCAGGATATCAAAATAAAAAAAAAAATGGTTTTACCTTTAATTAAAGGGGGGCACAAGAACTAAAAAGAGCATAAGTTATTCTGTATGTGAGGGGTTTACCATCCCTCACATACTTTCTCATCACTCTATACCTTGAGCAGTACTTTTATTGAAAGCAATTTAAAGTTCGACATTTGTAGGGTGTTGATAATTCTAAGTGCAGTTTTTACCTGCTCTTTTCCAATAAATCTGATCTGAAAATTGTATTGTTGACGCAAATTTGGTCTAATAAGTTATTTCATTTTTAAAGCGCAGTGAAAAAAAAATGTGACGTTGTCCTGGGCAGTGTTCACTTTTGAGGCGTTGAAAAGAAGTCAAACTTTAGCGTAAAGCTAGGAGAAGGTTGAAGAGGCGGCGGCACCCCCGCCCTTATCCCCCTCTTATACAAGACAATTTGTATTCGTTTTCAACTTTAATGTCGATCTTTGAAACATTATTTTTTAATTTAGTTTTCATTCGTTTGCAACAATATATTTAGAGAGTTTCAGGGAGTTAGCCTTCAGAAATGTCGCTTTCTATTTTTCTCATTAGAGTAAATATCTCGAATATCGATCCCACATAATGTTTCGCAATGAAGGGACACAGGACTTCGCCTGATATTCTATACCTATCACTACGATTCGGACAGCCCCCCCCCCCTAATTGCAGCTGGGCGAAAATAGGGAGGAGGGCGAAATATCGTCCTTCATCCATACAGGATTACAGGTGGTTTCAGTGTTCAGTTCAGAATTTAACAATATGCTCACCTTTCTCCTAGAGTTCTCCAATTAGACCGTTGGACCTAGAATTTGGTGTTAGCGCAATTTGTTCATCTGCATGAAAAAAAGAAGATTTTTTATTCCTATAATTGTTCAAAAAAATTGCAAACTTTTGGTAAAGTTTCTCCTTTAACAAAAAAGAGAAAATCTTCCCCTTAATCATCCTTTCTTTACCCTTGTCGCTAGTTACATAAGTTGAATACTGATTTATGTTATCGAAGTTATTTTTTGTTTCTTGTATTGATAATTAGTATTTAATAATTGCATTAGTGGTTCAATAATTCCTGTTGAATGGTTCGGTAATTTACTTTTAATAAAATAGCAAGTTAGCTACTTACTTTCCCCTCCCCAGGCTATGTACAATAAATCCCCCTAGATTTCGAAAATACATTCCTTGGTATTTTTCTTGAAAAGGTCGAAAAAAAAGAAGTTTAACCTCCTAGACTTTGAACCTCATCTTCATAAAAAATTAAGAAAATCCTCATCCACATTTTCTGTAGTAGGTGGCCCTGAGCATTATGAAAAATATTTGTTTTAATTTCTTTCGAATTGTTCTTATGTTTGTGCATTAGTTTTTTATGCGCTGGATGTAAAAAAATAAAAAGAGTGAGGAAATCTCTAATATTTGGTTACGTTTGTCTTATGTCATTTTAAAATAGATTCATTCTTTCATGCACCAAAATTGACTAGTCTGCTTGCAAGATCTGTGGTGATTTATATAGGTGCAACATTCTGCTAAGTTGACTACTTTTTTTTAACTCCATTCTCTATGTTTCTAATAATATATATTTTTAATTTTCTAGTTGATTTATCCAGCCCTGCGTTCCAAGCTGAAAACATCACTTCGTCGACAAACTTCTCCGCAGCGAACTGTCTTAACGTGATTTAGTTTTCACCGGAAAAAAGTTGATATTTGAAATTCTATTCTTTCTGATATCCTCTCGATTCACACAGTTCCACATGTAAATGTTTCAAATATTTATTTGCTTAATTGTGATATTTATAAGTGAATGACCATTTTCATATTATAAATTTTGTAGCGACTTTGAATATAAAAAATAAGTTATTTTTTATATGTTGTTTACGAGTTATAGGTTAAATTGTGCCTAATAAAAAGATAAGCAATCATAGACAGTCAAGTTAAGAAGGAAAATCTTCATAAAGATTAGACCAACTGTGATGACACTAAAGTCCAAGGTTTTTTATGGCTGCAACCGAAAGGTGTAATTACCAATTTGTTTTTTGTAATAATTCGCAGTAACTGTAGGATTCCACACCCAATCCAAAGTAACAAATATTTAACCAAATTCCCACCTTAGGTTATTTATAATAACCCAACTCCTATTTAATGTGCTGTGAAAGCGCGCTTTTGAATCTGAATTTGTTTATTGTATGAAGATTGATTTCTAAGTTAACTATTTTTCATTCATTCTCAACATGCCTAGCGTTTAAAGAGTTTAATATATATATATATATATATATATATATATATATATATATATATATATATATATATATATATATATATACGACGGACTATAAAAGATAGATAAAATGTCTAGAAATTTTTTATTAAACTGAAGACATCTTTAAAAGGCCATTTGCTGAATTTATACTGATAAGACTTATTTATAGTTTTAGCACTTCCTTTGGCCTGGGAATGGAAGTCGACAATTGCCAAATAAGCTATTTTGAAACTTTTGAAGTTTCGTCCACTGGGTCCATGTTTGAATATATGTATCTCTTTGATCGAAGGTAGGTGGTACCAAAAGTATCTCAGCACCTCTAGCTGAAATACAAATATATATGCCTTACATGCACCAGAATAAAGCTATGTTTTCACCTACCGACCAAGAGAAGGAAAAATCAATCAAATTGGTTTGAAATTAGAAAAGAACTACTAAATTTAATAGGGAAGTGCAAGAACATTAAACTTGCTAGCCAATTATTTAGAAAACAAAAATTCTAATATTCACAGTTCAAACAACATGGAGTTGGAGGAAAATAGAGACAAGGCGCTTAGTTTTAATATCTCAGCAATTTTTCCATCCAATTTTGTCCAGTTGGAAATTTCATGAAAATCTAGCTAGGTGAATTTTAGCTATGAAAATTTTTGTTAATTTTGGAATGAAAATTGTTTATTTAGTACAAGATTTAAATATCTACTATATTTTTGTGGAATTCCAAACTTCATCAAAATTAAGGATTTGGAGTTCGAATAATATTTTAAAACCTGTTTTTGAAATACAAAAATTTCACTCAAAGAATATTTTGTCTGGGGCTGGGGGGAGGAGGCATGTGTTTCCGTTAATATGTCCTGTTTGTATTTTTTCATGCATTATGCTTTCACATTTTGCTATTTGCGTAATGAATAGGTGTAATAATGTTTTGAGTCGATATGAGCGTCTCCCTTGAGGTCTTTTTAAGGACCACTCTTATTAAATGCATATGATACAAAGAATTAGAGGGATTATCAGGGAACTAGAAATGAACAAATTATTTCTTGACCATAGTGGATCCAGAACTTTTTTAAGGTTGAAGGCGGGTTAAAACACAACGTGTTAAGAGAGAGTGACACCTATTCAATATATATTATAGGCAGGAGAGATTATCATGTTGCCTTTTTAGAAGACTTCAACATATCATTGTAAGCTGCCTTCTTGATACGGTTATCAGGCAAACTCAATATCTGTTGCCTAAACTTGATCAGTAGCTGTATAATCCTCTTATAACGAAAATTGAGTAAACCCAGATCACCTTTAAAAACCAAACCACTAAATTATTGTTCAAGCCTACTTTTTTTTTTAATTCAAAAACTATGGACACTCCAATTGCCTCGAAATAGTACCCCCCCCCCCCCGCAACTCGCAACTATGCTGGGGAACTGGTAGGTCATGAAGAAGTGCTTATGCATCTTAAGGTGCTTAATTCGCGTTATGTGTTTTTGACAGAGTAGTTCGCATGCAGCTGCCTTTCCATGAGAAATCATCACGTGGTTCGATCCATGTGCCAAATCTGGTTGCGCGGTTTCATTAAGATCTGCTGACTTTTTATGGGTGGATTCCTATTTTCTGAGAACCAGGCAAATTTTTTCCAGCCCTTAGCTTTTGATTTGCAACATTAAAATTAATTATTTTACATACTTGGAATCAGCATAAAAACTAATTCTTTTGATGTATCTATTTTGGCAAAAATTATATTTTCGGACCTGCAGTTACTATTAGGACGAGTTGCTCCTCACTTACAGTTTCTTTTAACGGGAGCTGTTTGATAATTGTTCTGGTAAATCTATATTTCAAGCTTTACATTCGATTTCCCAGACCCATTACCATTTTCCTAGGCTTAGACTTTAGCCTATATTTGGGAGAGTGAAGTTGTTGGTAAATCAATAATATTATACATCTCCCAAAAGTAGTGGAAATGAGTTGTGAGCTGATAAACTAGCACTTTTGATAAATAACATATACGTAATAAACACATGCCAATAACATTTTTTCTCATGATATGCGTTCAACTTCCACTCTAAACGCTAACTGCAATATTTATAGTATTGATGGTGTGACAAGGGTGGCAAAGTCTACCCCCTCCCTTGAGAAAAAACCTAAATCCGAATTGGTAAATAAGGATGTTTGTCTGTGAAGCATTGACCAGGCTGTGTAATTATGCATAGTCACTATGCCATAGTGTATTTTCCAGTGGTGCGTAATTCAGAATTAATGGTCAAAAAGTTGCTGAAAACCTGAGAAGTGAAAAGCATCAGACTTTATTTACATATTTATTAATACCAATTGAGGTAAGCTCTACAAAGCTTGTCAATCCAACAACTCCTAATACTCTTTTCATGTTGATTGAAAAACACTTTCGATGATTTTTATCAATGACTGATTCCTTTAATTGCTTAGACTGAAGGGGTAGAAAAATATTGTAACCACAAAACAGTAATTTACTTTCACTATTATTGACAAGATTAAGAGTAGTATCAATATCGGACTGTTACACACAATTAACATATGTTCTCATAGGTATTATGAGTAGGGCACAATATGTTGGTCAAAAACATTTTAAATACCAAAAATCACAGTTCTTCACGAAACGATGCTGTGAATTTGCAATTTTTTGTAAATATTATGAATAGTAGCAAATGGATTTAAAATGTTATTCCAGGTCAGTTATATCAAATTTAAGATTGTCAGTTGCTGAAACTATGCTTCATATAGATAGGCACGTATATAGGAATTTATTTTGGAAATAAGAGGAGTTTTTGTGGCGGGCGTAACTTTATTGAAACTACAGAGACCAAATATACGCATAATTCGTGTTAAATTGTGTAGAAACCTCCTGAAAATTGTAAGGTTTCAGGGACAAAAGCTTACCCTACCCCGCGTATTTATCTAAATATACGGACAATAGCAAATATTCTATGCAATTTTAAACTAATTTCTTAACCAAAATCTGAATTAATTATAAATTATTTTTAAGCAATAGGTTAAAAAACTTGTAGACCCAGAGCAAGACTTGAGACCCCTTCAGGTTTTACCAACTTTTATAATTTTGTTCATTTGTTCATATAAATCTTATTTAAACCGTTTGTTCCTTGGAGAATTTGTTTAACGTGGGCGAGGCCTGTTAGGCTTTGGACTAGACACTTGTTTGCCTGTGATTCCAGGCGACTTAACGGTTATACGTCAATTCTATAACTTGGCCAATCTGCCTGAGACTCTAGGCGGGCGTGTCTCTACAAAAGCTAACACACAAGTATTTGTCTTATTTGAGAGTGATAGCTATTCCCACCCTTTGCCCGTGCAGTTTACCAAAACACTTTCTCCCCGTTCGCCTGCGAGTGCAAGGGACTTGTCGGTCAAGTGTCAATCCTAAAAACACGGTAGTCTGCCTGAGACTCTGAGCAGGCAAACCTGTTAGGCTTAGGTCACTTATTTGCCTGTGAGTCCAAGCAAATTCAGCCCCCCCCCTTTACATATAAGTCCTGTTGACATTGTCCGTCATGATTAAACCCAAAAATGTCAATCATCCCTTAGTTCTATAACTATTTCCCTTAGTTCTGCCTTAGGATGGATGAATGGATGATAAATTATCTATCAACAAGTGAAAATGACGTTCTTATACAATCCTGAAAAAGAACAATGCCAGCTTTACCTCTCAATCAGACTATCTGTCTTGGCTTTATCTAAAATTGGCCATAGCTTGATGGCAGCTTGAATATAATTCAAAATTGATTCGTTCTCCTACCCCCTCCCGAAAAAGGAAAATAAACAAGATTGGTTCTGACGTGTCTGGACGAATCATCATAAAATTTACCCACTAAACTTTTTGTGATCACGACCTTGCCTTTTGTTATTTATCAAGTTATAATTGCTTCTTAGAGTATGAAGTAGGAAATCAATAAAGTAGTTTCATTTATATTTTCTTAGCTAAACAGAGTTATAGACGAAAAAAATATGCTGGAAGAAACAAGATTTAAGATAGACCAAAATAAGGGATTTTGGCAAAAGTGAAACAGGTAATCTAAAATAAACATCAAAAACCATTCATTTAAGACGAAAGATAGTTGATATGATCCCAAAAATAATCCTACGAAGATTCCTTTCCTAGATTATTGATATTTGCCCTCATTTTATCATGTCCTTCCTTCGTGCAAAACGAACGTCTTAGAAGCTTTCTGCCTTTCTGTACCCAATAGAAACGAGGGCTAAAGTCAAATGCACTTATAATAGAATGTCCTTGGACCTTGGACTTTAGTTGATTGTAGTTGAAATGCATCTAACATTGGGTTTTATTCTTCGTAGTCACTGCTACTCTGATCGTTTCGCCCTCTAACTCTAATTAAATAAAAAAAGTTTTTAAGGAGCAGTATTAAAACTCAAAACGAACGAAAATTATTACGTATATGATGGACTTGTCCTCTCTTCAATACTTCGCTCTTTACGCTAAAGTTCTGATTTTGTTCCAAATTTTTAAGAATGACTCTTTAATCACAAAGGCTTTTGAATTAGAATAAATAGCTCTTTTGAAAGTACAAAAATACTTTAGCGTAAAGAGCAAGGTATTGACGAGGGGACGTACCCCCTAATATACGTAATAATTTTTGTTCATTTTAAGATTTAATGTTGCTCCTTTATTTCAGTTGAATGTTTTTTTTAATTTAATCTCTGATTGCTTTTTAAATAATACTGGGAAATCCGGCACCCCTTCATGGAAAATTATCTTCCCCCATCAAAAATTCCTCTATGGAAAGATCCCCCCCCAGTGACGCTTAGACTTAGACTCATTGCAAGGCTATACCATCATTTAGTCGTATGTTTAATGTGGTAGAAGTCTGTAGTAACAAACCGCAAGTAAAGAGCAACCCATATCAAAAGGAACTAAAAAAAGTTTTGGTACCGATATATACATCAATAGAAAATGTTTTATAATGTTCCTTCCAAACATAGAAAATATATTAGTTTTTTTTTTTAGTCTACCTATCAAACGTTAGTAGCATAAGATAATTTGTGCACTTACAAATGGGTTAATTTGTATTAAGTTAAAATAATTTTGAATAGAGGAGAGGAAGGAGATTAGCGGGTGGCACTGTTGCCAACAGCGGTACAATTGTACCATTTTGGTACATTTCACCTCTAAAGGTACATTCTGGTACAATCACAAATTTCCTGGTACATTTTATAAAATGTGGTACAATATGGTACAATAAGATTTGACTGGGCGTCAGGACGCAGCAAGCGGAGGGAATTGTAGTTTTTATTTGTTTTCTTTTTTCCTTTAAGTTTTCCTTTACATATTTATTTAAGTGCCTGTTGTTTGCCTCTTGCGGTCATAATATAGCGTGAATCAGCACAGCCATCTGCACGGTAAGTACAAAATAGGTGAGCAGCTATTTGGAGGAGCGACACCAAAATGGTCTCTGCAGGGGAAAGGAGGTCTCCCAAATATCTTTGAAAGAAGATATCTCATACTTTGTTCTCTTTATTATATAATTCTTTATTTTTTAATCTAATTTTCCGATCATCCACGTGCGGTGAGTAGCGCAAAAAAAAAAAAAAATTTGTCTTGCCCGTAGCACAACACGCCAAAAAAATTATATGGTACAATTTTTGAATCAGTGGTACAATTTAGAGCGTTTTGCGGTACTTTTTCTTCCGAAGCGTTGGCAACACTGGCGGGTGGTAGCTATGCTCATATTTGATATCAAAAACGCAATTAAAAATTTGGACCATCATAATTGAAACAGTATGCTGGTCTATGAATTTAACATGGCTATTGAAATTTGCCTATCAAAAGCTCCATTTCCCAAGTTTTTTGTGAGTAAGAAAAGTTAATATAGAAATTTAAAAAAAAAAAAAAACGTCTTCTCAATGTCTAGAGAATTGGAGACGAGATAGAAGAAAAAAAAATCAGACCAGTCAGCTTGTTAGGGGATTTGCTTGGGTTTGTTATTCGGAGCTTAATAAAATAGCGTTCCTAAATATTATTAAGAGAAAAAAAGTTTTTCCAGCTGACAGAAGGGAGCACCATTAAAACTTAAGAAGAACAGAAGTTATTACGCATATGAAGGAGGTTGCCTCCTCCTCAACATCTCATTCTTTACGCTAAAGTTGTTCAGTATTTTTAAAAAACGTCTTGTCTTATTGTTCTAATTAAATGATCCTTGTGTTTCAGGAGTCATTCTTAAAAAAGGGGGACAAAATCCAAAATTTAGCCTAAAGTGTGAGAAGTTGAGGAGGGGGAAACCTCCTTCATATATAAAATAATTTCTGTTCCTTTAAAGTTTTAATATTGCTCCTTACTTTCAGTTAAAAAAAACTTGTTTTTTGTTTCATTTCTGATAGTTTTTCAAATAATGCCAGAATATAGGGCCCATCCCATGGAGGAATCCCCCTTCCCACGGAAATATCCTCTAGACAGTTCAATCCCGATGGAAATTTACCCCGGACAATTACTCTTAACAACTCCACGTGTAATGTTGAGACGGAAAAGAGAAAGCAAGACATACAAAAAGAATTTTGTACAAGAATTCTGACAAATTCTCCCATTGAATAGTTTTCCCTGACAAGTTCATTCCCTGGAAACTTCCCTCCATATGGAAAATAGCCCCGTGGAAAAATCTCAAGCTCAACCGGAAATGTATGCATACAATAATAATATACTTAGACAATAGGCAAATTTTATAACTTAAAACTTTTTTCCTAAGGCTATGGGGGTGGGGGGTCATGTTATACCGAAAGGCATAGTTATCAGGCTTTCAACTATGATGAACAAAATGGCTATCTTTATCTGATTTTTGATCGGATAATTTTGGGAAAATCTTTTTGGTCAATTAAAAAGGGCACTAGAACTTCATATTTCTGCTCAAACGAGCCCTCTCGCAATATTCTAGGACCACTCGGTCAGTACGATCACCTTGGAAAAGCGAAAAAAGAAACAACAACAAATAAACACGCATCCGTGATCCTTCTTCTGGCTAAATATTCAAAATTCAAAATTTTTGCAGATAGGACCTCTACAGTGGGTTTTTGATACGTTGATACTGATGGTGTGATTTTCATTAAGATTTTATGACTTTTCGGGGGTGTTTCCACCTTTTTTCCGAAAATCAGGTAAACTATCCGAGGCTCATAACCCTTAATGGAATAAGATTAAACTTAATAAAATTTTAATATTTGAAATTAGCATAATAATATCAATTCTGATGTATCTATTTGTATCAAAATTCCGTTTTTAAGAGTTCTGGTTACAATTGAGCAGGGTCGCTCCTTACTGCTTTTAAACAGTTCGTCACTGCGAACTGTTTGAAAAGCAAACAGAAATAAATAGGAAGAACAAGGATTTTTTCAAATGAAAGTAAATAGCAGCATCAAAACTTAAAAGGAACAGCTCCTATATGTAAGGAGGCTACCACCCTGCTTCACCCGCTGCTCTAAGCTAATTTTAATTTAGAACATTTCTTGTTTCAAGAATATGGTATACTGCAAATGCTTTCAGAAGAGCTCTTGTCAAACTCGAACGTAAAGAACGGGACTGAAAGGGTCGTAGCCGACTCCCCATATATAATAAATTTAATATAAATGTAATATATTTAATAGTAATAAAGGAAGCAGTTCTTTCCTTTTTAATATTGTTCTTCTAGTGCTGAGATTGATTAACTCTTTATAGGTTTTCTTTTTTTTCTCATGCGTTATTATTATATTCCGTTTTACATGATCTTGAATATCACCTTCTAATAAGATCAGGTATGAATTAAGCGCAAAAAATTTAGTGTAATACATAAAATTTGTAACATAGAATTTTGCTAAATAAACAAACCTGAAAACATAATAAATGAATATGAAAAAAGATACAATTTTTTTTTAGCAATTATGAAACTATTACAAGCATTTTAAAACTTATGAAACATTTAATTTAAATACACTAGCCTAAATAAAAATAATATTATTTAAACAGTATTTTATTCCATTTAAATAAAAATTAAATAATAACAAATTTATTTTTCACGTAATTCTTTGAATTGAAGATAAAAATAGATACTTCCAGGTAGTAATTCTTCTACTGTCACTTTTAACATCCCATACAATCGAAGCGATGAGCAATACCACAGTATTGGAAGAAAGAAGCTTTCAAACTAAGAAACAGTTATATTATGAAGATACTCAGAGTGACGGATACCGAAAGCCGACTTTCGAATCATACCCAGGAAAACCATTCTACACCTTCCCACATTTGCCACAAGATTTATCGACTCCTGATTTATATACTCAGCCACCAGCAGCTTCTGTGAATTATGCACAGTCCTATGTCCCCCAGCCCCAGCAGCAGTATCTGGCGACACCAAACCCATACATTATAACTGCTCCAACTGGGTCTTACGGTGCATCTAACCCTGTTTACGGCTCACCACAACATTCTTATTCTTCACAAAAACCGACTAATCTAGGATATTATGACGCTTATGTTGTACCTCCAGCAGAATCAACTTATGACTCTTACGAGCCGTCATACCAAGGTGGTGGATATGAGGATGAATATTCAGGAGGCTATGGATACAACAAAGGTTATAAGCACCCTTATAAAGTAAGGCCTTTTGAAATTTTTTTTTTTAATTTCAAATATATTACATATTTTTATTTTTTATCTACCCAGCAGGATTGACCCTACCCGAATGAGGCGTGGACAAAATAGTCCTTGATCTTGATCATTTCTGCCTAAATTTCTATCTAATAAACTTGATTACTTAAGCCTTAATTTCGCAATTCTGACCTAAAAAAAAAATAACAATTATTGCCGCAAGTGTTATCCTTAGATTTATATAGCCGAAACTAAGTTTAAAAAATGATGAACAGACAGAAGAGAGAGAGAGAGAGAGAGAGAGAGAGAGAGAGAGAGAGAGAGAGAGAGAGAGAGAGAGAGAGAGAGAGAGAGAGAGAGAGAGAGAGAGAGAGAGAGAGAGAGAGAGAGAGAGAGAGAGAGAGAGAGAGAGTAGGCAAGAATATTACTATGAACATTACATTTGAAAACCCTTATATGAGGTTAATTGAGCCAAAACCGGATAAATCCTATTATACCACGAATACAACTTAATTGTCCCTGTTTTTTTGTGTGTTTTTGTTTTGCGTGGACCCTTATTGAACAGATCGTCGTAGAAGTTTGTAAAAACAACATTTTCAATAGAAACTTTCAAGCTCCACAGCCCTCGCAACAATATTTTCAATTATGGCAAGTGTTGGTGCCGCTATGGTCAAAACTATTTTTTTTTTTTTTATCAGAGACAAAGTTGATGATTCAACTGTCAGATTGTTCCATATTTCATGCCCAAATATCAGTACATGCTGTTCTTGAGTCTCTTGGCATCTTGACTTAGAGAGCCTCTCTTTTCTTTGATTCAAGATCTATACTCTTATTATTATTATTACTTCTAAACTACGACCCACATTAATGAACTGGAGCAAATACCCACTTGGAAGGACGTCGCAGGCTCTAGCTATTAACCTAAAATTGCTATCGTGGCAAGAGGTGGTGCCACTGTGGTGAAGCTAAATATTTGTAGATGCTGGGAAATTTTTGTTGCTGTTGGATGAAAATGTTGGATGCATTGTTGCTGGAAAATAAAAAGCTTAAGATTAGACCTGGCATGTCTAAAAATACTTCTATCCTGAATTTCTGTTCATTCGACTTTTGATCAGTGTTGCAGCGACAGCTGCAACCTATCAAAGAGCGAATCATGGTTCTAAGTAACTGAAAGTTTAAATATACAATTCAGAAAAAAAATAATTCTATCGAGAAAATTTGTAATGAGAAGCTACTTCAGGAAAATGTAACTATTATTTCGATTAGTCTTAACAGTAAAAGATTATCACGAAAACAAATTGATAAAGATTTCAAAAAAGAGCCTAAACCCCCCTCTAAAAGGCATTGAATAACAATGAAAAAAAGGATACGATCATGGTCAAAAACCTTAAATGGGAGAATCACAACCGCCCACCTTCAACAATAAGGAGAATCAAAATTCTTTCCATCGGAACCACTGTTGTCTCTGGTTTTTCTTTTCCTTGTTTTTTCATCCCAAGGATAACCGCATCAAACCAATGGTCGCAGAATGATAGGATAGGGCCTATTTGAAATGGAATTGCAATATCTGGTACCTTATTTGAATAACAAAAGAGATTGTGCCTTAGCAAAGTGACGTATTTCCGGCATTTTGTGTCACAAATTATTAATTCTTGCCAAAGAGTGTTATGACGTCAATGCCGCTGTCGTTACTAATGTATTTGATAAATATCCAACATATCACAACCTTTTTAAGTAAAAAAGAGATCATGCCGCAGCAAAGTTTCCTACCATTTGGTGCCGCAAAACGTAAATTTTTGGTCAAAAGAGGAATTCTAAACATAATGAACCCATTTGTCATTGCGTAACACCCTCAACTGGAGGTTTTAAGCACTCCTTCTTGAAAAATGGAGAAAATCATTTTTAACCAGGGATAACATGCATCTCATTATTTATTTCTAAATTTTTTCCGCCAGGACTAACATATTACCATAAGATTGCAGGGAGATGTTTCATAGCTCACTTAAAGGTACTACCTCTCTCTACGCACCTCTGTTCTGAAACGTCTTGAAAAATGTCTTGAAGAAAAATGTCTTAAAAACATTCTGAATTGTCTTGAAACTTCAAAAACGTCTTGAAGAAAAATATCTTGAAAAACCTCTTGAAGAAAAATGCTTTAATAAAACCCGTCCGCTTGACTAGTGGACTCTAATACGTCCTATTACGTAACCCTATTAGTAACATTCAAAAAAATCCTAAATATTCTCTATAATGTAACATGTAAAAGTAAACATTTCCCATGGCCTAACATGCGTCTCGAAGAAGCTTAAAAAATGTCAGAGTCACGATTCGAAGGGATAGGACTCTGCTCAGAAGCAGAGAGGGGATATTATTTAAATGTCTCCGGCGCGTAAATCAAATCCCTTGCCATGAGGGCTGTATGTTATTGTCATCTTCAAAGACACAATTACTTGACCTTTCAACTATGCAGAATAAAATCATTATTGTATATATTTTGGGAAATGATGGGCGTGGGGGGGCTGGTTGCCCTCCGATCGCTTTTGACAATCTAATAGGGCATTAGACGTTGCAACTTAAGTAGATTGAACCCCTTTCGAAGTTTCTACGACAACTCCTTCTATACGGAGTTCCCTGGTCTAAAAAAAAAAAAAAAAAAAAAAAAAAAAAAAAAAAAAAAAAAAAAAAAAAAAAAAAAAATTGTCCAGATTGCTCTTTTCTTAGGCAGTATTATCGTGCTACCTATGATTGTGCATGCATAATAAGCTTTGTGAATAGCAAAGTTAAAACATAAAACGAGCAAAAAAATATTGATTTGCATATTATGCAAGATATGTCCAAAAAAAGGCTCATATAAACTGACTCATGATACTTTCCAAATATGTAAAACTCGTAAGGCAAATACTTTACAGAAAACTGAAGTTGGTTGAGGCGTTTCAGAGAATTGTAATTGTAGACTAAAAATTGCCAATATCATGGCTGGTGAACGACTGTTAGGAGACTTATTAATTAGCTTTCTATATACGTCTGTTTTTGGGAGGCTGGCTTTGTATTTCCGGTAAAGCACAATTATTTAAAATTTTAAGGTAAACAATTAGAAAGCTAACAAAATTTTAAGGTAACAATTAAAAGAATATCACAAGCAACTTTATTTAAGCTAGCTTTTAAATCTAATTTGTTTAACTTACGAAGAAATAATTTTATCCATTTTAAGCTTCAACTTCGCTCCTGACTTTCGTAAGTAAACTTTGTTTAAAAAAGAAAACAAAAATACCGAGTTAATATCACTTCCTTTCCGATCACTACCGTGTTCTTCAACATTGGCTAAAAGTCAAATTATCATCTTGACGTTACAAAAAAAAAAAAAAAAAAAAATAGCGCACAACGTTGCAAAAAAGATAAAATAACACATTAACGCTTACTTTCGTTTTCACTTGACTAATCGACATTGTTATGTGTAATTATTTTTATAGGTTTGATGGATGCAAACTTTTATAGGTGCAATATTCTAATAGATTAAGGGCTTTTCTGGCAACCCCCAAAATATATAAAACCAGTGCTTCGACCTTCAAGCTTAATGTCCAATCCTAAGACCGTTTCTTTACACTAGATTAAATAAAAAAAACAAGTTTTTTTTAACTGAAAGTAAGGAGCGACAGTAAAACTTAAAACGAACAGAAATTACTTCGTATATAAAAAGAGGCTGCTTCCTCATCAACACCTCGCTCTTTACGCTAAAGTTTGACTCTTTCTCTCAATTCTTCTTTTTAAAACAGTAAAAACTTTAGCGTAAAGAGCGGGGTGTTGATGAGGAAGCAGCCTCTTTTTATATACGAAGTAATTTCTGTTCGTTTTAAGTTTTACTGTCGCTCCTTACTTTCAGTTAAAAAAACTTGTTTTTTTTATTTAATTTCTGAACGTTTTTGAATCAATGCATGTTTTGATTTTTGCTCTCCGCAAAGGAATAATCAAAACGAAATTTGCATATTTTTTTATTTTTTTTGGCTCAATGGCTTTCTCATAATTTTGATCGAATGATTTTGAGAAAAAAAGAGTGGGGGACGAAGCCTAGTTGCCCCCCGATTTTTTGGTTAATTAAAAAGGCAACTAGAACTTTTAATTTTTTACGAATCTTTTTATTGGTAAAAGATTTACGTAACTTATAAATTAGCTTACGTAAAGAACTTTTGTATTCTCATGTTTTTATTACATATATGAGGGGATTCACCCCATCGTCAGTACCTCGTTCTTTACACTAAAGCTTAAATTTTATCCCAATTCATTAAGAATGACCCCCTGAATCACAAAAGCCGTAGAATAAGTAGTTGAAATTACTGAAAATACTTTAGCGTAAAGAGCGAGGTATTAGAAGGAGGTGAGCCCCCCATATGGGTAATAATTTCTGTTTGTTTTAAGTTTTATTGCTGTTCCTTACTTCCAGCTGAAAAAGCTTTTTCCCTTTTATTTTTTAATTGTTTTTTTTTAAATAATGCCAGTAAATCCTGCTCTCCCTTCATGGAAATTTTCTTCTCCCATTACAAATTCTCGAAGGAAAGTTCCCTCAGCATATCCCCCTCTTCTCAACCCCTCCCCCAAACCAAGAAAATCCTCCTGAAAACGCCTGTATACTTCCCAATAACCATTACTATATGTAAGCACAGGTCAAAGTTTGTAACTTGTTGCCCCTCCCACGGGGACTGTGGGGGAGTAAGTCGTCCCCAAAGACATAGTTATAAGGTTTTTCGACTACGCTGAATAAAATGGCTATCTCAGAATTTTGATCCGTTGACTTTGGGAAAATAATTAGCGTGGGAGGGGGCCTAGGTGCCCTCCAATTTTTTTGGTCACTTAAAAAGGGCACTAGAACTTTTCATTTCAGTTAGAATGAGCCCTCTTGCAACATTCTAGGACAACTGGGTCGATACGATCACCCCTGGGGAAAAAAAAACAAAAAAAACACAAAAAAACAAAAAAACAAATAAACACGCATCCGTGATCTGCCTTCTGGCAAAAAATGCAAAATTCCACATTTTTGTAGATAGGAGCTCGAAACTTCTACAGTAGGGTTCTCTGATACGCTGAATCTGATGGTGTGATTTTCGTTAAGATTCTATGACTTTTAGGGGGCGTTTCCCCCTTTTTTCTAAAATAACGCAAATTTTCTCAGGCTCGTAACTTTTGATAGGTAAGACTAAACTTGATGAAACTTATATATTTAAAACCAGCATTAAAATGCGATTCTTTTGATGTAGCTATTGGTATCAAAATTCCATTTTTTAGAGTTTTGGTTACTATTGAGCCGGGTCGCTCCTTACTACAGTTCGTTACCACGAACTGTTTGATATCTCTTTAAACTAAGTAGTCTAGCTAATAAAGTCAAACTGGTTTTTATTCAGGTTTTAGTATACATTAGTTTTCACAAACTGGTTACTTACTTTTAATTACTTCTAAGACTGACAATTTGCTTGTTTAATAGAAAAGCTCATTTTTCTCATGTTATCCCCGAAAAGGACGGTAACAGCTGCATGTTTATTTATTTGTTTTGGTTTTTTTTTATGAGGGGATTCTTTGACAATGATTATTTCGTGTTGAGATATATAGAGAGAATTCAATCGAATGGAAATCTAAAATTCTTCTGCATATCTTATGTAACACAAAAGCTCACGCTTGAGCAAAGTGCTAATATCTGCCCTTTTTGCCACTATGGAACAATATCTAACAATAGGCTGAAATTGCCTGGATTGTCAAATTACCCCCACTATTATAGATGGACACTTCCCTGCAATATATATTTAGATTTACAGTAAATTGTATAATATAAATTGTTCAGAAAACTAATATGTCCGACGTGGGAACAAACTGCAAGGACAGGCTCGTTCGAATAGTATCCGACACTCTAAAATCAGAGGCCTTTTTTTCTAACGATTCGTATTTTTTATGGTGATTCGTATTTTTAATTTCGTATTTTTCCGAAAAATTTGAAAATAAATACATCTTTGTTTGTTGCTTATCCAAGGAGTAGACATATCCTCCTAAATATGATATCATATCCCAGAAGTAGTCGTATTTCCCAGTAATTATACAAAGTAGAGATCGTCAGATATCAGGATGGCTCAGTTTTAGTCACTTTTTAAGCAGTAAAAGAGATTCTGCCACGGGAATCTTCTGATTTCTGCCATTTTGTCCCGTAAATCAAAATTCTTGACCCGAACAGGGCTAAAATACTACCGACTGAAAAGTTTGAGACTGCAAATCAGTTTGGAATTATCAAAAAGGTTTATATATAGGCCAAAAGTTAAAGGTTTTACTAGAACAAAGCGCTGATTCTGCTTTTTTTTTTGCTGCAAAACACAAATTTCAGCTCAGCTACGGTAAAGCGCCTTCGAGTAGAAATTCGGAAGTAGCCCATTGATTTAGAAGTGCCCAAAGCTATATCCATTTTTTCTCGATTTCAGAGGTCATATTGCCACATGGTCCATTTTCACACCTGAACAAATAAAGAGCTCATACAAAATGATGGGCACTAACATAGAACGGATATACAGTGTTACAAATGGTTACGCAGTATTGTATGGATCACACTAACTATTAATGGGTTGACTTTAGATATTTTCGTCGGGAGTGGGGAATGGTGAGGTACCCAAAGCCTCTCAATCATATTGAGAGCATAGAATTTTCCCACTTTTGTGAGAGTTATCCATATATATATAAATAAGTTGTATGTGTGTTATGTCTGTCGAGTGGCGTCATGTCATCATGTCGTCATGTCGTCATGAAGTTAGTTGTCGTCATGTTTGTTATGACGATGACGTCATTAAAGGTATTTAAGAAATTCGTTCAAAGACAATTTTTGAATTGTAAGAAGATCGTGGACGGAAAATGTTTAATTGTAAAATGACTGAAGAACCTACAATGACAACAGCCGAGGAAGCTGCTCAAAGTGTCTATGCCAAAAAAATTGCTGCTGATAGAGAAAGTAAGAAAAGAAAGCGTGCTGAGGAATCACAAGAACAGCAAGAAAACAGGCTTGCGGCTGATAGAGAAAGTAAGAACAGAAGCCGTGCCGAGGAATCACAAGAGCAACGTGAAAACAGGCTTGCGGCTTCAAGAGATAATGCCAGATTAGGAATGTGCAATTTCCGTCAACGAAGGCGTGTCGAGGAACTACCAGAGCAACGCAAAACCAGACTTGCTGCTAAAAGAGAAAGTGAAAAAACAAGGCGTGCCGAGGAATCACAAGAGCAACGTGAAAACAGGCTTGCGGCTTCAAGAGATAATGCCAAAAGAAAGCGTGCCGAGGAATCACAAGAGCAACGTGAAAATTATCGCATGGCATTCAGGTACAGCCCAGTCAATGATTATAGTAGATGTGTTCAAATCAGAACTATGTCTAAAATTTGTCCTTACTGCAAGGCCTTGAAATTTAATGGTGAAACAATGGGAATGTGTTGCGCCTCAGGAAAAGTTAAACTTCCTCAACTGGCTGCACCCCCAGAGGCATTGGAGACTTTGCTTACTGGAACTACGTCAGAATCTAAGCGTTTTTTTTTTTTATCAAAAATCAGAAAATATAACTCATGTTTCCAAATGACGTCGTTTGGTGCCCAAATCGAAAATCCAGATCAATTTATGCCTACTTTCAAAGTAAAAGGGCAAATTTATCATAGAGCAGGGCCCCTTCTACCATTCTCAGGCGATAATCATAGATTTTTACAATTGTACTTCATCAGTGATAGAAATTATGAATTGAATGAACGTTGCGAAATTTCTCCCGACGTTGAAAGGACAATCGTTTCCCAATTGCAACATCTTTTCCACGAAAATAATAATTTTGTGCGTCTGTTTAAAACAGACATCGATTTGATGCCTACTGATACGCATAAAATTGTTATTTCCACTGACAAAACGCCTCCTGGCCAACATGTGCGTAGATACAATGCTCCAACTATCGACGAAGTGGCAATCGTTATGGTCGGTGATCAGTTTTTACCTCGAGATATTATTCTTCATAAGCAAAACGCTCAATTGGTAAGAATTGCTGAAACTCATCGATGCTACGATGCCCTACAATATCCTATCATTTTTTGGGATGGAGCCGACGGCTATCACTTTAATAATAAATTGATAAATCCAGCCACTAACAAAGAAATGAATAAGAAATGCAGTGCAATGCATTATTATTCCTATAGACTAATGATTTGGTAGGATGAAGACAATTATATTTTAAAATGCCGTCAATTGTTTCACCAATACATCGTTGATATGTGTGCAAAAATTGAATCAGAACGTTTGCTATTTATCCGTCTGAATCAGACCAAGCTCCGCTCTGAACAATACATTCATTTGCGAGATGCAGTTGTAAATGACGGTAATACAACCAACGTTGGAAGATGAACGATTTTACCTTCGTCATATGCTGGCAGTCCCCGTCATATGCATGAATATGCTCAAGATGCTATTGCGTATGTTCGTCTCTATGGTCGTCCAGATTTATTTATTACATTTACATGTTATCAATCGTGGGACGAGATACAGCAGCTTTTACTTCAAGGACAATCGGCGGTTCATAGACATGACATTACGGCCCGTGTCTTCCGGCAAAAGTTGAAATCACTGATAAACTACATAGTAAAACTTGAAGTGTTTGGATCAGTAAGATGCTGGATGTACTCAGTGGAATGGCAAAAACGAGGATTGCCACACGCACATATACTAATCTGGCTACATTATAAAATTACTTCTAATGAAATTGATGATGTGATTTCTGCTGAAATACCTGATGAAAATGTCGATAAGTGGCTATACGATATTGTTGTAAAAAATATGATACATGGACCTTGCGGTGCACTGAACGAAAATTCACCATGCATGGCCAAAGGAAGGTGCACAAAGCAATTTCCTCGACTTTTAGTACCCAACACAATTACTGGTAATGATGGTTACCCACAATATAGAAGAAGATCTACTGAAGATGGCGGTAAAACAGCAATAATAAAGAAGCGTAACGGTACCACCATCGAAGTATATAACCAGTGGGTTGTTCCGTATTCCCCATTATTATCAAAAACATTTAATGCACACATAAACGTTGAATGCTGTAAATCCGTAAAGGCAATCAAATACATATATAAATACGTCAACAAAGGCAGTGACATGGCAGTTTTTTTCTTGCAGTCCGAAATCAAAGATATCGACGAAATCGTACAATATCAGGCTGGAAGATTCATAAGCAGTAATGAAGCTGTTTGGCGAATTCTTTCATTTCTGATACATGAACGTAGTCCAGCTGTTGTTCACTTAGCGGTACATTTACAGAATGGTCAACATGTTTATTTTTCGGAATCCAACGTGCAACAAAGAGCCCTGAATCCACCGGATACAAAGTTAACTGCTTTATTTTCGCTATGCAAAAATGATTCTTTTGCAAAAAAGCTGCTGTATACTGAAGTGCCTTCGTATTACACGTGGAATACTAAAAATAAAGTATTTGAACGTCAAAAACAGGGTAAGTCAGTCGACGGCCAACCTACCATCTTCAAAGATACCACGATAGGAAGACTCTACACCGTTCACCCCAATCAACATGAATGCTTCTTTCTACGCCTGCTTTTGGTGAATGTACCTGGTCCGACGTCCTTTGAGTAATTGTGAACTGTAAACGGTACAATACATGACACTTACCGTGGTGCATGCTAAGCTCTGAATTTATTGGAGAATGACCAACACTGGGATAACTCCAAGTCAAATTCGTGCATTGTTTGGAATCATACTAACAACTTGCTCTCCTTCAGCTCCTACAGAGTTTTGGAAAAAATATAAATCGAAAATGTCCGAAGATATACTCCATCGAAAACGGTTAGAGACGTCAGATATGACTTTTGATTTTACATCAGAAATTTATAACTACACTTTAGTTATTATAGAAGATTTGTGCGTATGTATGGCAAACAAACCTCTTCAGGATTTGGGAATGCCTTCACCTAATCGTACCGCTGCTGTTTCGACATGTGTAGAATTGGATCGTGAATAAAGTTACAACACGATGATCTGTTGTCGTATGTACAAAATAATATTTCTATATATTATTTATATATAGAAAATTCACCATGTTTCTATATATGAGCAAAAAGACATTTATGATACGATAATGCATTGTGTCGATAACAACGTTGGAGAAATTTTCTTTTTGGATGCGCCAGGAGGTACTGGTAAAACGTTTGTGATAAAACTGATTCTGGCATCAATTCGATCAAAAAATGATATGGCGTTGGCTAATTGCGTCGTCCGGAATAGCCACACCGTTGCTGCCTGGCGGAAGAACTGCTTTGAATTCCGCTTTGAAATTCCGCTTTAAAATTGCCTCTGAATTTGCATTCAAAACTCCCACGTGCAATATTTCCAAATCATCTGGGATGGGTAAAGTATTGCAGCAATGCAAACTTATTATTTGGGACGAGTGCACAATGGCACACAAAAAATCGTTCGAGGCTCTGGATCAATGTTTGAAAGATTTGCGAGGGAATTCGAAACCCTTTGGCAGCACATTAATATTGCTTGCGGAAGGTTTCAGGCAAACATTACCTATAATACCTAGATCAACCCCTTCAGACGAAATGAATGCTTGCCTGAAAAATTCTAATTTATGGGCGCACGTAAAGACATTAAAATTAACTACAAATATGCGTGTCCGATTGCAAAACGATGAATCTGGTCAAACATTTTCAGACCAATTGCTGGCAATTGGAAACGGAAAGCTCCCAGTAGACTCAATTTCAGGACGTATACAACTACCTGCTGAATTCTGTAATTTAGTGACGTCCAAAAATGAATTGATTGAAAAAGTATTTCCGAATATTCTAAACAATTAAGGTCAATCATTAGAAAAATATGGTATAGATCTTAATACTGATTGTTTTTCCCATGGACAATTGTACGTTGAATGTTCGAGGGTCGGTAAACCTGACAATCTATTTATATGCAGCGACAATTGGACAGCGAAGAATGTTGTACATTCGCAAGTTTTACGCAGTTAATTTGTATTGTATCTATCTATCTATCTATCTATATAAAAACGAGTTGTGTGTATGCATGTTTGTTTGTTTTTAAAAAGAGCGTTTGCATATGACGTCATTATAAGTACATAATGCTTTGTATATGCACAGACAATGGGAAAGCCAAGAATGTTGTATATTCGCAAGTTTTACGTAGTTCAAAACACATATAAATCTATCTATATTCATAGGTGGTACACAGGGACACAACTACAATGGCGCGTAACTAATATGGCGCGTAACAACTTACGCGCGCGGGGGGGCTTGGGGGGCGTGAAGCGCCCCCACCAACTAGGTGTTCGGGTGGCGCGAAGCGCCACCTCAACAGCTAGTTCCAGATAAAGAAGATAGAATTTGGCCTCTAAAATTGTGTAGTTTAGACGATTGTATATTGAGGTGGCATGTAATGTTGATGCTAAGGAGTAAAAGCTCTCATATTATTTTAGGACTGTTTCTAGCCGGAAATGACAGACCATGTTCTAGTATTTACACGCGCAAATACAGTAGACCACTTTTTGGCATTCCAGACCCCCTCTCGCCCAAAAAAATCAGGGGCGCTCCTTTATGACGGATGGTTTTTGGGCAAAGGTTAGACTTTAGTGCGAATTCCCAAAGGGAATAGAAGAGCTGTAGCTTCCTTCATATTTAAAATTATTGTCTGAAGTGTAATTGTTATTTTTCAATTTGGTACATTTTGGGATCCCACCCTTTCCCCCTAAACTAACAAAGGCTCACAATCTTAAAGCATTTCCCTCTATTCTCTAAAAGACCTGTATCAATCTCTCAATTAGTTTCTCCTATAAATGAGGAGGATTACCACTTCCTCAACCAGCCACTCTCAACGCTAAATTTTCACTATGGCATTGCTCGAAATAGAACACGTTTTCAACGGATTGTTGTTACTATACAAGTATTCAGAAAAGCAATTTAAATGTCTGCTTTACTTATTCAGCCGTTTTTCCTGGAAAGTCGGAGATTTTGAAAAAAATTCAGTTTTAAGGTTTGGTACAGTTAAGTGTAACAAAACTGAAAACTGAACAAATGTTTTTATTAGTGCACATCCCTCTTATGGATTTAGGTTATTTAATAGTTAAGAACGATGGTCACCTACTAGAAATTTCGACCTGGACAAGCCTGCAAAACTTTATTATAAGAGAAAAGGGAATGTTCAAAAACATTTTTTTTTTACCCAGAAATTGTCATAGTTTTCGGAATTTCTTTAAAAGTAATAATTTTAACATAGTTTTGCGTTTCATTAGGGGTAGGCCTAGCATCAGCTTTGCCTCCCAATCCTGCCACAGGTGTCCGCTCCGCTTCTAGAGTTTTGACCATTCACTAAACGGAAAATTTGTAGGGAAACCTTTCATCCCTTTGGAAAAAAAAAACTTTTTTACTCATATTTGGAATAAGATTTAGCTCTAGGGATACTATTGGCTTCTCTTGAGCCATTAGCAAAGCCCTCGAATATATACATTTTTAAGAACTGTGATAATTTGCTAAAACTCCTGATTCTATCCGCTTCGAATGTTCTCTGACAATATTTTGTAGGGTTTTCAAGCTAGCAACTAAGCACCAGTATTTTTCTGAAAGCCGCTATTTTTTTAAAAACAATGCATATTAATCATCTTTCAGTCTTATCCAGATGTTGAAGGAATGAAAAAGTACTTCTTATTCAAAGTATATGGCAGTCTAGTCAAAGCAAAGGGAGCCTTACTTATTGGTGTTGGAAAAATTCTCAAATTGAAAGGAAAGATATTGCTTGCCAAAGGAGAGGCACTGGAGGACATTGGATATTATTTAAAGGTCAGTTTAAACTCTCCTATTTTGCTTTCTTAATTTAAAGTTGGTCATTGTAAAATGCCGCAGCAGAAATTCCAAATTTGTTAATATGAAGCTGATTTAACTTCGAATTTTTCATCCTCCCCAAAATGAGTCCGCTGAATAGGCCCGTTCCAGTGGTGAAAATTCACAAAAATGTTGGGGGGAGGGTAAATGGATTTTTAAAAATCTTTGAGAGGGGCAAAGACAAGGCCAAAATGGTATTTTCAATATCTAAGAGGGTGAACACCCCCTCCCATTGGTACTGCTGAATAAGATGATCCAGGGTTCCCCCTCGTAATGTTAAGATACTGTGTGTGTTTTACTCGAAACAAAACAAATTTTGAACAAATTCAAATTTAGTGGGACTAAAGAAGTAACTTGATTCTCAGCGCGGTGGTTTATAAGGGTGGTTACCACTCCCTATGCAACATAGATTTGTAAATTTTAGTTTCTATCTTCTATGTAAAATAATTTCTGCTCGTTTAATATCGTTTAGTAACTTTTACTTTGACTTTCAGAAAATGTTGTTTTGTTTACTTTAGGTTTGCCAAATTAAGAAAGATTACTATCCGATTTGTTTTTAAACATGCAACCTTTTAACTGGAATTCCTACATTACTCTAATGTTAGGAATGTAATTCCTAACTCAAAGCTTGTCTCTTTAATTCAAAGAATTAACAAACCAAAATAACCTAACAGATCCTAACTTGGTCCTTTTTAATAAAAGCTCCACTTAGTTCAGGTTTTCATCCTGTTGTTTCCTTCTTCTTACATCTACGGTTTTACGGAGTTTTTATTTATTGTTGCCTTTTTCTATACAGAATTCAGTTTACTGAGTATAAGACAGAAACATTATTTTATTAAACCATTAATACTTTTAATCCTCAAGGTCTCACTGGTATCAACTCATTAATTCATAGCTCACTCCGATTGTAACCTTACACCAGTCATTGCCTTGGAAAAGAAAAGAAAATGAAAAAAAAATTCTTTTTCAAACAGAGAATCTATGTTTAGTGAAAAAAAAAAACATTAAATATAAGCATATTTGAAGTTCAGGTAATAATTGTATTCTCTCTTTTTTTAGGATGTTAAATTTAATACTTACATGTCGGATCCTTATGGGTATGGACATGAAGATGACATCCTTGAGGACTTAATCGAAAAAGGCCACAAACATAAGGGATACAAAAAATCTAAAAAAGCGAATGGTTTCAAGAAACCTAAAAAAAGTTATGGTATCTCCAAAGGACCACCTTATGTACACGAAGATAGTTACTATAAGAGAAGAAAATCTGGAATAGGTAATGTCAAATAAAAGAATGATAACAATACATACCAACCACTGCTTTGCATTTATATTGAAAATATGTAATAAATGAGGCATTACGAGAGGCTGTGAGTGTCTCATATTGCTTCATTTACCCTTTACTGAAAAGCAAAAACGAACAAACAAATGAACGTGGACTGTCAATTTAATTGACATATACTAATATTTGTTCCTTAAAGTTTTAATAATTTTTTATTTATAAATGTAAAAATGAAAACATCTAAAAGATTTTTTTTTCAATGAAGCAAAAATTATGTTCTGATCTTAAGAAGACAGTGTGTGCTATCAGCCCTACTCATGTTAATTTTTGCTCGTTTTGAGTTTGACTGGGCTATTTATTGGAATTCCTGTCCGTTTTGAGTTTCATTTATTTATTGATGCTGATTTGTGGTAGTTCTGCGCTTGGAAGATTATTTAGCTTTATTTTTGCTCATTTTTGGCTTAATGGAGCTCTTTGCTTTTCTTTGAAAAACTTGTTTTGTGGAAAAATTTTTTTAAATTAATTTCTGTTGGTTTTTTATTGAAATATTTTTTTTTCATGGAAAAAATTTATATCTTTTAATTTTTTGTTTCCATAAGAATTCATACTTTGGTTGCTATTTGTACGTTGGAGAAACTTTTTCAACAATTCTTATTCTCGACACCAACAGTATTTCTTAATCTAATTTTATAACTCCTGAAGTTGATCTAAAAAAATAAAGCTTAATATAATTCCCGAAAGGTTCTATCTATGCTCTTTAACAACCTAGATACTCTTACACTGTTTTTATTTATTTAAATTTTAAGAGCAGAAGTAGTAATAGTAGCAATCCCAAAGATGCAATTTAATACCCCAGTCGTTCTCGATATATTGCTGAGGTGTCTTACTGGTAACTATAAACGCAATGCCTTTTGAAAAGGAACATTTAGTTTCAAAGCATGGGCCAATTGCATGATTGTTGGGGGTTGACATGCCCAATTTCCCTAAGGAGTAGTACTGCTATGCTGAACAAAATGGCTGTCTCAAAATTTTGACTGGATGCGTTCGGAAAATGAATGGGCTTGAGAGAATGGTTCCTTGCCCTCCGATCTCTTTCTACTCTTAAAAGGGCACCAAAGCTTTTAATTTTGAATCGAATTGAGTTCTTTAAAGGTTTTTAGGTCTTTTAATTTTGAATCGAATTAGCTTGATATTTCTAGCTATTATAGAGTGGTGGTGTCAGTGATATAGCTCCTACGCCCTTTTGAAAATCTGTATGAATACAGTTTTTTCGAATAATTGAAACTCCTCCTAAACATTCCCTGAAAGTTTCACCTTAATACCCTTATCGTAATTAGTTACAGTAAATGTAGTGGTAGTATTAAAACTATACATATGCTGCCTTCTGGATAGTTCAAAATCTCCCACAACTTACCCTTAAAAGTCTAGCTTAATGATATAAGTTGTTCTTCCGATATTGCTTTGTCACCATTTTTGAAATTAACATGCTCATAGTTTGCTTTGACTTAGTTCAACATCCCCCTAAATATTACTTAAAAGCTTCATCTTAATAACCGTAGCTTGTGTAGTAGCAACAGCATTAGTAGCAGTAGGCGCATATCAGCTTTGGTTTCTTCAATACTCCCTTCAACACACGCTTAAAGTTTCAGCTCGATGCCTTCAACTCTTCCTGGAGATGCGAAGAGTGGCTGCTCCTTGGTCACTTTTTCTCTTATAAAGGCCACTAGAACATCTGATTTTCAATCCAATGAACTTCTTCTGGAGTTTATACGATCACCCTTTCCATAAAAACCTTGTATGTCCTCGGAGCATAGCTTAACACCCTTGCGCTCAGGGCTGTAGAAGGGGGGGGGGGTTATCATCCTCAAAGACATAATTTCCAGACCTTTCAACTATGCTGAACAAAATGGCTTTCTCAAAATTTTGTTTAGATGGGTTTTGGGAATTAATGGGCGTGGAGGGGCTTTTTGCCCTCTTATCACTTTTTACTATTAAAAAGGCCACTATCCCTTATAACATGAAATCGAATAAGCCATTTAGGAAATTTCTACGGCAACAAATGGCCACCTCACAATTGTCACCAGATGCATCCCGGGTAAATATGAGGTGTGGGGGAGGGGGTAACAGCCCTTGGATCACTTTAGATTTTAAAAGGAGCACTTGAACTTCTGATTACATATCCAAGAAGCCCCCTCCAAAGCTTATACGACTGTCTTTTCTATGGAAAACCTTTTATGCCCCCATCGCATAAGCCATGACCCTTGTTCTGAGGGCTGTGGGGGAGTCATCCTCAAAGACATAATTTCCAGACCTTTTTAACTATGTTGAACAAAATGGCTATTTAAAAATTTTGATTGGATGTGTTTGGCGAAATGGTGGGAGTGGGAGGAGGGCTGGGTGCCCTCCAGCCACTTTCGACTAATAAAAAGGGTCCTAGCCTTTCAATTTTCAATGGAATGAGTCCTTTTCGAAGTTTCTATGATAACACCTTCAATACGAAGTGCCCTGGTCTAAGAAAAAAAGAACTTTGCGCCCACATCGCTGTTTACTTTGGCAGCGCTATTGCGCTGCCCACGACGAAACAGATCAGTTTCTTCTAAAGTGCCAGTTTGGCAATTTTAAATCCACTTGTCCCCAAAAGAACCAGAATGCCTTTGGACAAGTTTCATGTTGCAATTTTGATGAAAATGGTAAAAATTTTGAATGAGAACTATTGAAAGCAGACTCATAGTTTGACATATATTCATGTTATTTTCAGGAAATCTCACCAATTTTTATTTGTCAAAGCGATAATTATAATTGATCAAGTGCTTAGAATATTCTTTTGCGCAAAACGCAAATGGCGCTATGCCATATAAAAGGTTCCAAAGGCAGGCCTACTGTTTGTAATAATTTCTATTCGATTCAAGTTCTTACAAGATTATTCCTTTTGATTTCTGTTCATTTAAGGATTCTTTTATTCATAGATATCAATATCTATTATCTTTTTTTTACTTAATTATTTATTTGCCTGTTATGGGTTGCTTATTAATAGTATAATTCCTATTAGTTTGAATTTATTATATCATTTATTTCCGTTCCTCTTAGGTTTTAATATTACTATTTACTTTTCCTTGAAAAGATTTTTTATTATAAAACATAATTTAAAATTAATGTTTGTTTGTTTTTGATAGACATTTTATTGCCATTTAAAATTGAAATAAAATTGACATTTTATGTTTATTTTATTGATTAATATTAGAAATGTGTGTAAAGTTTTTGAGCTTTCTCTCCCTTCCCACTACAAAATTGGAATTCCTGCTCCTATCCTCTTCATTCTCCCACGCAACCTGAAAATTTTAACTCCAGCCCCCAAGCTGTTCTTGAGATATTGCAGATAATTTATTTTTATAAACTCGATGCTGTAATGTCATTTGGTTTAATTTTACTGTCTCCTTTCAAACCATAGTTGGAGGTTCAATTTCACCTCACTCTCCTCGTCAACACTCCCTGCAACTTTTGACTTGATACCCCAAGTTATTCTCAATGTGATGCAGATATGCCATTTTGATCATTTGTTAAGACATAGTGTCTTTTGATTAACCTAATAAGTGGGTTTTGTTCCAAACTCTGAATGTGAAAGCAAGTTCTTATAGTGCAAAAACGTCTGCTGAATCAGACACGAAATTTTAGCCTCTTCCCTCTTCCACAACTTCCACAATTCAGCCTCTCCCTCTTCAAAAATTCGAAACAAAAAGTCTCCTTGCTCTGTTCCTCAAGTTCCAACGTTGTTTTCCAGGATGTTAACAAGATATTACAGATATGCTGTTTAATGGCCTGAAAGGATTTATTCCACCCCGCATCCTTTTCCTGAGGTTTTGTAAATAAGATATTATGGCAACCTGGTTGCACATAGGGTCTTTTGATTTAGTTATATCTTCTCCTCTAAGCCATGGCTTAATGTCTAATTACCCTGACCCTCTCTGGAAATTTCAACTTTATACCCAAGGTTGCTCTCAAGCTATTGCAGATTCACCATAAGGCATGGTGTCGTTTGATATGAGACTTTAAATACTATAAGAGTTTGAAGTTATATGTTGTAAAAATGTTTTAATGGATTAGAGACATAAGCTTAGAATTATTTTCCACATCCTAGTCCAATCTTGTGCTTCACATTGTCCTATTATATGAATGTCAGCCTTTCCCTCGACACTGAAGTTAATTTTGAAAATTTATGATCTAGCAAGGACTGTAATTCAGGAAACTAACCGTTCTTCATTTAATCCCTTGCTTGATTTTAAATCTCCGTTTGTTTTCTGGCTTGGGTATCTTTCAATTTCCTAGAATTCCATTGCAACTTTCCCGCTGCCCTATGCAATAATATATCTTTTATTTTTGGTCAGTTGCCTGCACTTCCAACAACTAACCGATTCCTTGTAAGTTGTGAGGGGTTTAAGTTTTGAAATTGCCCATAAAGGGTATACTACTGGAGCTACTAGTCTTTCAAAACGTTATCACGCGATGGGTCCTACGTAATACTACCAACCGGTGGTACGCGTACCCCAGGGGGTACGCGAAACCCTCGCAGGGGGTACGCGAAGGTCCCAAAATTAATTTAGTCTACATCTTTAAAACTTGTTTCTGACTCAGTTCCAACATTTCCCTCAAAATCAGATAACATAACCCATTGTACGTAATTTCAGACTCATTTTCAAAACTTTCGCTTTCAGTAACCCGCTAATTTTTCTCCATAGCCGTAAGGTCTCGATGCTAATTTTTCTCCATAGCCGTAAGGTCTCGATTTAAACTCAGCGAGTTCAGTATCTTGTCATCTGTTGAAACACGAAGTTCGTGAATTGTGGTTGCAAACAAAGATGGATAGATTCCTGATCAGGAATAACAAGAAGCCGAATGATGGTACCCAAAACTCTGAACCTGCACCTAAGAAGAAGAAATATGACAAATCATCGGTCAAAGTGCGTCGATATTTGTCAGAATACCTAGGGCTCGGATTTAGTGCGACAAAGTCTGATCCAGTGAATGCACAGTGCGTTCTTTGTGGTCAAGTCTTGGCCAACAGTTCCATGAAACCTGCACATATGAACCGGCATCTCAGTACTGTGCACCCTTCTCATGTCGGTAAGCCCATAGAGTTTTTCAAGCGTAAACAAGAAGCATTCGCTAGTAACTGTTTGGAAATTGCAAAAGTGGCATCAGTTTCTTCAAAGGCTCTCCGGGCTTCGTATGCTGTTTCATATTTAGTTGCGAAACAGAAAAAACCGCACACCATCGCCGAATGTCTGATATTACCAGCACTAGTGAAAGTCAGTGAAATAATGTTTGACACGAAAACTGCTACTGCCCTTCAGTCTATACCTGTGTCGAACAATACCATTTCAAGAAGGATAGAAGACATTGCAAGCGATATTGTCATGCAGGTTATTGAGCAAATAAAGTTGACGAAGATGTTTGCGTTACAGCTTGACGAAAGCACGGATGTGTCAGGTGAAGCCCAGGTGATCGTCTTTGTTCGATATCAAGATTGTTCTGACATAAGAGAAAATATTCTGTTTTGTCAAAACCTACAGTCAAGAACAACAGGAGAAGAACTATTCAAGGTGATTGACAAATTCTTCGCAGAAGGGGGCATCTTGTGGGACTGGTGTCTATCAGTTTGCAGTGATGGAGCTGCCGCCCTAACAGGGAAGAATAATGGGCTCATGAACTGGATAAGGAAGAAAAATCCAAAGGTGAAGTGGTTGCACTGCATCATTCACAGGCAAGCTCTTGCATCGAAAAGGATGAACGAACATCTGCACGAGACCCTCAACGAGGCTGTAAAAGTGATCAACTTCATCAAAGCCCGACCACTGAACTCAAGAATGTTCAAGTTGCTGTGCCAAGAGATGGGTTCAGAACATCAACATTTACTTCTGCACACAGAAGTTCGCTGGTTGTCTCGTGGGAAGATTTTAAACAGACTTTTCGAGCTTCGACAAGAAGTTCATATGTTTCTTCTGGAGCAAAAATCTGCATTCAGTTCACTTTTTGCAAACCAGGACTGGTTCTGCAGGCTGGCCTATCTTGCGGATATTTTCGACAAACTGAATGACTTGAATCTGTCAATGCAAGGTTTCCGGACGGACGAACTCTCCCTGAATTCGAAGATGTGTGCTTTCATCAAGAAATTGGAGTTCTGGCTTAAAAAGGTTCAAAGAAACAGCGTTAGTGTCTTCCCGACCCTTGACAAGTTTGCGGACGATAGTGAAATTGATAACCTCAACACAATCTGTGATTGTATTCGGGAGCATCTGACAAAGTTGCGAGATGAACTTGTGTCATATTTCCCATCGATTATGAACCAAGATAGAACGCAGGATTGGATCCAAAATCCATTTGTTGAAGACGTGACCTCAAGCTCCGGTCTTAGTGACAAGCTTACAGAGAATCTAATCGAACTTGCCAGTGATCGCGCCTTAGAACTGAAATTCCAAAATGTAACTGTTTCCCAGTTTTGGCTGGAGGTGAAAGGAGAATACAAGGAACTAAGTGAAATCGCCATGTCTGCTTTGTTACCATTCGGATCCACTTACCTTTGTGAAGTGTCATTTTCGGCAATGTCATTGATCAAAACCAAACACAGAAACAGACTGAGTGTACAAAATGACCTTATAATTGCCGTTAGTGACATCGAGCCAAGATTTGATAATATTTTAGCAAAAAAGCAGCCTCAAGTTTCTCATTGATTTTGTACGTACATTTAAGCACCGTCATATTGGACAATAAATCTCGTGTTTTTGAAAATCTGATTTTAGTTAAGAAAAAAGTAAAACAACGATTCTCAAGAAAGGGGTACACAAACTTTTTGGGCCTTGACTAGGGGTACGCGGACCGAAAAAGGTTGGGAACCACTGCTATAGCACTCATATAACGGTAAAGTACATCTGAATATTACGTAATAAGGTTTGTTTTTTCTTTGGCTGTTTTAAACAGCCCAGGAGGGCCAGAAAAAAAAACTTTCAGGGAATTCAGGTGCCTGTTACGTAATAGGGAATGTTTTCTTCAGGACTTTTCAAGACGTTTTTAAGATACTTTTCTTCAAGACGCTTCAAGACATTTCAAGACGCTTTTTAACACATTTTTCTTCAAGACGTTTCAGGACATTTCAAAACGTTTTTAAGACTTTTTTCGTCACGTTTCTCAAGGTGTTCTAAGAAATTTTAAGACATTTTAAGGCAATTTTCATCAAGACATTGTTCAAGACGTTTTAAGACATTTTTCTTCAGGACTTTTTCACGTTTCAAGACATTTCAAGTCGTTTCTTAAGACATTTTTCCGTCAGGCATTTTTTTCAAGACGTTTCAAGACATTTCAAGACGTTTTTTAGGACATTTTTCCCAAGACATTTTTTAAGATTTCTTTGGTTCTTACGTAATATGGAAAGTTTACTTTTTTGAGGGTGATGCAATCTTGCGTGTCTTGTGAGAGGCAAGGGGGCACCAGTCAAGTGGGGAATCCCTGCTTATAACTGAGAATGACGCATTCTCGCGTGAATGCTAGAATTCAGGGGCCCATGAAGAGTGCACAGACGTAAGTTCAAGCCATATTAAGAGATATTTTTTTAGGTTCTAATGAATATGCCTTGTCTCTTTGAGCCAAGACCATGCATTTCTGGGTAAATACTGCACATTTGAATAATATTCTTCTCCGTATTCCACATAATCGCATTAGAGGTAAATTTAATCCACATTAAGAGCTATTTCTGAGATATTTTAATGAAAATACCTCGTTTCTTTGACCGAGTGTTAGATTTTAGTTCCCCTCCCTCGAAAAAATCCTTTAACACCTCCCAGATTATCGTTAAGCTGTAGAACACGTAAGTCTAAGGCCGTTGCCACCACCGTGGCACCTAATGGCGGGCTCGTAGCATGCTTTAGAACGCATTATTACACCACAAGCATATTCTGACATTTTCCTGCAAAAAATAACCGCATCGACTAGAATCGATCGTTCATACTTAAAGTAAAATTCTCGATAGTATTTCTTCTGCTGACTCCTGGCAATTGACATTAGCGCGGCACAACATGCCAGCTAGTGGCACCATCTAGTAACCGTCATCATCACTTGAGCGTTTTCTGGCAGTAAAATCCAACACTTATCATACACATGGCGTTTTTGGGCATTTTCCTGCAAAAATATTTATTTACATTCGAATAAATTGTTTAAACTTGAAGAAATATTCCCAATAGCATTTCTTAAGATGACTCAAGGCAATTCAATCCAAGATCTCTTTTGTTATTACATAATATTGAATGTTTACTTACGTTGAGGGTGACGCAATCTTGTGTGACTTGTAAGGGGTCAGGGGCCACCAGTCAAGCTGGAAAGTTTTGCTTGTAACTGAGAATGACGCATTCTCACGTACCATGCTAGGCTTCAGGGGCTCGCAAGGAGGGCACAAACGTGGGGTGTTACATAATGACGGCACTCACGTGGGATGTCATGTAATGACGATGCACAATTGGGATGTTATATAATAATTCAAGAGTTTTCATTTTCTTTCAATGCGTTTTTTTCTCAGGAAACCTTTATATTCTAAAGATTTTTGTCCGCATTAGGATTCGAAAGAGATTTCTTCTCAACAGAACGGAGTGATAGACAACTGGACCAAGAAAACGTTTCTAATATTATTGTTCGGATAATACTTTCTAATGGAAATGTTTCGATGAAGATATAGGTTATATGTTCCTATGTCTGCAATAATTGACATGCGAGGGACAAAATTGATTACTAGAGATTGGTTACATTTGATGTGTACCTGTTTTTTAAGTAATGCTTTAGAGGGTATTATCAGATAATGTTGGGGATTGTTCTTCGCATATTCTTTAATTAGTAGTATTTTACTCTATCTGAACTTGATTGTGCTATCAGAGATGAAATAGAAGCGAGAATAGTAACATAAGTAGAATGTGATACACCTTAATATACAATCAAAAGTCTATCTTTTCCTCTTCACTACACAGGATTTAACACTGATTTTAGAGGCAATATTGAACGAGTATACATATGCACATAGGCTATAAATATGCTTAAATTGCATTAGCTAAATATACTGAAGTTTTATCCTGAAACAAGAAATCTAAAGAACGAAGGTTTTTTTGTAGATACAAATTTTATTAAGGAAAAAACAATATAAAAATCATGAAATCACAGAAGAAAGCAATTAAAACTCAACAAACGGAGCAACAAAACGTGAAAAAATCTAAATAGGATAAAATTATTTCTCTGAGAGGGTTTGATGAAAATGCCTCATTTCTTCGAGCTAAGACTATACATTCCTGGTTCATAAGCGCACATTTGAATAATATGCTTCTTCATATTTCTCATAATCTCGTTAGAGGTAAATTTAACCAATATTAAGATATTTTTCTGAGAGCTTTTAGTGAAAACGCCTCGTTTCTTTGACTGTGTGTTAGACCTCAGTCCTCCTCCCTTGAAAAATTTCTTTTGACACTTCCCAGCTTAACTTTAAGCTGTATAACATGTTAGTTCAAGGCAGTTACCGCCACGTGACACCCAATGGCTGGCATGTGACATCCACTGGCACGCATTATCACACTATAAGCATTTTCAGACATTTTCCTGCAAAAAATAACAGTATACACTAGAATCGATTGTTTAAAATTAAAGCAAAATTCCCAATAACGCTTCTTCTGATGACTCTTGGCAATTTACGCCAGCACGGCACAATATACCTGCCTAGCGGCATTTTCAAGAATCCGTCACCATCATTTGAGCGTTTTGTGATGTTTGAATATCTCGATAGCTAATTTTTTATTTGAACTGCAGGAATATAGCATCAAAGTTGTTTTATCGTGATAGTCCAAGGCAGTTACTGCCCACCGTGGCACCCAATTGATGGCTCATGGCATCCTCTGGCACGTATTACATACCTCTGTCATTTTTCGGTCATTTTCCTGCAAAAGCAATCGTTTACACTAGAATCGATTGTTTAAACGTAAAGACAATTCCAAATAGCGTTTCTTCTAATGATTCCTGACAGTTCACTTCAGCGTGGCACACCATGCCTGCCCAGTAGCACCATTTTGTACCCATCATCATCACTTGAGTGTTTTTTGACGTTTGAATATCCCGATAGATAATTTGTATTTGAACTACTGGAATATAGCATTTCACTATTATATCATAATAGTCCAAGGCAGTTAACGCCACCGTGGTCCCCAATGGCTGGCTCATGGCATCCTCTGGCACGCATTATCACACTTCAGGGTTTTCCAACCGCTTTCCCACAAAAATAGCTTTATAAACTAAAATTGACCATTACTTTTATTTGAACAGCGGAAACTTGCCATTTAATTGTTAAATTGCGATGTTCCATGGCAATTCCCAGCCTGTGACGCTCAATGGTTAACACGCGGAACCCTCTGTCAAGTATTATCACAAATATGGCATTTTCGGGCAATTTCCTGCAAAAGCATCCGTTTACACTAGAATCGATCGTTTAAACTTAATGAAAAATCCACGATAGCGTTTCTTCTGATGACTCCTTGCAATTGAGGCTAGCGTGGCACAATGTACTAGCCCGATGACACCCTCTGGTGTATATTATCACACCTAAGGGTTTTCCAACCTTTTTCTCACAAATATGACTTTATAAACTAAAAATGACCATTATTTTTCTTTGAACAGCGGAAACTCGGCATTTCAATTGTTAGATTGCGATGTTTCAAAGCAATTCAAGCCACCAAGGCACACAATTGCTGGAAAATGGCACCCTTGTGATGCACATTATTAATCTTAAGGTATTTTCAGATTTTTTTCTTGATAAAAATTATGCTTTAAATCCAATAGTTCGTGTTTTCTCAAGCCACCTCCTCGGGATGCCCCCCATGGCCATTAATACCACAGTGGCAATATGTGCATGGCTCGTTACATCCCTGTGATACAAATTCTAATTCCTAAGGCATTTTCAACCTTTTGCTGATTCTGGTTTTTTTTTCTGTGGCTGCCCCATGGTAGCTTATGGATGGTCATCAACAATAGCTAGTTATTGTAAGTTTTTGACCATTATCATTTGTACAAACTTTAAAGCTTTACTATAAAAATTTTCAAAGTTTTTGTTTTAGTAGTTTTAGTTTTAAAGTTTTGTATTAATATTATCAGTTTTAAAACATAGGTTTTAAAGTTTTTTATTCTAAAAGTTTTAGTTTTGGAATTACTGTTTTTGCCCTTGAATCATAGCTTTATTTTTAAAGTTTTAGCTTTATTATTCTGATGAATTGATAGGTTTTTATGTTTTCAACTTAAAAAATTTAGTTTTGAGGGTTTTATAGTTATAAAGATTTTACTCTTTAATGCTTGACAGTGGGTGCCGTGAGTCAGCCATCGATTATCAAAGGCTGAGAATTGCCATGAATTATTGCAATCTAACCATGAAATGGCAAGTATCCGCTGTTCAAAAAAAAAGCCAAAAAAAAAAAAAAAACAATGGTCAATTTTAGTTTACAAAGTTATTTTTGTGTGAAAACGGTTGGAAAATCCTTAGGTGTGACAATGCGTGCCAGAGGATGCCATAAGCCAGCCATTGGGTGGCATGGTGGCGTTAACTGCCTCGGACTATCATGATATAACAATTAAATGCTATATTCCAGTAATTCCAGTAAAAATGAGTTCTTTCCTGGCCATGAAGCCTTAAGGGGGAGACAATGCTGAAGTGGTCTTCTTTTGATGTAGTTTTAAAGGTTAAATAAAAGAACTTAAATCTTAGAGCGCTACTCCATTACACAAATTTGAAAACCAATTGCCCCCTTCTCCCCTCACTTTCTTTAATAGTACCTTAAATTCTTTACTTCAAACGCCAAGCCGTTTTCAAAATATTGTAGTTATGCAATTTCAATGACTCAATACCCACACTGTTTCTTTTTATTTACCCCTACTCCCTCCCATGTGTCAAAATTTCAGGTGCACTTAACCACATCCCAAGAATCCCTGAAAGTTTCAACTTCATCCCCAACCATTAACCAATACCTCCTTGAGAATTCCCTGAAACTTTCGTTTTAACATATTTAGCCATCCCTGATATATAAAATACTCTATTTTGACAACTTGGGTGACCATAGTATGTTTTGATTTAGTTAGAGAGCCCCTAAGGGAGCAATGAAGTCCTTAGTGAGTCCTTACTAAATTTGAAAAATTTAAAACGGAACTTTGATAAATACAACTGTTAATTTTCAAGAGGTTCCAGAGTTTGAAAATTTGTGAGTTAGATAAAGTTTTTGCAATTGGTTCTGATAAATCAGTTGGTGAAATTGTTGGAATTAAGGTTACGTTTTGAATTGCAACATGTGTTACTACCATCGGTTTCGAGCAAGTGATATAAGACACTTTTCACTGTCCTAATAAAAAAGTGTTTGCAACAATGCTACTGACAACTGTGCTTCCTGGCAAATCAAACACTTTTAATAACACGTCTGAAGTAACTCACCCATTTACTTTAAACTAAAGTATAATTTGAGCAAATATTTGACTCTTGTATCCCTCCTCCTTTGCAGAAGATGTTTGCTCCTTCATAGAGGCAACTTTCTGTGCGTTCCCTTTTCATTACCCATTCAGGAAGATCTTTTTTGTGTAGTTGGGAATTTGATTCTTATTCTTTTTAAATTGACAAACAATTATGAATCTTTAAAATTTCCTATGTGTGAGAGAGAGGAGAAAGACCCAGAGAAAGAGAGAGAGAGAGAGAGGGAGAGAGAAACAAAGAGAGAGACACAGGGGGAGAGAGAGAGAAAAAAAGAGACAGAGAAAGAGAAAATACGAAATTAAAATAATCAATCGTTCAGCTTCATCCCAAGTTCGTTTTCCAGGTAAATCTGTTGACCTCTTGCCAGCTGGTTCAACAAATCAAGATGATATAAACGTCGAGCCAGGAAGCTCTCAAGGTCCACCGATACCCCTTTCTCTGAGCAACAGTGAATCAAAAGAAGAAAATAAGCCAGCAAGAAAGCTTCAAAAAGAAGGTGACTCTAATTTAACAACAAAGCAAAGTTTACTGCCGACACCAAAGAGAGCAAGAATCAAACTAAGAAATAAGAAAATAATAAAACCTAGTCCAACAGCCGACTCCGGATTCAAACCTATGCTGGGTGTAATTGACTGCGACGGGTGTGTGGAAATCCCCAATCGTAACGGATGGCAGCCAATATAAGCTAAATAGTGACAGAGAATAGTCCTGTAATTTCCTTGGATTTAGAACGGACAAATATTGCAGCTAATGTTAAAACTATCAAATTTTCCCTGGGTGTATTTAGTTAGTAGCTCAGTTTCAAAAACTGACTGAAGATTTAGTCTCATCGACTCAAATATTTGAAACAGTGGAAGGAGTCTGATCTTGTTTCGTTGTGAGGATTATTTTATTAGTGTTGCCATGGTTCTTAGTTTTCAATCTCGTTTATAATCAAGTATCAATTAAAACATGTTTAATTTAAGTTTCTAAATAAGACATTTTAGTCTACCCACTGGTGATCAATTACTTTTTTTTACAAATTACTAGAAAGGTTAAACTAATCCCCAAAACAAAAAATTACTCATTTTAAAATAGGAGACATTCTATCCCCCCTTATCAAACTATATTTGGTAGACCTCAGCGAATAATTAGAAATACATGGAATTTCCGATAAAAAAAGAGACTGAAAACTTCTACCACATCAAGGAGATTCTGGAGGACTGACTAATATTCTGCTTTTAAAAAGGTCTTTGACTGTTAAAAAATTCAGAAGTTCATGATAACAAGCTATAAGAAGTAACTCGTGCTAACAGTAACAAAACTCAAAATATAAGATTTTGATAATATATATATATATATATATATATATATATATATATATATATATATATATATATATATATATATATATATATATATATATATATATATATATATATATATATATATGTCTATTAAACGAATTAGCCTTTTTATGGTGGTTCCAAATATGCAAAATTTAAAATTACATGCTGAAATCTACAAGCCATAGAAAACTTAAGTAATTTCTAAGAACCAGGAAAACAGTCCCAAGAACGGGTGTAATCATGATGAAAATTGAATTATCAAATAATGCTTACTAGAAAACCTAGAACAGAAGTTTTGAGCCCCTTGACACAAATATACAAAATTTTGCTGTTTTTTTCTAAAAGATGGAGACGGGTACGGTTTTATTTGCTTGTTTCTTCTCCTTTTTTTTGGGTCAGAGTTGGTCATGCCGGACTAGACTTCCCTTAACAATGTAAGACGGCTCATTACAACGAAACATGAAAGTTGTAGTGTCAGTTTTAGGAGCCAAAACAGATCTCACCCCTGCAAAGTGGGAGTTCTCGGTCATTTTTTGTTGTGAAAAAAAATGGCCCGAAAAGGGTCAAAATATAATCAAGCAAAGATTTTGAGGAATCCAATCGATTTAAAATTGTTGAAAAGCTATGTGCTTAGCTTCGAAGTTTCAGAGGACATACTAGGGCGTGACGACGCAATCACTGTAGAGACACCAGCAGTCGATACAAAATCAATAACATAGACAATTATTTTAAACTTTATACCGCTGAATTTATTTATCCGGGCCTTCATAAAATTCAGACAGTTCTTGGTAACAAACTATAAATAAGGGGTGACTCGTGAAAATGGTAACCCAAACTCTGAAAAAAAAGATATTTGGTAAGTTTAAAATTGTATAGGAATTTATGAGCCTCAAAAGTTTTTCTGAATTTTAGAAAAAAAGGGAAAAATCACTAAAAAGGGGATTGATCTTGGTAGAACTTACACCGTCAATTTCAGCCTACCAGAGAGCCCTTTTTTAGGGTTTTGTTCTTGCACCATTTTTTTTTTTTTTTAGTTTAGCCAAGATTGGCCCAACTGACCCAGATTTCAAAGGATACCCGGGAAAGGCTCACTAAAAAGGAAATTGACAGTTCTAGTACCCTTTTTTAGTAGCAAAAGGAACCGTGACGGAGCAAAGCAGTATATTTTTTGACATTTTGTGGGACAAAGTAGTTTTGGCCCACAAAGGACCAGCGTGCAATCAAATCAAGATTGTGGCATAGCCAAATTTATAATTATTGAAAACCTGTATATTGAACTTCCCAGTTAGTAGTATCCCCTCCATGGTTTTGAGAAGACCCATAGCCCCTACTCCTTTCTTCCTTTATTGATTTAAGATGGTGAAGAAGGTTCGACGGTGATTCCCTCAGGGCAAGCTGCAGGTGCATGTTACATAATAGGGAATGTTTTCTAAAAGATTCAGGTGCATCTTAAATAATAGGGAAAATTTATTTTTGGTTGTTAAGTAATAGGGTTTGATTGTTACATCATAAAGAATGATTTCTAAATGAAGCAGGTATCAGCTACTTATAAATCTAAGGGTGTAGGGAAAAAACATTCAGGGGCTCTGCCAAATCATGTTGTTTTGGTTGTTCTTAAAAACATCTACGAGGTCCCACCAAGTCGGGATTTCCTTGTTTGTTACTTAATTGGGTTTGGGTGTTACCAAATATAGAGTTTTTAAAAATACCTTCAAGGGCCCACAAAATCAGGATTTCCTTGATTGTTATGTAATATGGTTAGGGTGTTATCTAATAGACAGTGTTTTTTTTCTAAAAAAGCTTCAGAGCCTTCCCTCAAGCAGAGGCATGGTCCCAAATCTTCGTCCCCCAAAAATTTCATGCTTTACAGCCGTTTCACGTCAAAAAAGGGATTTTTGCCGTTATTTTCTAGGAGCAGAACCGTTATAGAGACTAGACGTATAAAGATTTTGTTGTTAGTAAACATAGGCTGTACTGCTATTTCTAGGAAACAGAAGGGTCTCGTGATCTGCTATTGATTTTCTAGGAACAATGGATTCCTGTTATTCCTTTAGTGTGGCCAGGAGATTTTCTATTGTCCCCGGGGGGTATAGAAAAGGGCTTTGAATGAACTTCCCCATCAGTCTTGTATTAGATTCTGAAAGTGACATAACTCAAGACTTTCTAAAATTGATTCCAATAGAAATTTTAAGAAGGAATGAAAGTCTTCTTATATGCTGGTGAGTCTCTTTTTCTGTATACCCCCACCCCCACCCAAAAATAAAATGATTATATCCAAATTTAACCTACTGTAATTTTCTTCCTTAGAACAAAAACTTAAAATCCTCTACCTCCTGCTACTGCACAAATCTCTCAGTGACAAATATATCTTATTTTTATCACGTCAAGATGTTCTTTACTGTGAGAGTCACGTCCCATATTAAATCACTTTCAAGCATATTCCATCAGCGGGCTAAAATTGTATAAGCTTACAGATGTGTTTAAGCCAAGTTAGTTACTATCCCTCGTGTGTAGGGTGCATTTCAGCTTAGACCATAATTACCCTAGGATAGATCTCGAGCATACAAATCGTTAAATAATTGGACCAAAAGACTCGCTTTTATAGCAGCTGCTCATATCTGGTAAATATCTACCTAAACAAATTTAAATTCTATCGCAAAACGGTTGCGTAAATGTTACTTTTTTAGACACTAAATGAGACTGTGGATAATAGTATTTCCTTATAGTATTTAAAAATAGCAAGAAGTGTCTTTTTTGAGAATAATATTAGACTATTTGAGAGACCCCTCCCTTAATAGGGTCAGATGTAACCTTAGGCAACAGAATAAAAGTTTACTGATTCTATAGCTTTTTTCCTCTAGCGTAAAATCTTATTATGCATATTTCTCATAGAAAAGTTTCATAATTTCTCCAAAGATCCTAAGTTGCTACTTTTTGCTATCTTGAATAACAATTAGGTCAGAAAAATGATTCTTTCAGAAATGGGCCAAGAGAATTGTCCTAGGAAGCAATTTCTAAGTATGTACTAGGCTTGTTTGATCGCTCTTAGTGGAATAATGCCAAATTTTCAAACCTTTGTTTCTTTATCTTTCATAATTTTTATGTCTATCATCGTGGACTGTGAAAACGATTTCTAAGCTTAAATACTTGCATAAAAAGTTGGAGAACTGTTTGATGATAGGTTTCTGAAAAGCATAAAGAAGTTTTCTGATAATGAGAAAGTAAGCACATAACTGGGGTATGAGGACAAAGGGGGGTGATTTATTTAATTGAATTTATTCTTTTTCAGAAAGTTTCGCTCATTACATTTAAACGGCTTTGTATAAAGCCTTTCTAGCTCAAATGCAAAAAAGACTGTTTACTTTTATTATTGCTTGTTTTAGAGAAAATAAAAATTACAAGGAAATACTTAGCGTCTATGATATTCACTAATTCAAATTTTTTTGTTAAATATTCCATTTTATACTTACCCCCTTTAAACCCTATTAAAGTTTAAGTTCCTCCTAGAGCAAAGGGCCTGATCATCATTTGCACCCGATAATTCTACATAATTACGGCATATTTTTTCAGACCAGGTGAGTTGAGGAGCAATGAGGTTATTTCTGAGGGCTAAGAAAAAATGAAATTAAACCATATATGTCCTTTTTTATAAAAACTAATTTTCATAAATGATAAAATAAGATGTATTTTTCGTTTCGTGGAAAACAAAAATTTATTTTTATTTCAAGCAAACCCCAGCCAGGAGGAGCTTCCTCCCCAAAAGAGGGCGAGGATAGGAGTTGGTTCAACCTAGCAAAGTGATGAGAACGCGGGCCGTCTAAGCTCCCCACACAAGTAGAGAATGCACTCCCTCGCGCTCCCAACCCCATGGCAAGAATGCTGGACCATCAGGACCAACGCCTCCCCTGCAAACCTACGATGTGGGGCCTTCTTCTCCCATGCTAGATGGAGCTGTCAAAAAAAATATTGATATTCCTTCATGAATCCTAAGTATTGCAAGTAAAAAAATACGCTTTTTATTTTTCTAGCTAATTTATATTCCTTTTAGTTTACTCTAAGGGCCTTTTCGATAGTTTTGAGGGAAGACTCCCTCGGCCTCCTAAGGGAGAAATAGCTAAAAGTAAGACATTATTTGGGTTACTAAAGAGTCCAGACCGACGCTGCTCTTACAAATCCTAAAAGAAATAGCTAAGATAACACATCCTTTTTCAGCTTAATAATTTGCCCTGGCCTGTCAGTTCTAAAGGGTTTGAGGTACCACTGGCCCTTAAATTAATAAAATATTCTTTTCACTGCTTGAAGTCATAATTTATGCAAGGGATCTGTCTGCCTGTCTGTTTGTCTGTCTGGTCTGTTTGGTCTGTCTGTCTGTCTGTCTGTAAGAACTTTTATTCTTTTTCCAGGCCACCAATGATGATGTCTCAGCATGAATAAATTAGACGCTAACAGATTTTTCTGGTGAAGAAGGATCAATGGACAAAAACTCCGCTCAGTAAGTTTGTAAGACACTTTTGGAACATTATGATACATGAAACATAAAGGGGGTGCACTCCAATCCACATTTATGTGAAAATTTCCGGTCGTTAATTTCTAGCTTGTATTGTGAGGGCTAAGGACCTGAAGGAGCCTCTTTGGGGGTCCCACTATGATATACTTTCTGATCATTGAACCTTTAGTTGGTACCTTGGTCTTAATAAATCCGAAGGGTAACTTTGGGGGTCCGCGTAAGGAATAATTTCTGGTCATTGAAGCATTAGGTATTAGTTCCTTATAGCTCTAAAGGCTCACTCCCAAGTATATTCTGTTCTATCTCAGTCAAATATGAATTCTTTCACAGGATGAAATCTAGAATGTTTCAATAAGCTAGTAAGCTTTCATTATTTCCTAGATTCACGTACCGGCATTACCATTAACACAAGGGGCGTACATCGAAAACGTATTGCTGCCGCCTTCTGATATTAGTGACAATTCATGTACGAGATTAGTGGAAAATGAATATGAGGGTGATTATAGAGGGGCTGAGCCCTATCAGTATAATTTTACCCAACTTTTATCTAGACTCTGTAGTGAAAGATTTTAGCCTCGATGTAGAATTCTTAGACAATTTATTAAATCAAGGGCCATCTAGCAAGATCTATACGGTGTTAAAAGATCAATTACCCACCCCTCCCACTAAGACTAATATTAGGGAACCAGGACAAAATGGTGCCGGGGCACCCCCTGTTTTACCTGAATTTTATCCGGCCTATACCGCTTTTTGATATATTTATGATTTCAAAGCTGAGCTTGGAGATCCTCTTTAATACTCTTAATGATCTTACAAGTGTTAGTATCCATACAGATCCATTAGACTTTATTCCTATGTTAGCAAGATTTGGACACTTCTTGAACTATAAATTCGGGAGGTGGAAGGGTGGGAAACTGTGGAAGCATCAATCACGCAAAAATATACATTTTTTTAATGAAAACTTTGCCGGGGTGTAATCTTATTACATGCAAATGGAAATGCAGACCCTTCACCAAGACTTACACAATTTTGAGGATTTTTTTCGGATTGGTTGGGAATCATTTTTGATAGGGTGAGAATCACAATGAAAATGGGAGCTGGTAGATAGTTTTATTCATAGAAAGCTTAGAGTTAACTGTCACAAAGTTTAAAAAGGAATTGATTTGAAGATGTGGGAGGGGGAAGGAGGGGTGCAAGATATACTGCAGATTTAAGGGGTTGTGAAGGTGTACAGCGCTTCTCTTTCGATACAGGCTTAAAGTGCTTCAAGTATTCAGTCCTTGTCGCAAAACATAAACCTAAGGCAATGTATGACACAAAGATACATTTGGAAAATTTGGCAGTCAATGGGGGTTGGGTGAGGCAGAGTCTCCAAAGTAGGTTTTAACTGTTTGAAGGGATAATATTGTGCAGCACTTAAGGGGATATATATTTTTGAGAGGGCATATGAGCATTTTAATATTGAAGTTTTACTGTTATAGTATGATACAGGATATGAAGAGGGTGAACTTAAAGATAAAAAGGGGGTAATATATTCAGTAAGGGCTCTGTCCATTGAAAACAGTGAAACACTGGGTATGGCTTGTCTACGTGCCTGCCATAACATGTATTAGTCAGATTTTAAGTCGGGGGATGAAGCAAACTTAATGCTACTATTGTCCAATGTGTCTCTCAACATTCTATACAGAATTAAAATTAAAACAACACTTGATGCACTGTAAGTATCGTGGGTGCCAATATGTGAAGACGGTTTCTTGTGACAATGCTATCTTGTGGTTGCTAAGCTAACGTCAAATTTAAGCTCATGGATGTCTGCCATCCATCAAACCCAAGTCGTTTTAAAGAGCCCGAAGGCTTTGTAGTCTCGTCTGGGCATGCTCAAAGAGTCTCGATCAAAACCATGCAATTGGTAGAGGTTTTGAGACACTGGGTGGGGAAGATTGTGTAGGTGCAGCTATAGTTGCACTTATTAAAACAGCTAATAAGTAGATTTCATGATTGCGCTACATAACTAAATCTATCACCACAGGACGAGTTGGTAATTAAAAATAAAGATATGTGTTTGGTCTGTAAAGGGAAATTTGTTGAGGGTAGTGGGGAAATTTCAGTCTGTAACCATGAGCATGCAAGTAGTCCCATTTTATCGGGAGAGGGACTATCTTTCGGGGAATGGCACTTAAATTCTTGAAATTTAAGCGTTAAACATCAGTATTTCCTACCGGTCATATGCACAATTCTAACTGTGATTTGAAATTCATATTACCAGCGTTGGCACCTTTGCTTAAAGGTGAAGTTTCAGATGATGCATGGGTATATTGGTCTTTTTCCTATAATATCATGCCTAAATCATCTAAGTTGTTGCTGCTCTTAGAATTCAAATGGAAATGGTTGAAATAGGTAATACGTACTGGAATAAAATTCAATTTTTAGATTCCTATAGTTTTCTCCTAGAATCTCTAAGTCAAATCATTCAAGTACAAATAATCGACGGTTTTAATTGTTTCCCCTCGTTAAGCAACACTTTCCAGATGATGAAATGTATGATTTATTAAATTGTAGGGACATATACCCTTGAGTACTCCATCTCCACCTCGAGGCTACGTGAGGAAGAATTGCAAGTCATCAAAGCGTTTTATAATTCATTTCACGATCGTCAATGCACCGCTACCTACCATTAACTTGTTAAAAAGGTTTGGGCCAAGGGAGGGTGTAAGAATGGGGAGGATTATTGTAAAATTTACCTACAAGGGATGTATTGACGTTGTTGGATATTGTCTGTAAAAGACAGACAAAATTTGGAATAGTTTGGTTAGATTTGGCTTACGTTGGGGAGGGGTTGGACTGCTAAAAAAAAGAACCATTGGATTTAAAGCATATTTTTATAATGAAAATATCTGAAAATACCTCTGCAATGACGAGGTCACCAGTGGGTGCTGGTTGACATCAAAAGTTTCCCACGGTGGAAATAATTGCCTTGGTCTAACATGTTCTACAGTTTGAAGTTAATCTAGGAGGTGTAAAAAGAATTTTTTCGATGGAAGAGGACTAAAATCTAACACTCAGTCAACGAAACGGGCCATTTTCATTAAAATTTCTCAAAAATATCTCTTAATACGGGTCAATTTTACATATAACGAAACTTTGCGAAACAAAAAAGAGGAATTCTATTCAAATGTGTGCTTGTCAACCAGAAATACTTAGGCTTGGCTCAAAGAAATGAGGCATTTTCATAAGATCCTCGGGAGTTGTTAAAAGAATTTTTTGTCGAAAAAGGGGGACTAAAACCTAAGACCTAATCAAAGAATCGGGACATTTTTTATTAGAAGATCTAAAAAATATATCTTAATGTGTGCTAAATTTACTTGTAACGACATTATGCAAAATACGAAGAAGAATGTTGCTCAGATTTATTCTTGTCGACCAAGAATGCATAATATTGGCTCAAAGAAACCAGAAATTTTTATTAAGACTTCGGGAGTTGTTAGAAGAATTTTTTTCAACGGAGGAGACTGAAATCTAACACACAGTCAAAGGAAACGGGACATTTTAATTAAAAGCTCTCAAAAGTAGCTCTTAATGTGGGCTGACTTTACCTCTTGTGGCATTTTGCGAAATACGAAGAAGGATATTATTCAAATGCGTGCATGTTAACCAAGAATGCATAGTCTTGGCTCAAACAAACGTGGCATTTTCATTAAACCTTGGGAGGTGTTCAAAGAATTTTTCTCGACGCAGGGAGACTGATATTTAACACTCAGTAAAAAAGGGGTTATTTTCGTAAAAATCTCAATAAATTTTTTTTTTATAAGAGCTAAATTTACTTTTAACGACATTATGTGAAATACGAAGAAAAATTTTATTCAAATTGCCTTGTTAACCAGAAATGCATTTTCTTTGCTCAAAGAAACGAGGCATTTTCATTAAAACCTCGGGAGGTTTTGACAGAATTTATTTTTTGACGGAGGGGGGACTGAAATCTAACACTCAGTCAAAGAAAAGGGTCATTTTCATTAAAAGCTCTCCAAAATATCTCTAAATGTGGTTTAAATTTACCTCTAAGGAGATTATGCGAAATACGAAGAAGAAAATTATTCAAATGTGCGCTTGTCAACCAGAAATGCATAGTTTTGAACCCAAGAAAAGACATTTTCATTGAAACCTCCTAGAAATATCTTTTAATATGACCTAAATTTACCTCTAAGAATAGCCCCCTCTCCTCCCTGGAATTACTTGCTAGGAGTAGACCAGCCACATTTTGTCCCGGTGGCGTGAATATGCATAGTTTTGGCTCAAAGAAATTTGGCATTTTCATTAAAATCTTTCAAAAATAATCCAATACAAAAAGGGTTTATTTTTCTTCGTTTAATTGTTTCATTTATTAGCGAGAAAACGTATTGTGAAGTTGACATTTTTTCGTATTATTACCATTCCAAGTAATAAGGCTTCTATTGCATATTGTGTAATACTTACGGTTCATTCAAAATATAATTTTGCTAAGACCAAGATATAAATTAATGGAATATAACATACAGGTGCATCTAGGTTCACCACGAACCCAAGATCTAGGGACAACTGTACCGTATAGGCGCACGGGTTTCCCCAAGGGACCCTGAAGAAACAAACCACGCGAGAATGTGTCATCCTTAACACAGTTAAACATTCCCTATTACGTAAGAGCTAAAGAAATCGTGAAGAAAAACATCTTAAAGAAAAATGTCTTAAAAACTTCTTGAAATGTCTTGAAAAACATCTTGACGGCGAAAGTGTACGCTATAACCCTGGTGGAGTTGGATGCTAGGGCCCCTTTGCAATTGACCTCTAGCCCCTTCCCCCGTCGAAATTGGTTACTAGGGCCCCCGGCTGAATTGGTTGCTAGGGGCTCCATATGGAATAGGTTGTGAGGTCAGATTAGTTTAGGTTAGAGGTCCCCCCGTGGAAGAGGCTGACATGGGCCCAATAGATTTTTACTGCCAGGGCCCCCATCAGAATTGGTTTCTAGGGCCGGGTGTCTTGAAGGTTCCCTATTGGTGGCCCTTGAACTCTAACAAGTCCTATTACGCAACATCCAAAAAAGTCCTGAAGTAAACAATCCCTATTACGTTACAAAACACCTGCATCTATTAGAAAACATTCCCTATTACGTAACAGGCACCTGCGTCTTCAAGAAATTAATAGCATCTGCGTTTTGAAGGGATACTCGTTAAACCTCTTCGTGGTCTTGAATCATTAAAGAAAGAAAAGAGTAGTGGCTATGGGTCCGTTTAAGAGCAGTGAGGCATCGCTACTAACTTGTTACCACCAGCAGTAGCAAGAATCTTGCCTTCGTCATCAACTAATATTCTCATGTTTGCATTGTTTTTTAGCACTATCATCTCTGTAAATCATACTCTCACAAATCCACTATCATAAGAGTTGTATCTTTTCGGTATTCCAAAAGAGTATAGTCTCTTACTGTCTTGACAACGCACGCATACATTTCCAATAGTGTTATAATTAGTAGTTGTTTCATAATTCAAATATTTATCTTTGTCAACCTTCAATTCAACGATAACCTTATCATGTGCACACACTTTCTTCGAATATTTCGTCTTCATCTTTTTTTAAATATGATTTAAGTGTTTATGGTTCCAGTGCACAAATGATATTGATCAAAACATGCAATAAACCATCTAATGTCGATGACCAACCATTGAGTACCACGGATGTGGCCACATAAAATATTGAAAAGATAACAATGTAATTCAATGAAGTATTCTTATCAAAATAAAGGCAAATACAATGCTACATATTTACATAAACAATTCGTATGGCATAATGTAGTTTACTTTACAAACTTCACAATGTTTTATCATACTCAAAATATTACAATTCACTTTCTAGTGCTAACAGTCGATTTTTACATTTTCCACAGTCAACAACAAAAGTACACATTTAAATATAATACCACAAGATGATTTTTCCAAACCAATAGCAAAAGAAATTTACTTGTGATATTTTTGAAATACAAAATGAAAATGGTACACATATGTTACTTGTGATTTTTTTTTAGAAAAATAATATTTGTAGTAACGTTTTTTGATCCAGTTTTTTTTTAAATTTTTCCATTTTCTTTAAATTAAATGATATTAAGACTCTATTTTCGACGGGTTTTAATATAATACATTTAAAATTCCACCTTACATTCGCTCAGTAAAAAAAACTTGTGATAATGTAACCGGTTTCATTCAACCGGAATAAAAATTTATTGATAGAATAAGAATTAAAAAAAATCTATTCTCGGCACCTTTTAATATATTACATTTAAAATCCCGCTTTATATTCACACATCGTAGGAAACATATAAAAATGTAAACATGTTTCATTCAACCCAAATTCAAATGTATTCATATGAAAGTCATGGATTTTAAGAATATATACTCATGTAAGTATGCAAATAAGGTTCTCATGAGAAGGAATTAGAGAATATTAGGTACCAGCTGGTACATGCAAATGAGGTTCTCATTTAAGCGTGCAAATAATATATTTCTTGTAGTATAGGCAATCTGGTCGCTAGGGAAGGTTCATGACCGTATTTGCTAGGTAAACCGGTTATGCAAATCATGTACCCCTTGTACTCATAGAAGATCTTTAGAGCCTCAGGCGTTCCTGTTGGAGTATAGGCAAATTTTGTTCTTATCGGCTCCACGATATTATTACAACTAATTTTATCACCTTTGCCCGACGGAAATCCCTTATGGCACAGTGTTGGACCAACAAAATATTAAGTTGTGTAGGGTCCCAACAAGTCATATTCTCGTGGTCGGTGGCTTCTTGTCGACTTCACACAGATGAAGCAATAAAATCATTGTCCTTCGGTCAACAGAAGTCGTTTATGACATTACGTTGAGTTTTTTATTTAGGTTTTTTAGGGCTCCGTTCGACAAATCGTTTTTTAGTGGGGCAATTGGTTTCTGTTAACTTCACACAAGTGAAGTAGTTAGCTTTATCGGGCTTCAACCGACGAAATGCTTTCCAGAAGCTTCACTTGGTGCCAAAAGATAGTGACTTTTCATGGACCTAGCCCAACAAAAGTCCTTTATGATTACCTTTAGGGGTATCCCTTATCCTCCCCCTCCTTATTGACGCCTCCGAATATAGAATACTAATTGAAAAAATATGCTAAAACATTTATTATGAGAAATTACGGGTTTTAATTTCAACCTGCTTAGCTGGTACTCCATTCAATCTCACAACTTGCACATTGTGACTTGGATGTGTGTTGATCAGCCCCGACAAATTCTAATCAAAAAAGGCAATATTAAATGAAAAACTTTCGATTTTAAAAATAGTTTAATAAATACTTAATTATCTACATTTGAAATCAGGCATACAAATTTTCTGATCGATTGATAAAGAGGCTGAAAGTGTATCATTGATGTGTGAAATATTGAGAAAGCTTCCTTCCCATAATTATCATGTATTATTATACTTAAATTATCTGAAATTATATTAGTCATTTTAAGAGAATAATCCTGTGATGTATTTAGTTTAATTCGAGCTTTTAATACAGTAACAACTCCTAGGGAATGACTTCGTCTCATACATACGGAAATATAGTTATCTTTCTATTGGTAAGCACCAATTAGAGCTTGATTTTAACAGGATAAATGAATGATTATAAAACGTAAACACGATTAGGGATTCTCAACTTCAAATTTTGGTATTTCCCTTCAATTTACTTTGTAATCAACGGAACCTTAACTAAATTAGATTCAGTCGATAAGAGAAGTAAATTAGTTCTATACAAATAAGTGTAATTGAAAAAAAGCTTGAAAATGTATTTAAACGGTGGAAACTCCATGAACATAGTGTTTTTTTTATTTTGCAACTATTTGCAAATCCTCCATTCTTCGGATTTCTGAAAGAGCTAGAAAATTTCGTATTTAACTCAGACAGTCTATTATCATATTTTTAACAATATACGAATTTAGAATTCATGCCATTTTGGAGGGCTGAAGAAAATGACAATTCCCTCATGGCTATATTCAACCTTAGGCTCTTCAAATAGATCATGGTAACGAATTGTATGTAAAGAACGACTTTAGGACTATAGAATCGATAGAACTCAAAATTCTAAAAACGAAATTTCGATGACAATAAATAGATACAAAAATTACTTTATCTGATTCCGAGTATCTAGAATTTTGAAATATAGTATTATCCCAAAAATTTACGAGCTTGAGAGAAACATTTCTTAAAAGAGGTGTGATCTTGATGAATCACACTAACATAGTCCGCATTTTCAACAGTCCTAGTAGGCCTATAGATGTCTCAAATTCATATGCGTAAGAATACAAAATTTGGCATTGCCCAGAGAAATTTGATAGCAGATGATTGTTTATTTTCATTGTTTTTTTTTTTAAGGAGTGACCATATCAGAGTAACCAAATCTGTACCAAGGTTTGAAAGACCATACTGCCATATGGTGCTGCTTTCATCCTTAAATCCATGCAGTCCATACTCCATACAAAGCCAAGGGTTACAAAGCCAAGGGTTACGATATAGAATGCGTATATCAGCTGTCGGGGGAGGTTGGAAGGTCAGTGGATCTCATTATGATCGAGGGGACTCCCCAACCTTTAATAGCGAATTTTAAGCCCAAAGTTTTCGAGAGGTCCTTCTTATAAATTGAAGGCGGGATTAGCTTCTATCATACTTTCATATGAAATTATATATTCGGACTAATCCTGTAATATGGTTGCTAAGAGGAAAACAGCTCCACTTTCAGCCCCATAGCCTTGGTACATTGAGAAAATATTTATAATAGCCAAAAAATTCTGTTGTAAAGCGTTTAAAAAAAAGTAAGTTTACAACATTAGTACAGATTGATGTAAGTTTTCAAATGTCTTTGAGGTGCCAGTGATGGGGTTGCATGTTGGCGTCCGTCTCTTGACGAGACAAATAAGACATGACTCTGAAGCTTATTGACTATTGCATTGTTGAATACTCTGCATTGAGGGGTTGTTTGGGGGTTGATTTGTGTTATATGAATACCCATTTATTTAAAACTATGTGGAACTTATTATCAGTCTCATTGTTTAAACGTATTTCTTTCAATACTCTTTAGAATTTGAAGATCGTAAGCTGGGATGTAAGAATAACGTGTCGAGACACGAACAAAAGCGAAACATCTTGTTACAAGTTGGTCTAACTGTCCTTGAAACTAAATAGTCCTTCCATCGTAAAAATGTAAGCCAAAGGAAAACATACATAATACACTTGACCGTCAATGGCCTGACAAATATAGACAGTTAATCGAGCACAAATTCCAAGTTTGATCGTTCAGCTGGGTAAAAGATAAACCGTATTTTGAATGTGTTGTTGGACTCAACTTTGTGCAACAGGAGGAGGGCTCATCAACTCTGATCAAAAAAAGAAAGATTTTGTGACCATTTCTGAAACAAAACAATTTCACATTTACTGGGAGACAATTAGATTCCCATTAGGTCACTGCATCAACAGGTATCAAGGTACCTGTGTAAGTCTCGGTAAGTAACAGGTATCAGGGTAAGTCCAATTTTCAATTTAATAGCGGGGTTTATTCAAGAAAATGAACAACAAGAAAATACAGAAAGAAACTCTTAAAAAGTAAGCTTTCGCTTGCTTGGAGGCTAAGCTTCCGCATAAAATCTAATTTTAAAAACGAGTGCATATAGCTGGGAGCTCAAACTCAAGTATTAGGAAAGGTCAATTATGCAGCATCAAGTCGTAGCCTTGATTGAGCCCACAATTGAGTTCCATTGCCAAAAAAGATAAAGCAAATACAATAAAAGACTTCAAGAAAGCTGATTTTAATTGTCAACATTTTTTGTTCCGACTAGATATTGCCGTATAATAAAATTCAAAGTTAATAATGCATGTGAAGTAAACACCTTTGGACTCACTCATGACCCGCAGTTTATATTTTTGGTAAACATACTGCAACATGGCGCCAATTCCCTGTAACGCTAATTCTGTATGTAGATTAGAATTACATAGAAATTCCGAATTCGAAAATTTGGTAATTAAATCTTTGCGTAAGCCCGTGACCATAATTTAAATTAAAGAACTAGCAGTATCAAATAATGTGATTATGGTTGTCAATCTTGGAGATCCACTGACCATATTTTGGGGGATGTTCACATAGCGATAACCTTTAAAGGCATGGGTTGCATATCGAAAACTCCCACCATTTTAGTTCATCTTTGGCTGATGAATACAACTTAGGCCACACATGTAAATGTATCCACACCAGCCATGAAGTCTTGGAAAAGGGATTTGTAAGAAAAACAAAAACGGATAAACAGGTAAGACCTAGGCCCCAGCCCCCCTTTCTGTTTTTAATTGAAGATCAGGAAATGTATTTGCACATTTCTTAGAGGGTATTTGTTACAAAGTACACTGATAGACATAATTTTTCGCTCGTGAACTAGAACATGCAATTTTGACTAAATTTTTTGATTGGTTTCGAAAAAAAAGTGATTTTTTTTCCATCACACGCAAGTTAAATTTATTTAGTGCTTGATTTCTGTAGAAGAATATATTTAATGGCTTACATAAATTTACAAATAATGTTTCTAACGACTAATTAAAAACTTAATTCGATTTTTTTCCCTAGCTCTCACAGCTTTCACTTAATTTTTTTTTTGGTAATCCTTCCTACAACACCGAAAATTCTGCCAAAATCGTTCGTAAAATAAATTGCATTAAACATTCAGCGTTAAAAAAAGAGTTAATAATAGTTTTTAGTTTCGTTATAAAAGCTTTTCATCGTGAATTGGTAATATTTTAGTTATTAGGGTAACAAAGAAAATCAGTCGTGCTCTTCAGAGATGTTATCATGGGTGCAGCAGCAACAGCACACTTGTCAAGAGTGGCAACATCATACAGTAGCCATATTCGACATATAGTATAAAGAAAAAGAAACGAGTTTGAAACCAAATGCCCAATGCTTACTAAAGCTAAAATGTCTCAGAACCCATTTGAACTGCTTACCAGTTCCTGGAACACTTAACTCTTATGCCTAAAGGTTAGACACTATTTTTTACATTAGTTTGAGCCTAAGGGTTATACACTATTTTTTACATTAGTTTGAGCCCTCGGCATCTTCTCCCCTGCCTCTATCTCCGCTTGATTTCCTCTAAGTCGTTATCTAGTATTACCATGCATATTTCAAAACTTGTCTCGGGTGCACACGAAGTAGCATATTACGCAGTCCATTGCCTTTGACACTGAAAATTTCGTGGAAATAGCATTTTAACTAAGCCAAGGATTCACTTTTTGGCGTGGATGCTGGAAATTTTCTGCTTTCCACCCTTCGTTTGGTCCTCGCTCTCCTCCACAGGATACCTTCTGACTTGAGAATAGCTATTTAAAATGTTTGTGCCCATCATGTTTATCAAAGTAGTGACAAACAAAAAAAGAAAGCAAAATGCAACCAGTAGAAAGAGAAGTTGAAAAAGAAGGGAAAATAGTTTATTGAACAATATGATATTTCTATGAAAGGAAACTTCAAAACTTTTTTTTTTTACGGTAGACAATTAACCTAGATTATTGTGGTAAAAATGAGAAGGGTGGAACCATTTAAAAAAGAACCAGAAACTCAGTTCGAGGGGATTGGAGATATATAGAAACTTTGCTATTATAAACACTGGAAACAATGGTGTGCGTACTTTTAAGTTACTGTACAAAAAAACTAAAAAAAAAATCTTACTAGAGGCATTACCTACAGGTCCCAACTTCTAATATAATTTTCCTTACGATTGTCTTCATAGTTTCCTTGGCTAAAGCAAAGAGGGGGCTTTAAACTTAAAATGTGCAAAAACAAAGCAAAATGAAAAGTAGGCTGTAACCTCCAGTAGTTTTTCTTGCAGATCTTAACAGGTTGGGCACTTTATTGAAAGTAGAAAAGGCATATCTAGCCAACATTCGAACCATGGAAGTATGCATCCAAGTCCCAAGATTACTGATAAGAGGTTGAGAATTGAACGATGGCGAACACATTTCAAATCTGTTGGGTCCACAAGCCCATCAACTAGACCATTCTTGGCCTCAAAATCACCTATCTCTCTACCATCACCTAACCACCTCAGCCCTTCAGGAGCTCATGGACGAGTAAATGTGGATGCTCCAACGATCGGGGGAATAAGTGCAATCATACGACTTGTAAAAATAACAAACCACCGGGCGAAGATCGATATCACCTGATATTTACAAAGCTCCTCCGTTCAACAGTCCAGGAGCTCTATCACATTACATGCAAAGTCTTGGAGTAGGAATATATACAACTGGACTTGAGGCAGTATATTAACGTTCCAGTATTCAAAAAGAGGACAAGGTAGAATGCAAAAAAAGAATCTTTGTAATTGATATAGCAGCGAAAACCATTGCTCATGAAGATAAAGAACATCATAATTATGGGCAATTTTTATCTATATCGTTAGGATACTTCTTGACATTAACTTTTCAAGGACAAATAATCTCATTTACATATTGTAAATAATTTTAGTATATATTTTGTTTTCAAGAAAATAGAAATACCAAAAACCAGTTCAAATATTTCACGTTTGAACATAGAATAAACCCTTGACAATTTCGATCAGCTTGATTATCACGTTTCTCGTTATTTTCAAAGACAAAAGAATTAAGTAATTCCAGCATATTTTTCGGGTTTTCATTAAAACACTAAATCTACAACAACACACAAAACTAAATTTTAAGAGGACAGTCTACTTTTTACTTTGGATTATTTTTACATATCTTAAGCTTTAACTTCGCTCTTTACTTTAGCCGAAAAAAGTAAACGTTTTTTAAACCAATACTTTCTTATTGTCTGACATATTTTATTTTGAGATACAGGATTTGTGTCTTGATTGAAAAGTATCTTAAATTTCTTTTATATGTTCGTAGGTGTCGGCGGCTGCAAACATAAGCAGAGGTTATGCACAAATAGAAGAAGAATATGGGGTTGAAAACGACTTAATGGACTCAGCGTAAGATATAAATCCGAATAATCCTTTGTCCTATTTAATACAAAAAACAAGTTTTTTTTAACTGAAAGTAAGGAGCGACATTCAAACTTAAAACGAACGGAAATTCTTCCGTATATGAAAGGGGCTGTCCCCTCCTCAACGACCTGCTATTTACGCTAAAGTTTGACTCTTTGTTATAACTCTACTTTTTAAAACAATAAAAACTTTAGCGTAAAGAGGGGGCGTTGAGGAGGGAACAACGCCTTTCATATAAAGAATAATTTCTGTTCGTTTTAAGTTTTAATGTCGCTCCTTACTTTCACTTATAAAAATTGTTTTTTTTATTTAATATCTGAAAGTTTTTGAATTAATGCAGGTTTTGAATTTGGCTCACCGTACACGAATAATTAAAACGAAATATGCATATTAATTTTATTTTTTTTAAACTAATAATAACCTTATAATAACCTAAGTTTTATTTTTGTTTCAGTTTGTTTAAGAATGACTCCTGAATCACAAAGGCTATCTAATTAGAATAATAGCCTCTTTTAAAAGTTAAAAAAGAAACTTTAGCGTAAGAGCAAGCTACTGAGGAGAAGCAACCCATTTCATATACGTAATATTTTCTGTTCGTTTGAGTTTTGATGTTGTTTCTTACTTTCAGTTGAGAAAAACCAGTTTTTCATTTAATTGCTGATTGTTTTTAAATAATGTCGGAAAATCCAGCTCCTCCTCCATGGAAAATTCCCTTCCCTCACGGGAAATTTCTCCGTGGAAAGATTCTCCCTTGTAGCTTGAATTAGCTGGATTTGCGGGACTAATTTTGTAAGGCGTAGCAACAGAACGGCCAAATAGGTCGAAACTATTATTATGAAAATGAGAGTCACAAGTTGAGCAATTCTCAAATGACTGAAATGAATGAAAGAAAAGATCTTTAAAAGATATACGTAGTAATTTATGCTCATTTAAGTTTTAATGTTATTCCTTACTTTCAGTTGGAAAACACTTATTTTTTTATTTGATAAAGTCCACAAGCCGAACGCATAAAATATCTTTGGTTTATTATCACATAAAAATCATATATATGAAGTATAGTTATATATGAATATATAGTTATGAAGCTGCTTAAGGTAAAATCAAATGCTAAGATTAGCCAGAAAATAACACAAACAAACTATTCCTTATATTGGCCATTATTTTACAAAATTTGGACTTCAGCGTAAAGAAAGAGGTATTGACGAGGGGGCGAACTTCCTCGTATACGTAATATGAGGGGGTTCTCCCCCTCGTCAATAACTTACTCTTTACACTAAAGTTCGAATTTTATAAAATAATAAAAATTTCTAAAAATATTTTAGCATAAACAGCTAGGTATTGGTGAGGGAACGAATTCAATTTTATACGTTATAATTTCTAATTCGTTTTAAGTTTTAATGTTACTCCTTACTTTCAATAGGAAAAACTTGTTTTTTTAATTTAATTTCTGAGTGTTTTTTAAATAATGCTGGATATCCAGCGCCTTCTTCATAGAAATTATCTTCCTCCATGAAAAATTCCTCCATGGAAAGATCCTCCCACGTAAACCAATCCCCCCGCCCCCACCAGATAACCCCCCCTTGAAAACGTCTGTATACTTACAAAGGCGCCGGGAGAAAATTTTCCAGGGGGGGCAGACGCCAAAGTAGCAGTGGTGGTTGACAGTTTAGGTGGCTTAGGGCACCAAACTACGACTTTACCCCAAAGAGGAGGAATTTGCAATCAATTTAAAATTCTGAAAAGCTAATTGATTTACAAGTATCAGTAACTATATTTTAGGCTTCCCAGTTACAAACGAAGCAATGCCAGGCGGTGGCAGTACTGGATTCAACTAAGTTGATTCGCTTTATTTGTAATGGAATTAGGCTACGTTCGGTGATCTATAATTGCGTATGAACTTTAATGAAGGGGAGTGAGTCAGTTAGGGAGAGTAGGAATTAATTAAAATGTTCCTCAACACAGCTAAAATGTAACATTCCCATATCTAAAAGCACATAGGTGGAAAAAGTAAGGCAGGTCATATTCAGCCCCACCAGGAAATTTCTTTGAGGTGGCAAATGCTGCTAGGAACTTAGTTTTCAGCAATTTTAAATGGTAATATTATTCTTTTTCTATTTATATGAAGTACTTTAATGTATTTAAACGAATGTATGTAATGTATTTATCGATATGAAAATCCTATTCAAGCGGTTGTGATGGCTTCAGTTATGTAGCAGATCAAAAGTCTCACAGAATTTCCATCCATACAAACAATAATACTCCTTTTCATCCAACCGAAATTCTTTAGTAGTAATATTAACAAGGACTTTTCACCAAAATTACTATGCATTGCCAGTTTTTTAAGTATATTCAAATTTTATCCAAAATTGAAGTTGTATATTTAAACGTAGGACGGCATTAATCAACGTACAATTATTGATTTAAAAATTTTAAAAGCCAGTAACCTGGGATTTAAGGTGAGGTACCTCAGATTATATCTTGATTAGGCCTGGGTATGATTTGGAAAACAGCTAGAAATTGAATAAGAAAAGAGCTTTTCAACTGAAAGGAAGGAACAGATTTGGAACCTACTTGAACAGTATATTCTTTGTGTGAAGGGGGCTGTCTGTTCCTTAGCTCTTACTCTATACTGTGAAATTTGGCGTTTTTCCAATTTCAAAGAAAATATGATTTAAATAAAAGGAAATATGAAAAAAAAGATTTTCAAAGCACTAAAAATTTTTCTTTAATGAACTAAGTGTTGAGAAGGGGGTAGCCCCCTTATATACATTTATATTTATTTTCAGTTGTAAACTTGCTCCTTACTTTAGTTGAAAAACCTTTTCTATTTGTTTAATTACATTTCATGAAACTGTAAAGTTTTATGAACACAATACTTTTGGTAGCGCAGAAAAATTATCAATATTTCAATGACCTCTATTTGTATTTTGATGGGAAATTAAATAAAAAACAAGTTTTTTTAAATGAAAGTAAGGAACAACATTAAAACTTAAAACGAACAGAAATTAATCCGTATATGAAAGATGCTTTTCCTCCTCAACGCCTCGCTCTTTACGCTAAAATTTGACTCTTTCTCTTAACTCTACTTTTTAAAACAGTAAGAAACTTACTGTTTACCACTGTTTACCACAGTAAGAAACTTACTGTTTACCACTGTTTACTACAGTAAGAAACTTACTGTTTACCACTATTTACCACAGTAAGAAACTTACTGTTTACCACAGTAAGAAACTTACTGTTTACCACTGTTTACCACAGTAAGAAACTTACTGTTTACTGTTACCACGAACTGTTTGATCCTTGACGTCTACCAGTAAGATCGACCAGCTCCTCTTTTTCTTTGAATTACAATACGCATTCCTGAAAACATTTTCTCATATTAAGGATACCAACCAGCTTTTTTATTAATCAATCCATTTAGCCAGTGAATTAATCATACGAGGATTTCTAACGTTATCATAGGTAACGCAATAGTGCTGCCTAAGTAAAGAGCGATGTGGGCACAATTAAGGGTGGATCCAGGGTTTTTTTTAGGAGGGAGGGGTGCATAATCGGTTGCTTCGATGAACTTGCGAACAAAGAAATACCCACAATTTAAAGGGAACTCGACAACTATGTGTCGTAGGTAGGTAGTGGAAATGGTCGTAAATTTAATCGAAAATCTGAGGAGGGTTAAAGTTTTAATACATCTGTTGAAATTAAAATGGTATAAAAATATTGATACAAAAAATAGTAAGTTATAACAACCATCCCGCCAAAAAAAAAGCTGTTCACACATATAAAAAAAAATATGATATTTAATATTTTCTTCATGTTTTTTTGCCTTTGCACTTCTGACCACTATAGCGAGTGAGTTAAGCTTTTTATCGAAAAAAAAATGGTCTTGAACCATATTTTGGGGTCATGCAATTATAGTGACAATTTGTGTAGGTCAAATCATTTAGTATGTCGCCTAACTTTGCGGCATCGCTTAGTAAATATGATAGTAATGAAGAGCAGGAAATGAGGATAAATATACAACTTGTATATTCATAAGAGATATATAAAACATTAAATGCTAGTTCTTTTAGGGGTGTAACAAGAAAAACAGAACGGAGAGATAGAAATACATAGAATAAATTTAAGACGAGACTTTTAAGTATAGGCAATAAAGCGTTAGCTAATCACTGTTTCTTTCTAAAAATAGTGTTTTAATAAACAGTATCCACTTTGACGAAATCTCAAAAATTTACTAATCAAAATTTTACTTTTCATGACAACGTAGTGTATCTTTCAACTTTTTGAAGTTCGATATATTTTGCTTAAATTACAGAATTCACAATTTTATAAGGAACAGTCGATTTCTCTATTTCCACTCCCGCCATATCTATTTATTACACAGTCGATATCTACCTTAATATTTCGGGGGACCTTTATAATGGCTAGTCCTGTCGGTCTAGAGCCCTGTCAATTTAAATCTCTTCGTTAGTATTTCCTCTTCTATTCATCCTAAATATATGAATAAAGACCAAAATCGTCAGATAAATATGAACTCTAATAAAAATGTATGTAGGTATGTACTTCAAAATAAGTACACGAGTCGAAATGCTCTTTAAAAAATTAATAATAATGTGTTTGTTATCTTTGTATTTGATAGGTATAGATTGGTGATTTAAATTCTCAAGGTTTCAAACTGTAGAGATTTCTAATTAATTTTTTTTTTTAATCTTGAGACTTTCAGATATTCAAATTAAACGTTTAAACCTCGATATGTCTGTTGATCACAAAAATAAAAATTGAAATTTGACTCAGATTTGACATTAAGTAAGGGAATTGCCCTGTAAAAATTTTGATTTATAAACAACTAATCGTAGAAATATGATTGGATGGCATGTATCAAAATAAGTATAAAAATCAGTTTGGACAATTTTATGGGCAAATATATGCAAACCCTATGCAAAAACGTAACTTTATTTCGTGACTGGTTTGTATTGAGAAGATGAGAAATTCTGAAGTAATATTGTTGTTGCATTCCGTTTCCGTGGTTGACTCAAGTTGTAAGAATTTCCGCTTTTTATCAACATTTTATTAGTAAACGTTCGAAAAAAAATCAATGCCATTCCATTGATTCAAACTGAGTATTCAGAGTCCCGTCTATACCATCTAGAAAAAAAAAACACATAATTATTTGCCTTCTTTCATAAACAATTTTTCGAAAATCTATTCTTCTTAAAAGATTACTCCAACCTTTAAAGGACTATTTCGACTCATATACTTAGTTTTAAGTATATACTTATACGAACCTTTAATAAAGTTCTAAGGAGTTTGGTCTTTATTTTAATGTTTTAGGATAAACAGAGGAGGGGATATGTCATGTAATGCAGAGCTTTAATTTGACTAAAATCCAAAACTTAAATAAATAATCTTCTCATACATTTACTTTCTATTATACAAATCCCCTAAAAAACAACAATGTTATAAAAACCACCCCACTTCACAAAAAAATCAAACCTAAAAAACCAAAACAGACAGCCAAAAAAAGTAATGATATCGATTTCTTTGCCTCAGTGCCATAGCTAGACTAGAAGACACATCTTTGACAGTAAAAACAAGTAAATATTTTGCTTTTCAGCCCCGTTGTTACCGCACAATCCAGAAATATCATTTCGACAGCCTAAAGAAGTTAGGATTTTAAATTTTTCCTCCTTGTTATTACAAAATGAAGATTTTCGCCGCCCAGTTGGCTTTTGTGGCATTTAAGGTTATATGGAAAGGGTGATCATATAAACTTCCGAGGGGGTTTGTTGGATCGGTAATCAGAAATTCTAGTTCCCTCTTTAAGATTCAGAGTGACCGGAGGGTGGATACCATCTAATACAAGTTTTGAGGTTGTCATTTGTTGTCGTAGAAACTTCTAAAAGGGCTAATTTGATTGAGAATAGAAGTAGCTAGTGCCCGTTTTAATAGTTGAAAGTGATTAGAGGGCAATTAACCCCCCTCTTACGCCCACCATTTCCCCAAACACATCCAATCCAAATTTTGAGATAGTCATTTTGTTTAGCGTCCTTAGAAGGTCCTGACATTATATCTTTCAGGATGACCCCTCCCCAGAGTCTTCAGGGCAAGGGTTGTAAGTATGGAGAGGGTGGTTGTAGAAAATTCAAAATGGGCTCATTGGATTAGAAATAAGATGTTTAGTGCTCTTTTTAAGATTCAGAGTGACCAGAAGGTGAATACCCCCCACACCTCGTATTTTCCCGAAATGTATCAGATAGAAATTATGAGATAGGCATTTCTTGTCGTAGGAACTTCAAAAAGAGCTCAGCTGATTGAAAATTGTAAGGGTTAGTGCTCTTTTCAATAGTCAAAAGTGATTAAAGGACATCTAACCCCCCTCCCACGCCCACCGTTTCCTCAAACACATCCAATCAAAATTTTGAGATAGCCATTGTGTTCCACTTACAAAGGGCCGGAAATTATGTCTTTGAGGATGAACCCCCCCCCCCTTTACAGCCCCAGGGCAAGGATTGTAAGTTATACCCTGGGGGCATATAAGGTATGTATAGAAAAGATGATCGTATAAACTTCGGAGGGGAATCATTCGATTGGTAGTCAAAAGTTCTAGTGGCTTTTTTTATATTCAGACTGATCGGAGGGTGGATAATCCCCCCCCCACACCTTATGTTTTCCCAAAATGCATCTGATCGAAATTTTGAGATGGTCATTTGTTGTCTTAAAAACTTCAAAAAGAGCTCAATCAATTGGAAATTGAAAGGGTTAGTGCCCTTTTTAATAGTCAAAAGGTGATTGGAGGGCAACTAACCGTCTCCCTCGGCCACCATTTCCCCAAACCCATGCAATCTAAATTTTTAGAAAGCCATTTTGTTCAATGCAATTGAAAGCTTCAGAAATTACGTGTTTGAGGATAACACCCCCCCCCCTCAGGCCCTTAGGGCAAGGGTTGTAAGTTATGTTCTGGGGGCATATAAGGTATATGTAGAAGGGGAGATCGTATAACCTTTGGAGGGGGGCACATTGGGTTGATAATTCAAAATTCTTGTGCTCTTTTAAAGATTCGCAGGTATTGGAGGGTGGATACCCTCCCCTCCCGCCACACCTCGTATTTTCCAGAAATGTATCTGATTTTAATTTTGGGATGGCCATTTGTTGGCGTAGAAACTTCGGAAACTCTCCATGCGATTGGAAATTGAAAGAGCCAGTGCCATTTTAATAGTCGGAAGTGATTGGAGAGAAACTACCCCCCCCCCCCACAAGCCCAGCATTTCTGCAAACACGTCCAATAAAATTATGAAATAACCATTTTTTTAAACGTAATTGAAAGATCCGGAAATTATGTGTTTGGGGATGAATACCGCCCCTCCCTCAACAGCCTTCAAGACAAGAGTTATATGTTACACCCTCGGGACATATAGTATATATATAGAAAGGATAATCGTATAAGCTTCGGAGAGGGCTCATCGGATTCGTAATCAGAAGTGCCGTTTTTAAGACTTAGAGTGATCGCAGGGTGGATACCCCCACTATACCTCGTATTTTACCGCATCTGATAGAAATTTTGATAGGGCCGTTTGCTGTTGTAGAAACTTCGACAACAGCCCATTCGATTGGAAATTGAAAGGACCAGTGCCGTTTTTAATAGTTGAAAGTAATGGTGGGCAACTAACCGCCTCCCTTATCCACCATTTTGTCACACATATCCAATCAAAATTTTGAGATAGCAATTTTGTTCAAAGTAATTGAAAGTACCGGAAATTTTGTATGATTCAGAGTGACCAAGGGTGGATATCCCCCACCCCTTCAAAACCTCATATTTTCCCGTAATGCATCTGATAAAAATTTTGAGATGGCCATTTGCAGTCGAAGAAACTCCGAGAAGGCTCTTTCGATTAGGAATTGAACAGGCTAGAGCCTATTATATTAGTCAAAAGTAATTAAAGGGCAACAAGCCCCTCCGCACCCATCAATTCCCTAAGCAAATCTAATCAAAAATTTTTGAGATAGCCATTTTGTTCGGTGTAGTTGAAAGGTCTTGATATTATGTCTTTGACAAACCCCATACCTTCTCAAGACCACACCCTTGTTTATACTTTGCTGAAAAAAATGTCTGTGGATTGTCAGTTTAGTATGCATATACAGATACTAATTCCTTGAAGCTTCATTAACTTTTAATTTCTTAAAGTTAAAAAAGTTAAAACACCTTAAACGTATTTTGTTTATTTAAATCATACAATAAAACACTGAGTTAAACTCAAAACGAGCAAAAACTAAAATGATTTGGGCTGAAAACCCCCATGTCTTCTCAAGACCAGAACACAGTTTGCACTTTACTAAAAAAAAAAATATATTTACAATATTTTCAATTTGTTTTTACGTGTTTAAAATGATTTTACTGGATATATCAAGGGAGAAGTCCTCCCCACTGCACTCCAATTACAGCGCGAGTGTCTGGTGCCCTTTTTAAGAGTAACAATAGATTGGAGGCCAGCAGTCCTTTTCTCGAGCCTATTCATTTTCCAATCGCATCCAGTCAAAATTTTGAGACAGCCATTTTGTTCAGCATAATAGAACGGTCCAACAGCTATGTCCTTAGGGACATTAGACATGTCAACCCCTACAATTATTCAAATGGCCCGTTATACTTTAAAACTAAATGTCGCTCTAAAAATAAATCAAAAGGCATTGTGTTAAATGGTTGCCAATAAGACGTCTCTAGAATGACTGGGGGTATTAAGTTGAAACTTTTGGAGATACTACTAATGCTACTTCTGCTCTTGCAATTTAAATAAATATAAAGAGAGTGTAAGTATATCCAGGTTGTCAAAGAGCATAGATAGAATATTTTGGGAATGATATTAAGTTTTATTTTTATGGTCAACTTCAGAAGCTATAAAATTAAAAAATATTGTGGGTGTCAGGATTAAAAATTGCTGAACAAGTTTCTCCAACATACGAATAGCAACCCATACAATGGATTCTTATAGAAGAAAACTAAAAAGATATACAATATTTTTTCCATGAAAAAAACTATGTCAATAAAAAACGAACAGAAATTAATTAAAAAAAAAAATTTTTCCACAAGAAAAGTTTTTCAAAGAAAAGTAAAGAGCTCTATTAAGCCAAGAATGAGCAAAAATAAATTCAAGTAATCTTCCAAACGTAAAATTACCGCAAAGCACTTTCAATAGATAAATGAAACTCAAAACGAACAGAAATTACAATAAATAGCCGAGTAATACTCAAAACGAGCAAACATCAACATAAGTAGGGCTGATAACCCCTATGCCTTCTCAAGACCAGAACACAGTCTGCGCTTTACTGAAAACAAAATACGCTTGAAATGTTTTCACTCTTCTTACTTTCACAAATGAAAAATTGTCAAAACCTTAACGACGAAATTTCAGTATATGAATGAATGAATGAATGACTGTATTTAAAGCCATTTTTCATGCCGTTTAAATACATATACAACAACAAACTAACTAAATCATGTAACACTGACTTTCGAATAATAAGACCTTTCCGGACAAAATTTCCAACTGCTACTGTATTTACTTTTGACGTTGACTTTAAAATTCCAAAAAGGGGCTCACAACCACCCATCCCAAGAAAGCTCCCTCTTACCTCTTTTAGCCCCTTACATCTGAAAATAAAATGGTCCAGCCCATCAAAATCACCGCAAATCGGGCAAATATACCACATTCCCGGGTAACACATTTTTTCCAAACTCTATAAAGAGGGAGACAGTTTGCTCGCACCTGCATCCATAACCTCAGGGATTCTTTTGGAATCCCCAATATAAAATAAAACTCTCACCATATTTTTCTTTCACCTTAGTAAGAACTTAAGCTTTCCGACTGGCTATGGTCGCTCCACCATTTCTGGATTTCTTGATTTTCCAGTCTTAATTAACTTTGTAATCTGAGATTGGGCCATCACCTCCATTCCACGAATAGGCTACGATAAACCTGTGCTGTCCAGGAGTTTTTTGACATGGAAGGGCCATGAAGATTTTTTTCTCAGAACAAGTAATTTATCATACACTGCTCAGATGAGTATTGGGGAGGGACATTGCAGTATTTTCAGCCAAACCCTAATTAATTGGGTCTGTCTATGTTTTCCTCATGAAGAAAAGTTCCGAATTTCCCTTGATGAAAAGGGCGTGGGTTGTGGCGTGCAGACCTAGCATTCATTTATAATATTGTAGCTGTAGAGTTTCTAATGAATTTGTCACTTCTAGGCCCCATACTTCTCCCCCATAATGCAGGATTGGCCTTATTTTTGAGTTGAACACATTTTTGTGCATCTTTATGTCACATATTCCCATCAAATTACTGTTCCTGAACAGCGTTGCAATTGCCGCTTTTCCTCGATTTGCTCGATTTTCCTCGATATGTCAATTTAACTGATAATCCACGGTCATTTGATTGTTTTTTTTTTTCAGTAAAGCGTAAATCATGTTCTGGTCCTGAGAAGAGATAGGGGTTATCAGGCCTACTTATGTTATTTTTGCTCGTTTTGAGTTTTACTCGGCTATTTATTGTAATTTCTGCTGGATTTGAGTTTAATTTATTTATTGTTATTGATTTGTGGTAGTTTTAAGCTTGGAAGATTACATGACTTTTTTTTGGTCATTCTTGGCTTAATGGAGCTTTTTACTTTCATTTGAAAACTTGTTTTGTGGAAAAAAGCTTTTTAAATTATCACTAAAAATACTGGCCTTTTCAATTTCCAAAACAACTTGGATAAAATGCATCCATAGTTTAGGCTAAAAAAAAAATACTGAAAGTGAAAGTTCAAAGACATTTACATAAACAAGAAGAAAAATTAGCTTATGTAAAATTTTACCAGCTTTTTGGCACTCGGGCAAGCTTACCAGCGAAGTCCCCATGACCCTAGTAGAGTGTCTAACTCTACTAACATATTAAAGGTTCAAAAAAGAAGTTTAACATAAAAGTTTGTAATGACGAACAATAAATAAAGGGGATCCATGCCAATAACAACCAAAATTAAAGGATGGGGTTTTTTGATAACAACATCTACAAAAAAATCTCATGTTAATGGAAACTATGCAAAATTTAGCAGGTTTAAATGTACATATCAAAAGTTATCAGCATAAGTCATTTTGTGTTTTTTCAGAAAAGAGGAGCATCACCCCCAAAGACGTTCACTAGTAGGTCCTCAGTGATAGTTTTAGTTAGATTTAGGATGCCGAAGAAGACCACATAAAAAGTTTTCTAACTAGGGAAATTTGAAGTTTCACTTTTACCGTGTCACGGTTGCGTGTTTGTGTTTTTGTCTTTACTTGTTCCTTATTTCTTTCACCCGGAGTGAGCGTATCAAGTATATGGTTCAACAGTTTTCAGATCGGTTTAGTTCACAAAGGAGTTTCGAGTTCTAGTGCCCTTCAATAGTCAAAGCGAATGAAAAGTAAGCCTCCTTCCACACCATGCGGTACCTCAAGAACACGTTGGGGCCAGATACGGCGTCGCTTCAAAATTTAAAGGGAGGCATTTTCATTAGAAAGGTCAAAATGCAAAATAATATGTCTCCAAATGTAGTATGACTTGTGTAGCCCCCGAGACAAGCTTAAATAAATTTGTATTATTTCAGAAAATACGAGAATCGCCTCAAAAGGTGTTTCGTCCTCAATGGTAGTTTTACTATTAAATTTAAAATGCCCAAGAAAACCATAAAAAGTTTTTAAGCCCCTAACTAGGAAAATATTAGGTTTCACACGTTGAGCCTTTTTTCTTTAATTTGGGTCTAGGCTTAATCAGAGGGGCGACGGGAATATTTATTTCACTAGGATATCAGTAAAAAATTGCTCATTGGAATACAATTATATTTCAAGTTAAAGAAATGCTCTCAAAAACTGGTATTTAGCTTAGTAAATAATTTTGCTGAAATTCGTTTGATGTTTTTCATAATCTTAATGCTATCTCTGTTTTTCAGGACAATTTCAATGATGCTAAAAGCACCTTTACCAATAAATAGCCTTTCTAATGAAATAAAGTTCCGAATTGGCCGAAAAAAGAAGATGAAAGAAGATAGTATGAGTTACAGTCCATCTCCTAGCCCAGCGCAAGATCCTATGAATACCAACTTTGGATGGGATTTTCCAAGTCCGCCTTCTTTTTCTCCTCCTTCTTTCTTTCAGAACCCAGGATATGGAGGAGAGTTATCTCCACAGTCCCGTCCTTCAGAGCATAGTGCCCCTTTGCAATCATCCCAAAGTTCCTTCTCTTGGCAAGGGGAAGCTAGCCCAGGGTTTGATTCGTACAAGGGAGATAATGGCGATTTTTCTTCTGTGCATGGCAATCCCACGCCACCAGGAAATATGAATAGGGAGCCTTTTGGAGGGGCGAGTGATAACTATGGAAGTCAAGAAGATTTTGTAAAAACGACGAATGTAGTGCAGCCTGTATATTACTATATATATTATCCTTATGAGGTAAGGACTTAAACTTTTTCTTAGCATAGGAAAAACTGTTGTTATAAAAATTTTTTTTCATTAAGGACGTCAAAACGGGCATAATAAAGAAAAAAGATCGTCTTGATACAACTGCATTAAAATCGAAACTAGAATCCACCTAGTTGAAAATTTATCCATTTAAACAATAATACTGACAATAATAAAATAAGGTAACTAGTGCAATTGTTAAGAAATTGACCTATTTAACAGCTTATATTATCGAAAGATAAAATGAAATTCAGGCTAAAGAAATAAACTATTAACACATTTCCTCAACGAAATAAGGCCCAAGAATTTGGCTTCTTCAGTTTTTGACTTTGATTCTTATGACCAGGTCACACTTGTGGATAAAACCGAAAATTCGTACGAGTACAGCACCAATTGTGTGTCCCGCTTGTAGTCCAATGAACTAAACGATGCTCAACTTTCTGACTGAGATCTTGAGATAGATCACCATATCAGAGTAAACATACAAAATTAGTCTGAAATTAGAAAATATGGAAGCTTGGACAAAGTCTTCCCTATCTGTGAATTGAATCTGGCAAATAATACAAAGACCTACTTTAAGTACCAGCCCTATGATTGTCATCCATTTTTAGGCACTTAGCTTCAATAATGTTACTGTTTTGAGAGAGCATTCGAATAAAGAGAAAAAGATAGACTATCATCCCTTACTTCCACGCTCAAAACTGGCTTTAATCCATTGGTTTACTTTTGTGACTTCAGTTTTTTTTTTCTTTTAGCCAATCACATTGCTTCTTAAGCGTACATTAGAAAGGGAAGCCAAGTAACCATTGGTATCAATTAACAAGACTATAGGGCCGAGGGACATTTTGTATTTTTTTTTTCAATGACAATACAAAATAAAGCTTTTTCAACGAAAATACCATAAAAACTATTTTTCTAAATCTATGGGGAGCATATACCCCCCTGCCTTCCCCCCGATTGACACCACAAACAGTTTGATAAACAAGGCCTCTTGAAAATGAATATAAAAAATGTCAGATTTGAAGTAAATTTAAACCAGTTGGTAGAAAAAAGTTATGTAAATAATAAAAAGTAAGCATTTTGTTGTTCTTATTATAGGTAGTTTAGAAGTGGAATACTCGAAGCAGTTGAACTTTGAATACTAAACTATTTACAAGACCAAAAACATTACTACTTGGTTCATACTAACTACTAACACAAATTCATTAATTCGTTAATCGGCTGAATTCAGTCGGTTCCTCCATTTAAAAGCTAATGGAAGCTTTAAATGCTTTCGAGACAAAATTCTGAGATAGCCAATAAATTTAGAACTACCAAAAGGCAATGCACATAGCCTAACAAAAACCATTGTCTTCGTCTATAGTTTCTAATATCTAGGAATATAGCGTTGACCCCAATTTAAACTCTGCATCGATTATGTTTACAAGATATTAAATTAAAAAAAAACAAGTTTTTTGAATTGAAAGTAAGAAGTAAAATAAAACTTAAAACGAAAAGAGATGATTACGCATATGAAGAGGGTTACTCCTCCACAATACCTCGCTCTTTACGCTAAAAGTTTTTAATACTTTTAGAAAAAAGCTTCTTATTGTTCTAATTAAACAAACATAGTTTTTCAGGAGTTGTTCTTATGGAAGTGGGACATAATTCAAACTTTAGCGCAAAGAGGAAGGTGTTGTGGCGGAGTAAACCCCTTCATATACATAATAATTTCTGTTCGTTTAAATTTTGAAGTTGCTCCTTATTTTCAGTTGAAAAAACTTGTTGGTTTTTATTTCATTTCTAATCGTTCTTAAAAAATGCCAGGAAATCTAGCAACTCCTCCAAAGAAAAATCCCTCTTCCCCAAGGATTTATTCCCTAGAGAATTCTATCCTGGTGAATATTTACACCGGACAAGTACCCTTAACATCTCTGTGCGTAAAATTGAGTTGGCAATGAGAAAGCAAGACATAGAAGAATTCAGTATAGGAATTCTGGCAAATTTCACCAGTGAAAAATTTCCCCTGAAAAATTCTCTCCCTGGAAACTTCCCTCAACATGGATAACTATTCCCAAGGAAAATCCCACAAGCAGAAAATTGCCTTCCCCCGAAAAATTTATGCATGCTTCCCAATAACAAATACTCTACGTTAACAATGGGCAAGTTTTGTAACTTAAAGATCTTTCCCCAGTGGCTGTGGGGGGTCATGAAATCTCCAAAGGCATATCTATTCGGCCTTTCAACTATGCTGAACAAAATAGCTATCTCAAAAATTTGACCAGACGATTTAGAGAAAATAGAAGCGTGGGAGGGGTACTGATTGCCCTCGAAGGTTTTGGTCAGTTAAAATGGGCACTAGAACTTTTAGTGATATTCTAGGGCCACTGGGCTGATACGATCATCCCTGGGAAAAACAAACAAAGAACAAACAAACACACACCCGTGATCTTTCGTCTAACAACAAAAATACAAAATTCTACATTTTTTTCAGATAGGCACTTGAAACCTTTATAGTATGGTTTTCTGATACGTTGAATCTGATGGTGTGATTTTCATTAAGATGCTATTATTTTCAGGGGGTGTTTCTTTTTTTTCAAAAATCAGGCGAATTTTCTCAGGCTCGTAACCTTTAATGAGTAAGACTAAACTTGACTTAAAGAAATTATGTATTTGAAATCAGGATGAAACTCAAATTCTTACGATATATCTATTGGTACCAAAATTCTGTTTTTTAGAGTTTCCGTTATTATTGAACCATGTTTCTCCTTACTTATAGGTCGTTAACACGAACCATTTGTACTAGCATCAAAATATTAGCTAACGTGTTCTGAGACAGTAAAAATGGAAACAACACGAAAACTGATCAATTTTCTTTCAAATTATTCATCTGGTAATGAAAATACTGTAATCCCAAAGTAAATATTAAAAAAACCCTACCAACTGTGAAAAGATAATTATTCGTTAGAACCACTTCCGTCCTGAACTGCTATGCTAGGTTGTATGTCTAGAAAACACAAAATTTTCGGCCTTGTATCTTTCATTTTAATGGATAAATAGCTTACATAAAACTTGTTTTTATTTTCAACAACGGTAGCTTTTACGAAGTCACGTCAATCATTCCATAGATACTGTGGGTATCATTTAAGCATCGGCGCTGTATTTGTTTTTCAGAAAAACAGAAACGAAAAAAAAAACAGATGAAAAAAAGAGAACAGAACAGAAACACGCCCTTCCTGTTCTGTTCTTTTTTTTTGGAAAAGCAGAAATACAAACAGGTTAAAAAATTAAGAAGCAAAAAAAAAATGAAAAAAACCTTTTTCTCCTTTCTGCTCTGTTTTTTGGAAAAAACAGAAACAGAAACAGGTTAGACAAAAACAGAAACAGAAGTAAACACAGAAACAGTGCCTATGCTTAGCACTGACGCTGTTTGAATTTTTCAGAAAAACAGAAACGGATAAAAAAGATTAAAAAACAAAAACAATACAGAAACATCAACAGGTCCGTATTTTTCCTTTCTGTTCTGTTTTTTGGTAAGATAGAAACAGAAACAGGTTAGACAAAAACAGAAATATAAGTAAAAACAGAAACAGTGCCGATGCTTAGTGTCAAATAGCTGGTGTTAATTTGTAACCTGTAGAACCTTGGATTTCGTCAACGTTTGAGCTTTTTGTTCGTTTGATTGTTGAAAACTTCATGTACATAGTGTTTTATAAGTTTTTAGCGTCAAATAGGTGTAAACTAGATTGGGGACTCCTTTTAGAGGAGTGCTAGGGGGCAACAATTCTTCACTGTTTAGCAATAAGTCTCAGGACATTAAAGCCACTGAAAAGGAATGGTTTACCACCTTCAGATGATTCTCGGCATTTATCTCTAGCTTTTTACGAAAAGGTACTCTTGAGCTAGGTCCAAAAACCACGAAAAAATACAAATTTGGAAGTAACTGACTGGTATTTCAATTAACTTAACTTTCAGCGGCCCAGAAAAACATGGTTGAAGAAGATATCAGCAAAGGTTACCGACGCAAAAGCTAAACATTATGAAGAAAAGGGAAAGAAACTTGTGCAAAAGGGATACAAGCTAATATACAAGGTAATTAGCTTAATATTTCTCTATAGCCCCAACCCCAATTGGCGGTTATTTTATCCTTTTTTCCGAAACTATTCAAGTTTTCGCATGATAACAGTTTTTGACAATCAGACTTAGAATTAATTACTTTTGCTTGTTCGAAATAAGCATAAATAGTAGATTCTGTTGAAGCAAAAACTGTAGACCTAATCCAAATCTTTTAGAGCTTTGACTATTTTTTTTTGCAAGGGATGTTTTACTATGAACTGTTGGTTCAAGACTCTCTTAAATGGAAGAAAGGTAGAGACTCCTCCCCTTCCTCAAACCTTTTTTTTTAATTCAAGTTTGATGTTCGAAAACAAATGTTTATTCGCAAATGATGGTCATCCACGAAAAAGCCAAGATCTTAAAATATTTTTAATGGCAGGGGGGCTAGTAGTATACGATAGATGGGTCTTGTCAGCACCATCTCTCAGGCCATTTGAAATTGCATATATCAATGAGGCCCTAGCAGCCAGACCCGGTGAATGACCTACCCTAGCAGCCAGACTATCTACGTTACGGAGGGTAAATCTCATTTGCATGCTTACATGAGTACTTAATATTCTTTAAGCCCATGACAATATTATGAAAAAATTTTCATTCAGGCTGAACAAAACCGGTTTACATTTGTATAGGCTTCCTACATTGAGTGAATATAAAGCAAGATTTTAAACGCATTTTATAATTAGAACCGAATTTTAATGAATCAAAAAGTGACAAGTCTGCTACCCTTTTTTCTTATGACGCGCGCTTGGGTAAAGTTAAGCGGTGAACTTTAGTCCCCAATCGATTATTATGGCGTTTTTTGAGAGGAAACTTATAGTCATCCATGTCCCACCTCCAGAGGTCCCCTACCCTCCAATGCCCATACCAAATCCTTTCCCCCGTTCTTTTTGAACTAAGAACATTTTTTTGAACAGCGAATTTTTTTAAATTATAAATTTTTTTAACTTTTTCTGTATGGGAATTAGAGATTTTTCGACTTCTTTTCATATGTCTTAAAATGACATACAAATATACTTATAAGAAAAGAAATTCACTTGTGATATTTTCAAAATACGAAATGAAGGTAATACAGATATGTTAGACATGATTTCTCCTATTAAAAAAAGACATTTTTCCTTTTTTTTACTTATTTTGTTTAACTTGACTATTTTTCAAACTTTTTTGGGACTTAAAATTTTTTTCAACAACATATATGACCCAAGAATGGAATAAGTGCCACGCCAAGAGAAAATTTAATGAAATATTTTATGCTGTAGATTCAAAGCATTCATTTTTATTTTTTATGATGATATTATACATGCCGTTATTCTTAAGTGATCAAATATTATTAATCAAATAAGATGCATTTTAACTGTCTGTGCTATTACTTCAGAAGACTAAACCCCAAGTTCATTAAATGGTCAAATATTATTAATGAAAATCAAATTTATTTTAACCATACATGTTTTTGTTTCTGAAATCTAAAACGCAAGTTTCTTAAAAACTCAAATATTTTTAATACAATAACATTTTTTAAAACTGTGCACATTTCTTTTTATGAAAAACTAGAACCTTAGTTTCTTAAATAATCAAATAGTTTCAATAAAATCAAATGTATGTTAAAAATATGTTTTCTTATTTCTGAAATCTAAAACCAAAGTTTATTAAATGCACAAATATTTTTAATAAAAAAGAAATATTTTAACCATACGTGTTTATATTTCTGAAAATATAAACTACAAGTTTCTTAAACGCTCGAATATTTTAAATAAAATAAGATGTATTGTAACAGAGTGCGTTCTTGTTTATGAAAACTGGAACCCTAGTTTCTTGAAAGATTAAATGCTATTAATAAAATCAGATGTATTTTAAGCATGCCTATTCTTAGTTCTGAATACTAAAACCCAAATTTCCTAAATGATCGAATATTCTTAATAAAGTCAGATGTATAATAACCGAGTGCATTCCTTTTTTAATGAAATTTAAAACCTTGGTTTCTTAAATGATCAAATATTTTTTAATAAAATCAAATGAACCTTAACCATATGCATCATTATTTTTTATATTCAAAACTCAAGTTTCTTAACAGCTCAAATATTTTTGAATAAAATAAGATATATTTTAACCCTGGGTGCTCTTTTTGATGAAAACTAAACCCCAAGTTTCTTAAATCATCAAATATTAGTAATAAACTCTGACGTATATTAACCATGTTTTTTCTTATTTCTGAATATTAAAACTTTAGTTTCTTAAATGATAAAAATTTTTAATAAAATACGCTTCTAAATCTTGTGTGGTATTATCAAGATCTTGTCTGATATTAATAAACATTATTAAAATCTAGCAGGATATAGTGAGAATCCTTTATTGCATTATCAAAACCTTACGTGGTACTATCAAAATCATGCAAGTTATTAACAAAATCTTGCATTATATTATCAAAATCTTAAGTGGCATTAGCAAAATATTTTCTGGTACCATCGAAACGTGTCTGATATGGTCAAAACATAAAATGGTGTCGTTAATATCATATCTGCTATTACTCAAACTTAATGTAGTACTATGCAATATCGTGGGCTATTATCAAGGTTGTACAAAAATCGCCAAAATCTAACACCAAAAACAAGAAGAACAATAGGGAATTTTGTAAGACAGTGGGAAACAAATTAGAATGAATATTTCGGCCCTATGTCCAAGGCCATTTTTCTTGTTTTTGGTGTTTGTGATGGAAAGGCAGTGTGGTCTTCGTCGTTATTTAATAACAAGATCTTGCATGGTATTATCAAAATCATAAAAAACATTAACAAAATATTTTCAGCTACAATAAAAATGTATCTACCATTACCAAAATCAAATATCAATATCATTTTAACTATTATTTTCTCACTATTATTTAAATATCATTTTCAAATATCAATATCATTTTCACTATTAACAAAATTTAACATGCTATAACGTTAACGTGCTATAAAAATCGCATCTGCTATAATGAAGATTATCAAAACCTTGTTAAATATCACCAAAACGTGTCTGATATTATCAAACATCTTCTATGGCAGTATTAGTGTTTATATGATATTACCAAATCTTTCTAGGTACTACAAAATCTTGTCTTGGCATTATCAAAGTCTCGTGTGATATTATGTTTTTCCTCTCTGATATTACCAAAGTCTTGTAAGTTATTAACAAAATCATACATAGTATTATCAAAACCTTGCCTGATATTACAAAAATATTTTCTGTTACTAATCAAAATCTATCAGGATGATATCAATTTTGTATCTGTTATTATCAAAATCGACATTATCAAATCTTGCGCGACATTATCAAAATCTTGTCAATTATTAGCAAATCTTCTCAGAAACGATAAGAATCCTACATCTGGCATTAACGAAAGTGTTTTCTGGTACTATCAACCGCGGTGTATAACAGCAAAATCTGAAATAGTCATAATCATGTCGGTTATTATCAAATTTAAAGCGGTGCCTTTAAATTACATCTGTTACTATTAAAATCTTGGCAAGTGTTTCTAAATCTTGTGTGATATTACCAAAATTATGTCTGAAATTATAAAAGCCTTGTCAGATGTAAGGAGTATCCTCTCTGGTATTACCTAAGTCTTGCAAGCTATTAACGAAATCAAGCGTGGTTATTATCAATATTTTACTTGATTTTAACAAAATATATTCTGTATACATTTATTATTATCCAGATCTAACATGATCATATCAATTTCGTGTCTGTTATTATCAAAATCATAGTAAGAATTATCTCACTCTTGTGTGACATTATCAAAATCGTATGAATTATTAGCAAATCTTGTCAGATACGATAAGAATTCTCCACCTGGCACTAACAAACATTTTTTTGCATAAAAACGTGCCTGATATTATCAAAATCTGAAATTGATTTATCAAAATCGCGTGTTTTATTATCGAATTTAAAAAGGTGCCGTTTAAGTGCTACATGTTACTATCAAAATGTTGTCAAGTGTTTCCAAATTTTTCTGGTACTATCAAAACATGTCTGATATCGTCAAATCTGACATGATATTATCTAAATGGTGTCTACTATTACAAAAACTTAATATAGTGCAATCAAATCGTGTCTGTCATTATCAAGATTGTCAAAATCTTGCCAAGCATTCCAAAACCTATGCCAAGTATTACCAAACTCTTGTATCATATTACCAAAATCTTGCTTGATATTATGAATCATCTCGCACTAAATTTTCAAAATCATGTTTAATGTAACGAAAATCCAATATGAAGACATGAATACCATACATGATATTATCAAAATTATGCAAGTTATTAACAAAATCTTGTATGGTTTTATTATAATCTCGTAAGTCTTTGACAAAATATTTTCAGCCACAATCAAAACATGTCTGTTATTACCAAAATCTAAAATAGTTCTATCAAAAATTAAGTTAGCAATTAAGAAAACTTAACATAGTACAGTTAAAATCATGTCTGCTATTATCAAGATTGTCAAAATCTAGTGAAATATTATCATACCTTATAGGATATTATCATAGTCTTGTATGATATTACCAAATTAAGTTAAACATTAAAGAATGATGTCTTGCATTTTCAAATTCTTGTGAGATATTATTAGAATCCTTTCTGGCATTAGCTACATCTTGCCACAAGCTAGAATGGTGCTAGCAAAATCGTGTCTGGTACTATCAAAGTCTTACCAAACAATACAATAGTCTTGTTCGATAATATCAAAACCTCCTTGAAATTATCAAATATTTTATGCGCTACATTATCAAAATCCCACATGATATAACGAGACTCCTCTGTGATATTATAAAATTTTTACAAATTATTATCAAAGTCCTGCAATTTATTAAAAGAATATTGCATCATATGGTGAATTGGCAAAATTTTCTTTGGTAATATAAAAACATTTCTGACATCGTCAAATCTGACATGATGTTATCTAAGTCGTGTCTGCTGTTATCAAATTTCACATAGTTTGATAGAGTCATGTTTGTAATTATCAGAATTTTCAAAATCTTACCAGGTATTGCATAGCTCTTGTATGATATTACCAAAAGCCTTTCTGATATTATGAAACATCTTGAACTCCATTATCAAAATTTTGGCTGGTATAACGAGAATTCTCTACGATATGATATAATTATATTAAATTATAATATCAAATATATTATTATATAATATTATTTTAATATTACTCTGTAATATTAAAATCATACATGGCATTATCAAAATACTGCAATTTAATAATGAAACCTTGCGTGGTATTGTTATTTAATCTCACAAGTTATTAAGAAAATTCTTCCAGCAACAATCGAAACATGTTTTCTTTTATCAAAATCTAATATGGTGATCTCAAAATTATTTTACCTATAAACGAAAATTAACAGAATGCTATAAAAATTGTGTCTGCTATTACTAAGACTATCAAGATCTTAGAATATATTATCAACATCTTGCATTATATTATCAAATCTCGTTAAATATTACAAAATCTTGTTTTGCATTATCCAAATTTGTGAGGTATTATGAGAATTTCTTTCTGGCATTACCAAAATCTTGCATATTATCAAAATCTTGCCTGATATAGCGAGAATCGTCTATTGCATTATCAAAACAATATGTGGTATTTCAGAATCGTACGTGTAATTAACAAAATCTTGCATTGTATTATCAAAATCTTACCAGGCATCAACAAAATATTTTATGGTACTATCATATCTAATATTGTTAAATGTAAAATTATATCATCAAAATCATGTCTGCAATTACCAAAATTCAATATAGGACGATAAAATTGTGTCTGCTATTAACAAGATTATCGAAATCTTGCCATGTATTATAGAAACGCTCTGTAATACTATCAAAATTCTGTCTGATATTTTCAAACCTCTTGCACTACATTAAAAAAATATCGACTGCTACAATGAGAGTTCTCTATGGTGTTATCTGTATTGCATTTTATTATTGCATTGTGCATTGTATTATCAAAATCTTACCTGACATTAACAAAATAGTTTCAACAACAATCACAATTTGTGTGATATTCCTAAATTCCAATATGGTGATATCAAAATCATTTCCACTGTTAAGGAAATTTAACTTAGTGCTATCAAAATCGTGTCTCTTATTATCAAGATTATCAAAATCTTGTCAAATATTATGAAAACTTGATACTTTCAGTGAGTTTTACATTTAAAAGTCTAGATCACGATATTACTACCTGAAGATCTTTTGTCATTTTGGCTTTAGTTATAGATGGCATCATAACTGAATCTTAAGCTAGGTTGTATTGAATGAACTGCTTTCAAGTTAGGTAACTCAACTAGCTTAAAATCATCAAATAAGATATTGATAATATTTGACAAGACTTTGATGATCTTGATAATAGCAGACATGATTTTGATAGCACTATGTTAAGTTTTCTTATTAGCTAACATAATTTTTGATATTAAATTTTGTAATGACTGACGTTTTGACTGTAGCTGAAAATATTTTGTTAATAACTTGCGAGATTATGATAATACCATACAAAATTTAATAAATAACTTGAATAATTCTGATAATATCATATATGGTTTTGATAAGGTCATATAGGATTCTTTTTGCATTAGTCATGATTTTGATATTGTAGTGCGAAATGATTCATAATATAAGACCAAATTTGGTAACATCAGAGAAGAGTTGGGTAGTTATGGGTTTGGTAATACTTGGCAAGATTTTGACAATCTTGATAATGACAGAAACGATTTGATCGCAATATATTAAATTTGGTAATAGTTGACACGATTTAGATAATATCATGTCAGGTTTGAGGATATAAGACATGTTTTGATAGTACTTGAAAAATATTTTTGTTAATATCAGCTAAGATTTTCATTACATCATGCTAGACTTTTTAATAGCTTGCAAGATTTTGATAATACTATGTCAAGGCTTGAGAATATCATAGAGGACTCTCATTATACCTTGTGGGATTTTGATTATTTAGCGAATGTTATATGATAACTTCAGACATGATTTTGATAACATTACACAACATTTGGAAACACTTGGTAATATTTTGATAATAGCAAATATAATTTTGACGAAACTGTGTTAAATTTGATAATAACAGATATGATTTTGACATCACCATTTTAGATTTTGATAATATCAGACACGTTTTGATAGTACCAGAAAATATTTTTGTTAAGGTTAGGTTGAGGATTCTTATCATGCCTGTCAGTATTTGCTAATAATTGACGAAATTTTAATAATGACACACAAAATTAATGTAATACTTGCCATGATTTCGAAAAATAACAGACACAAAATTGATATCATCATGCTAGAATTTGATAATATCAGATAGTAGCAGAAATTATTTTGCTAATATCAGGTAAGATTTTGATAAAACCATGCATGATTTTGTTAATAGCTTGCAAGAATCAGGTGATACCAGAGAGGATACTCATAATATCTAGCAAAACTTTGACAATGCAATACAAGATATTGTAATATCTAGCAAGATTTGATAATATAACGCAAGACATTAATACAGCAATGTAAGATGTTTGATAATATCAGACAAGTTTTGGTAATATTTGACAATATTCTAATAATTTTGATTATAAGAGAAACAATTTTGATAATTTTCTTAATAGTGGAAAAGATTTTGATATATCTATTTTAGATTTTTGTAATGGTAGATACGTTTTGTTTGTAGCTGAAAATATTTTGTTAATGCTATATAAGATTTTGATAATACTATACAAGATTTTATTATTAACTTCCCAGATTTTCATTTTATCACGCATGGTTTTGATAGTACCATAGAGAATTCTTATTATATCAGTCGAGATTTTGATATTGTGGTGTAAGATGTTTAATAATATCAGAGAAGATTTGATAGTACCGCACAACATTTTGTGATAATGGCAGAACTGTTTTCATAATACTACATTAAATTTGGGTAATAGCAGACATGATTTTGACAACACCATTTTACGTTTTGATAATATCAGACACGTATTGATAGTGCCAGAAATTTTTTTCAAATACATAGTAAGATTTTGATAATCTCATGCAAGATTTGGTTAATAACCTGCATGATTTTGATAATACCAGGTAAGGTTTTGATAATTTTATATCAAGCGAGATTTAGATAAAGTAGTGCAAGACATTTGATAACATCAGACAATATTTTGATAATACCAAACAAGATTTGGAAACTTATTTGATTAAAAATATTTGATCATTTAAGAAAATAAGGTTTTTTTCAGAAATAACAAAACAAACGGTTACAATACATCTGATTTTCTTACTTATATTTGATGACTTAACAAACTTGGGATTTAGTTTTCGTAAAAAGAGCGCGCACGCTTAAAATTATCTTGTTTTCTTAAAATTATTTGAGCAGTTAAGAAACTTGAGTTTTAGATAAAACAAATAATGACGCATATGGTTGAAATACGTTTGATTTTATTAAAAAATATTTGATCGTTCAAGCAACTAAGGTTTTAAATTTCATAAGAACGCACACAATAAAACCATTTGATATTATTATGAATATTTGATCAATTAGGAAGTTTTGGTTTCAGATTTCAAAAATAAGAACACATTGCTTAAATACAACATATTTTATTAAAAATACATGATCATTCAAGAAACTAGGTTTCTGGTTTTAATGAAAAAATGTACACTGTTAAAATCCATCATACTTTATTAAAAAATGTTTGAGCTTTTAAGAAAATTGGGGTTTAGTTTTCAGAAAAAAAACATGTATAGTTAAAACATATTTTTTTTATTAAAAGTATTGGAGCATTTAAGAAACTTCGGTTTTAGATTTCAAAAATAAGAAAATTCACAGTTAAAATACATCTGATTTTGTTATAAATATTGCATCATTTAAGAAACCAAGGTTCTAGTTTTTCATAAGAAGGAATACATTCGGTTCAGAAAAATTTTCACTTATTCAAAATATTTGAGCAGTTAAAAAACTTGCGTTTTAGTTTTTGGAAATAAAAATATGGATTTGGATTTGATTAATAGTATTTGATCATTTGGAAACTTGGGGTTTAGTTTTCATGAAGAGAAACGTACATGGTTAAATTATATATTTTTTTATTAGAAATACTTGAACATTTAAGAAACTTGGGGTTTAGTTTTCTGGAATAAAAACACACAGACAAAATAATTTGATTTTATTAATAATATATGATCACTTAAGGATAACTACATGTAGAATAACATCATAAAGAATAAAAATGAATGCTTTGAATTCATTCCATAAAATACTTCATTATGATTTCTCTTGACATGGCACTTTTTCCATCTTGGGTACATATAGCAGTTGTTGAAAAAATCTCTAAGTCCTCCCCAAAAAATTGAAAAAACTTTTAAGTTAAAAAAAAGTAAAAAAAGAAAAAATATTACAACAAACGTTGTTTTTCTAATAGGAAAAATCATGCCTGACATATTTATATTACCTTCATTTCGTATTTGGAAAATTTCACAAGTAAATTTCTTTTGTTACAAGTATATTTTCTTTCATTTTAAGACGTCTGAAAAAAAGTTGAAAAAATTTCCAAGTCTCCAAAAAAGTAGAAAAAAATTTTGTCATTTTTTCTTAAATTTCAAGAAAATTCTTAGTTTTAAAAAGGGGAGGGGGGCAAAAATTTTGAAGAGGGGCATTGGGGACCCTTGGAGGTCGGACATGGTTGACCATGAGTTCCCTCTTAGAAGATGCCATAATAATTGATTCATTGGAGACAAAATTTCGCCAGTTTACTTTATCCAAGCGTGCGTCATAAGAAGAAAGGGGCGGCGTACTTGTTACTTTTTGACTCAATAAAATTCGGTTCGTATTAAAAAATATTTTAAAATCCCGCTTTATATTCACTCAGTGTACGAAGCCTATAAAAATGTAAGCCGGTTTCATTCAACAGAATAAAATTTATTCATAGAATCTTCAAGGGTTTAAAGAATATTAAGTACTCATGTAAGTGTAAAAAAGGGATGTTATATCTGTAGTATAGACAATCCGGTTGCTAGGGAAGGTCATTCACCGGATCTGGTTGCTAGAGCCTCATGGGTTTATGTAAATTCAAATGGCCTGAGGGATGGTGCTGCCCGGACCCTCTATGGCATACTACTGGAACTGTAAAATATCAATAAAGAATTTTGTGTCATCAGTTCTACGGATTTCAAGGGAAATTCTTTGAACTTTTGAAAAAAAGGTTCTATGGTTTTCAAGGGAAATCTTCGAATCACTGTTTTTTATAAGGCATTCCCAAAGTCTCCCCCGTATTTGCAGATAATTATATAGAATGCAATCTTTTGCTTTACATCTAGAAATCGTCCTGCAATAAGAGGGCAGCTGTCTACACCCAGCACACATTTTACATGCTTTGTCAAGAGTATTACTCGAAATGAAGCAAGATACGAGGGAAACGATAAAAACAACATCCCCTATCCTTACCCTTTCAAAATACCCTTCTAAAGCTTATAAATAATTGTCTATGTTAGTTGTTTGTTTTGTGTAGACCGTGTTTAACTTTAGGAGCAAATGCGCCTAATAATGCAAATAATCTCAACATTATGCCCTTTGAAACTGGGAAGCTGAATATGCTGCTACGAGTACAATTTTGGCGAATCTTCTCAGGCTCATGACTTTTGTCAAATAATTTTAACTTGATGACTTTCATGTATTTGCAATCACCATAAAAACCTAATTTTTTTGAAGTATATTGCTATTGAAAATTCTTATTTTACAGTTTCGGTTACTGTTAGCACGAGCCACTCATTAGTTATAGTTCTTTCCCAAGAATCGTTTGATTACCACGAACTGTTTGAAAAGTGTTCTGTGCACACAATTCCTTGTTACGAAAAGCAAGTTAAATTCCAATCATTTCCAAAGACTTTTCTTGGGGCGCAAAACGTGGACGTAAATCTTTCTACGCAACCAACAACAACCAAAACACAAGGTATGAATGTTCTAATTCAGGGTTGAATCCATATCATACCGAATGCGACTACGTTTCACCGATTCTGGAAGTTTAAAACATACATCTTTTATTTTTTTCCTTCAAAACTAAATTTCTACCTTAATTCTTGGTGTATACTAGTGAAATCACATCTGTAAATCTGTAACAAACTTGCTAGTTGGACATAACGCGCTTTGATCCTGACGGCAAAGTCTTTTAGAGCTACTGCGGCAGATTCAAAAAAGTATTTTTTTGCTTCTTGCACCTCTTCAGGCAACATACTATCCCGCCATAGTATATACAAAAAAGTTTTATAATAAAATACTTCATTTACATCTGTTGACCGCACCGTTCACCTGCACTGTGTTTTCATTCTCGTTGTATGTGAGAGGTTGCCCACTTTTAAAAAATCATATCAGCCAGGTACAGGCCATGCGTTGTGCAAAATGGGTCATGATTGGCGGAAATACGTACGGTAAGGTGGAAGTGTACATGAGTGATGGAACAAGTAACACTTCAAAAAGTACACCAGGTGGCAAAAGATTGGGCGACCCTTCAATTTTATGGATAAAATAGCAAAGGAATCAGTCGATTTAAAACAAAACAAGGCTTTAGTGTCAGTACAGTCTTGACACCAGTGCTACTCTATCCGGTTCGTGGTGTATAAAGTGTATACGCCCTTAATAACTTTCAGTTTCAGATCTTAGTACACTGAGAATACATATGGGCGACTTTAGGTATAATTGTCTCAGGTAATTTAGACATTGTTTTGACTGACCGCACATCAAGCAGTAAGCTAAACAAAAAATATGGTTTAATTCCTCTCTCTAGGGCTATAATGTAAGAAAAGTCAAGATGGCTAGGCCTTGTTTTACAAATGAAGTATAACAGGTTGCAATCGATTGCGCTTTTTGGTTATTGATCAGGTGCCAAAAGAAAAGAAGGTCGTCCCAAATGGACTGGGAAGAGATCTTAGGAAAAGATCTAAAGGAGATTGGAACTAGATGGGAGGGGTTACAGACTGAAATTTTGAATAGATTGGATGGAAAAAGAGTGTGTACAGCTATGTTGGCCTCGAGGCTGCATGGTACTGTAGCGAGCTGTTAGTATTGCTGGTAATAGATATTGGGTAATAAGCCCCCTTTAAAGAGTCCTGAGAGGTTAAATTATTTTCATTACATTTTTCGTTTATCTACAAGACACACGGTGTTTTTGAGCGCGTTCGGAAACGTTTAGCAAAACAGTATATTTCATAGGGAATTTATTCTTATCGAAAAGCATTAAAGAGCAGAGATGCCTCTGGAGCACACACAACTATTTAAACAGGGACACCATTTTTTGTCCTGGCCGTATATTCATCACTGCGAATAAATTTGAACCTAATTTGAAATAAACTCACCGAATTTTTCAAGATGTTTGCATTGAACATAAGCATTAAATATATAAAGCACTGTTTATTTTCAGTTTTTTATTTTTTTGTGTCGATCTCGAGACGCGCAAGAGTAAAAAAAAAAAGAAAACTAAAAGCTTTTTTCATTCTGAAGGGGGGGGGGGTAATGCTTACAACAGAATAGTGTGCCTTGTATAGAGCACTCGCAACCATTTTTTCTTTGGAGGAGGGTAGAGGGGTAACTACCGCTCTAAAATACGTGCCATTGGTATCTCTAACTATTCCTGGACTTTTTCATTAGTCCTATTGGACTTCGTTTGAGGTATAATCTTGATTAGAATAACATTGTGTCATTCATTACATTGTATTCTCTCTTTGTTAACCTGTTTCTAGTTTCAAAATAGAGTAAATTTGTATCAAAGTCATACAAAGAGATTATTGTTTACAAAAGAATTTAGGTAGTGAAAGATATTTTGAAACTAAAGTCAATTAAATTTCTTCCTTTTTATTTCTTTTCAGAGCCAGGAATTGGAAAAAGTCAGACAAAATCTAGATGATAATGAAAATTATCCAGCTTCCGATACAGGTAAATATTAAATAATGAAAATTCTGAAATGCCGCTTTGGAACCAGACACGTTAGAAGAAGAATATTGAATTCGATTATTAAAACAAAGTGACTTTACTTCAGCTGGATAGGGAAATTTTCCTACGTAGCATAGCCATACTAAATCCAGGTAACACCCTCTCCCCCCCCCACAAAAAAAGAGATAAAGAAAAGCTTTGTGCCTGATGGACTCCATCAGGCACAAATTCTGGGCGTAGGGGCTCCATCTTCCCCCGAGATTCTCATCTCCTTTTGATTTTATAATCATTCTTACATTTTGAACATTACTCATCTCTTAATTTTTCTTCAAGAAAGATACATTTCCCCTTCAAAATGAACATCTACACACATGTTTGATCCATGTATTTGACACCGAAAGGCACAGCGACTGAGCGGAGGCAGGGGCGCAGGTTCAAGCATGTATATACATACATTATTGCCTTTATATACATAAAAAAGGAGGAAACTATTATGCATTTTTATTATTAAATATAATGCACAGACTAAGGGCGTATCCAGGGTGATAGGGTCTGGGGATAAAAACGTAACAAAAGTTAATTTAAACAAATTTTTTATATGTTTTTGAAGTTTTTGCCCCCAAAAAACCATGTGTAACCCCCCCCCCCCTCCCCACACATACACACACACACAAAATTCAGGATACGGCCCTGACCCTGAAGTCACTAAAATGCTCAAAATTTCTGCCAGATGCTGCTTTAGGGGTGCTTAAAGAAAGGTTTATAGCAATTTTTTGGATCTATGTTCAAAATTTTCAATGCGCTATTAGTTCAATCCCTATCTTAAATATATGAGCAGCCTTTGATTATAGAAACTAACAAATCGCTTTGACGAGATAACACCCAACAGTGAGACTGTCTGAAATGGCTGTGTAGCACCGAAAAGGCCTTGCTTCAAATATTCCGTCTTAGGCTGCTCCTCTTGTACCTAATCAATTAAGAAAATCTTCATATAGTTAAAAAAAAACGTTTACATGATTATTTTTTATTTTAAACTACCAAATCAAATTAAAGAAAAGCAGATTAAAAACTAAACTAAGAAAAAAATAAATTCATACAATAAGTAAACCTATGAAGAACAGAAATAACTACGGATTAAAGAAATAGAAGATAAAAACGAAAATTCAAGTCACAAGCTCAAAACGAACAGAGTTGCCGCGAATAAACATGGGAATATCATCCCCAAAACATCCTAAGACTAAGATTTCAGGTTTCAAGCCGTTTTTGGGCCATTTTCTCGGGCGAAACCATACCTTTGTCTTGCTCTCGTTTCTGCATCGGGGTGCCAAGGCCTTACTGGAATAAGTTTAGCTGATAAAAAGTGCTTGGCTTACTCTTAGGCCTAACTACTGGGGACTAATATGCCCCAATTACTAGTTTCTGCAATTTTTTTTTTCTCTGCTTTGAGAAGGAACTTGTGAACTTATGCTTCAAGCCGTAAGAAAAAAATTGAATCTTTGAGTGACCATTTTTAGAGGAACCATTTCTTTTCTTTTGATTTGAGACCCTCTTGGCCACAGGACTTAAGGATACACGTTTCAAGCCGATTGGTAATTTTTTTTAGATCTTTTTGGGTCCCTTGCCCTCCCCTAACCAAACGAAAGTCATTAGAATCTGTTTGGCCCGGGAAAATACGTTTATAAGTTGCGAGTTGGCCTTTTTTTAAAATTTGGCCTTTTTTCGGACCCTATTTTCGAAGAACCAACTTTTTTCTATTTTTCTTTGGTAATGGTGTCTCTTTCACCTGGGAACTTAAGGACATAATTTCAAGGTCGATCTGGAAAAAGGTTCTTTGGCCCCTTTTCCGGGCAAATATTACTAAACAAGAAATGTTTCATGTATTAAGCTTCCCATGGCCCATAGACGTGCAGTTTTAAGTTTCAATCAGTTTAAAAAGATATTTTTGGCCATATTTTGGGGCCCATCGCCCAGATAACTTTCCCTAAGGGGATTAGGATTCCTTTGGTCAGAGGCTTCATGGATCAAGTTATACACGCAGGCATATTGAACCTTTCGACTATACGAAAAAATTACTACCAAGTAGACATTGTTATGTGCTGACTTGATCTTCAGTCTTAGAATACTTATTGAAGAATCAAATGAATGGCAGACTTAAATCATAATGGCTTTCATCGATTTCTTGAAGAATTTCAAATCAGTCCATAGAGATTCCCTTTTGAAAATACTGTGCTAAAATGGCTTCCCTGAAAAAATTCTCAGAATTATTATGGCATTATATAATGAACAAATGTGTGCTGTTCGGACTGACAAGGTGGTTCTGAGTGGAATGTGGACAGAGTGGTTCAAAGTCCCCTCAGGTGTTCGACAGGGGTGCATTCTTTACCTAGTGCTGCTTACAATACTCATTGACTTCATCTTGCGGACGTGCAACTTCAAAGGCGGAATCCAGTTGAATGATAGTCGTACTTCATTTGATGCACATTTCACAGACGATATAATGCTCCTTTCTTACTTAAGAGAGGAGCTTCAGTTCAACAAAAATGAGTAGGTGAACGAATAAGTTTGGCAATAAGCACGCAAAAGACGAGAATCATGCACATGTGAATAAACTAACTGCTGAGCCGCTGACAGTTAAAACAAAGAAAACTCAAGATGAGAAGAAGATTAGATATCTAGGGAGTCTAGTGAGCACCGATGAAATCCCTGAGCATGAAATTGCTACACGTATTGCATGCACAGAAAAGGCCTTTGACAAATTAAGAAAAATTTAGAGAAGCACCACTTTCTCTTTGAGGCTGAAATTGGGCTCTTCAATAGTAATTTCCTGTAAGTGCTAATGTATGGTCCTAAAAGCTAGGCACTGACAAAAGAGCTAGAGTAAAGATATCAGCGTTTTGAAAATAACTGTCTTCGACAGATAATTGGAATCAGCTGGATGGACAAAATTGCCAACTCATTTATCAGAGAGAAGACTAAACAGCAACTCGTTATCGATAAAGTCATAAGAAGTCAGCGGCAATATTGGGGACACATGGTTAGAATGGGGAGCAATCACTTTTCTCAAGATGTTTGACGTTGGACTCCTCCAGGAGTCCGACGGTGCAGACGACAGAAGGCTACACTTGGACGATGCCTAGAAAAAGATGCAGCGCTCTCAAGGACATCCCTTGATGATATTTGGCCGAAGATGCTGGAGAGGTCATCATGGAGAGGCAACGTTGCCGCCATATGTGCCGACTGGCGAAGGAAGACTTAAGTCTAAGTAAAGAAACTTTGACATAGGGAGTTAAAAGAGGACATTGTTAAAAGGTTGGTAAAAAAGGGCTTGGAGGGTCCTGATCATCTTTCAACAGCTTTTGACCCATAAAGAACCAGTAGAACTTCCAGCTTTTAGTCCAACGAGTCTACTCTTAAGCTTCTATGACCACCCCTTCCATAAAAGATATCTGCGGAAAAATGCAGTAATAATATAGGAGATGCACTTCATTCATTATTAAATCAACGCTATTGTGTTGACTCTGACCAGACTAAGCAATGTATCTATGTTTTTCGTCTTGTAGCCATAACAAATGGTGATAAAAGAGATAGCTGCCCAAAAATAGATGAGTAGTAAATCCGAGCAATCAGAGAAAGCACATTCTTGTCACAGCAGACCGACTTGTAGACCAGGCAAAAAAAAGTATAGCCCAATATTGTAATTTAAAGGACGAATTTTAAAGTCCTATCAAGGAATTCTCACATTCAGCTTATTCACTATCACAATTTCAACACTAACTTTTCACAGAAATCTTCTCTTTTTAACCCCATAGGTTTTGTTTTATAAATTACTTTTAATGATCAATTTAAACCTTGATAAAACTTGCAAAATTACAAGATTTTTACTGTATGTCCACAAAACCCCACGTGTAAGCATGGCTCACTATGGAAGTGTCAGTCTGTATCAGCTAATCACTTGGAACTCTGGTCATGGATATTGCTATATTCCTATATAATTTTTCATTTCGAGAAAAGCTATTTCTTCCGTTACTGCAGCGTTAAACCTCCTCACTCACAGACACAATCGCAAATACTATGCCCTGTGTAACCATTTTTAAGCTTCTGCCTTAGCCGTCTCTTTATAACTTTTCTGTAAGCCATAAGTTTAGTATCCATTTCAGCCATTCTATTGCTCCCTTCTCAGTTAGTTATTAAAACTAACCTCAGGATACGGTCCATGACAATCCTTAGGTAGCTATTCAAGCTACCTAAGCAGGTCTTACATGAAACTCACGGTGAAAGGAATCATACTTTCTACTTAAAAAAGAGAGTTTGGTGACTCATTATTTTTCATTGTGCTTGTCAAAGTAACTCCATAACATCCGATCAAAAAAGTTTAAAGAATACTGATACCGATTTTTATTATTCAGGTTTTTTTTGTTTTTTTTTCTAATGGAAATATTTGCAAGACCGAATATGTGACAGCTTCAGTGGTGCATAATGCTACGTTTGAACTGATCTTCAGATACACTGGAGAAGCAACTATTTGTGTGTCTTCAGTCATTGTTTTTTAAGTTATCTAATAGCCTCCAAGGGCTTGTCTTATTAGCAGAAAAATCTCTATCATAACTATTTTTTTTTTCATAGTATATACCTGAAATAAAATTACATACATCCTTAAAAATCCTGAGCATTCAGTTTTATACAGGGAGGCATAAATATACATTAAGAATTATCACTAAATCATTTTATGTTTTAGGTTCCATAACGCCACCAACATATGAAGCCCAGATTCCAAACCCCGTTGCACCACCTCCCTTGCATAGCCTTGAAGCGTTTCCTGAGCAGCACCAACAATCATTCGCCGGAAATACAAAATTTCCTTGGGCCAATAATGACCAGGGTTCTGTACATATAACCAAAGACATTCTCAATACAATTCAAAATTTGGCACCAGTAGAACTAGATTCAACTCCTTCTGTGGTTGGGCCGCAAAGCCAACCACCACCAAATCCTCCAGCATTGCCAAGTCAGTTGCCTTCGACTGACACACAGCAAAACTTATTATCCTCCAATGATACTCCTGAGTTACAAAATAACATGTATAACTTTTTCGCTAATGCTGGAGCTGATATAATAGGAGCTGGCCTTGCCACGTTTGAGTTTGATCAGTATCCTCAACAATTTAGGAACAATGCACCCAACACGAGTATCAACGGAAGCTACTTGAACAATCAAAACCCTGGGTTTTCTAAAGAACTACCAAAAACACAAGAACAGCCTGGAATCAGCACTTATAGTATGAATCAAGGTAATTTTAAGGCACACTATGGATCTATTGACTGGAAAGACATAGGAAATCAGAATTCAGGTAAAGTTAACACCAACACTGTATCTGCAAATAGCCCAACCCGCGAAAAAACACAAGTACCTGGTATGGCTGCATATCAGCAAAGTGGCAACTCCGCTGGAAGTGGACTAAGGTACCAACAAAGTCAAAACCAGACTAGAGATTCACCAGCTCAAAAGAGACCAAATAATATAGCAAACAATCAGAAAACTCGAGATTATGTTGAAGGTTCATTAAACACTCAGGCACAATTAAGGGCAAACAAAGTAAACGACCAACGACAATTCAATCATAATAACGGCTTTCACCAACCAATAATTCAAAAACAGAGTCAGTATGACCAGCGAAACAGAAATACTATAAAGATCACCGATCCCTTCAAGCCGTCAAAGCTTCTCAGTGTAAAGCAGAATGCATCAACGCCATTATCTATCATGGGCCAGACGCAGTTCTCAGACCAGCAGAAAAATAAGCAAAATGCTGCACAACAGTCGAGTCCAGCACAACCAAGCCAGAATCCACCTAATCAGTCTCTAAGAGTTAATGAGAGTCAGGCAACAAAACACCAGGGAGCTTTTAATTTAGGCAATTCAGGCCAAACACAAAGTGTTTGGAGCAGAGACCAGCAAAGGCCAGCAAGCGAATTTCCCTATAATGATAACTGGCCGTCGCTGAGGCAGAATCAAGACCAGATACCTGACCCTTTTAAAGAGTTTATGAAGTCACCTAAACAGGAATCAGGGCAGAATTTCCCACAACTAAACAGGGCTAAGCTACCCGACTATGTAATCGGCATCATAGGGTCAAAATCAACAGAACTAGAACCTATTGAAAGTGAAAAAAAATCTTCCGAAACAAATGAAGCTAATACCAATTACCAAAATACAGAAGATAATGATTACGAATTTAACTTTGAAGATGATGTTTACAATGGCTTTTTTGCAAACAATGATGATCAAAATCCTGAAATAAAAGAGGAAATTCAAGATTCAGTTAATTCACTGGAACAGTTTTTTGACCAGAAATATCAGTCACTAATTTCTTGGCCAGTTTTTCGGTCATCTAGAGGTATAGAAAAGTTGAAAGCAAGTGTGCCAGGCTATTTAATGAACAACACCAATTCAAACAGAAGTGAGGTATTTTCCGAACCAAAGTTTCTAGCAGAAACTGATCAATCGCTAAATACATTTCCTTTAGAGTCAAAAACAGAACCTCTACAAAATTTAAATGTGATAAAAAGAATGGACGAAGACGAAGAAAGATTAGATGAAGGCAAACATCTATCAGCGCAAGGAATAAACCACTATTTACTAAATAGTGATGGAATCCACAATTTTCGTGGACTCCCACTACAACGAATGACTAATCACAAAATTGATAAAAAAGGGACAGAAGTACGAAGGCTTACACTGGAGGTACCATCACAGAATGAACAATTTAAAGAAACTGGAAATATTAGCCGACAACAAATTATAAATCCTGACGACAACTTAGAGATCCCAGAAACAAATCCGGATAATAATACAGACAAATCAAAAAGGGAGGAAAAATTGCCAAACACTGAAATACCTTTTAAGCAGCAACGCAAAGTTTTCACCAAAGTCAAGGATGGCCAGAGTGACGTTAAGACTTCAGAAGACGACAATCAATTAGATAGTATTGAGGAAGGACCTGGTAAAGTAATAGAGGCTACTATGCCAGCTGAGGATGAAGCTTCTTCCGACAACATTAAATCAGCTATTAACTCTTCCATCATCCGTCACTTGATACGCGGTCCGTTTGATGAAGAAGATGAAACCATCACAGAAAATATAGATCAAAACCCCTTACAACTTGATATAATAAACGTCGATTTTACAAATTCGTCAAATACGAATGGCATAATATTTGAAAATGTGAAGGAAAGCACAGAAGAAACAGAACAAGCTAAAGCAAAACAAAAAAAAGTAACCAACAAAGACGGTGTAAATGCAGATACGCTTCCAAATTCCACCTCCAATGAAGAAACAGGTTTGGAGTTAGAAAAACAAGAAAAATCAAAGCTGGATGGTAGAACTAAGGAAAACGAAAGAAAGAATGCAAGCCTAAAACGAGTACACAGCAATAAAAAGAATTTACAGAAGTATGTAAAGATAATAAAGTACAGAAATCGAAATGAAAATGTAAGAAAACAAGAACAGCAAACAGAAAATTACACTCCCTACAATACACCGACTAATTATCTTATTCAAAATACAGTGTCAGAAACTTTTCAGCTTCCAAGAACAGATTTTGAGGATTGGAATGACCCTCGGGATTTTATTTCAAGGATGGTATCAAAAGGATTCTCTGATTCGGATTGGAGCTTTCTAAACACACCAAGCTTTCATAACAGCCAGGAAAATCAGATTTATAAATATAGGCGCGACGATACCAAGGCTTCTCACAAAGAAAAAGAAAAAAGTGTAAATAATATTACAGTAAATGATGACAATGAAGGAAATATTCCAAAGAAAACTGAAATAAATGCGTCTAACGAAGATTTGATACAAAATACAGGTGGCTACACTAGCGCCAATGTTACTGACAATCCAAAAAACGGACAAGGAGTATATTTAATATATAAGGATGATTTGCATCAGCCGAGCAATCTGAAAGTAGATATGTATAATTACGGATTAGCAACTCAAGATGACAGAAAAATTATCAATAGCTGGAATTCTGAAGAAAATACCAATAAGAAAAGAATCGGGCATCATAGAATTCGACCAAGACAAGGCAGTGAGAAACAGGAAGCAAGTGATATCATTTAACCAGGTAGATCGTCTCATGTTAATATGAACACAAAGTGTAAAAAAGAGGTAAGAAAAGAAAAAAACAGAGAAAAAGAGAGGGAGGGTGAGAAAGAGAGAGAAAGAGAGAGAGAGAGAGAGAGAGGGAGAGAGAGAGAGAGAGAGAGAGAGAGAGAGAGAGAGAGAGAGAGAGAGAGAGAGAGAGAGAGAGAGAGAGAGAGAGAGAGAGAGAGAGAGAGAGAGAGAGAGAGAGAGAGAGAGAGAGAGAGAGAGAGAGAGGAAAACAGACAGACAAACAGAAAAAGCCCTATTTTACAGATGGAGTAAAATGTGGTAATGAAATAAAAAAGTAGTAAAACAAATATTAAAGAAAAGAGGGAGGAGAAAGAATGAAAGCGAGAGAGAAACAGACAGACTGAGAGTGATTTATTTTATAGACTATAAAGTCAGTAGCTTAATATAAACTTTCGGTATTTAAAACAGTTTTTTAAGGTTGTATGCAATATCCTGTACAATGCAATGGCTTGTTCTAACTTTATTCTATTTGTTATCTTTAGCAATTTCCAACTTTTAAAATAAATTTCAGGTTTAGCGTTCAGCAGCAGCATCTATCGTCAAATGTAAAACGTTGTATTATTAGGCGAATAGAACATCACCTAGCGTAAAACATGCAAGGCAAAGACTGAGCATGTAATGTAAAGAACGGCGTTTTTACATCATTATATAATAGTGCATAAGAACATGATTTGTAAATTAGCCATTGATTTACGACTGTTTTTAAAAATAAGCCTTTCCCTTCCATATTATTTGTGTCACTATGTTATGAGAAATTTTGTGTTATTTATGATGTCCACGGATTCCAAATCAATTTAAACATTTTTCCCAGTCAACATAGATAATTTTGTAATCAATCGATTAGTGTATATATTATACAGAAGAAGCCGCGGCATTCCTGTGATTACAGGATTTTTTTAAAAATGTCTGACTTCATTTATTCGAAACCTCGACTTAACTTTAGTCTATTTTATCTCTCGGCTATTAGCCAGAATATTATAATAATTTCCGATACAAGTCGGTATCACAGTTGTCTACTGGTCTCACAAAACTTTTAGCAAAAATAAATGCTTCAATTTCAATGACTTCCCATTGGGATATTAGGAATCCACGTAAATTTTAAAATTAATTTTCCGGTTTCAGTCCACTTTAACACCCAGCCCTATATATCTATTTATTTTTGTCGGAAATTTACAAAAAAAGCATAATTGATCGAAAATTGTTTTTCAAAAAAAGGATGAATAACGATGAAAGATTCGTTTGTTCTCTTGTATACCTGTTTTCAAATTTACGAAACAGAGGAAGTAAACTTGGCTTTTAAATCTACGGTAAATACATGCTAAAAAAATTTCTTTTGTTCCAGATGTCAGACGGAAGAGCTTACCTACAACATGAATCCTTCTCTATTTATTTGAGTTTGTTTTAAAAGTTATGTTGTGAAATACATTCCATTTTTAGATATTCGGGCCATTAAAAAGTTTTCAAGCTGATTATGGTATACTAATTTTTTTTTTTACAAATTATAAGTTGTAACATTAACAAGGTTATTTTTAAAATTAGAATTCACGTTAAGAAAACCGTAGAAGTTTACATTTTAAGTAGATATTACAATATTCAGAATTAGTGAATAATAATGAATTGAATTGGTAACTCATTGTTGGTTACTGGCTTTCAGTAATTAAAGATCGGCCGATTTTCGAAAAGCAATCAATGATAAGAAGTTGATTAAAATTTACACAACATGTCAACAATTAGAGATTATTTATATTTATTCTAAACACTAACTTAAAAGATTGCCAAAAAAATCTACATTGTAACTACATTGGTGCATCGCTCCTATTTTTACATTATCAACGACCCAATGAAATTTAACCAACCTATCTCGTAAGTTCATAGATATGATGCTTAAGTTGGCGATTACGCAGAAGTTAGCTTGGCAAGGAGACTCATTATCGAGGAGAGAATATAAGTGCGTCAGCAATGAAAAACATGCAGGAAAAATCGCAGGAGTAGGGCTATTTTGAGAAGAAGGAAGGATCCGAAGGGATGCCAGCATCAAAGTCCCCCTACCAGTAAAACTCTTTGAATATTTGCATTTTTAACCAAAAGTTCAGGTGGTCCTGATACTACCATTACTAAGAAGAATTTTCCAGTGGGGTAGTAGTGCAAAGCTTAACTAGAAACTTCATCAAATAACAGTCCAAAACATAAACTATCTGTTACATAAAATCTTATCATAAACAATAAATTAGTCGAGTCTGTTGTTTATTTTAAAACCTAAAATATTTGAAGTTGCCTAATATATGGCTCAGTTTTGACAGTAAAAATCATCGTGTCTCATTTTCCATGACCTTTAATTAAAAAACAAGAATTATCACAGCATTTCAAACGTCGACTATGATCCCTTAATCTTTTCAAAACCTTTTTGTACAGAACAATCATAACTCATAAAATTCAATCTAAGGGATAGAGTTCTCGGAGCCAAGGTCGCGGGATATACTGAGCACCATCATAATTTTCAAAGTAGATGTCAATTAACGGGTGATAAACCTAAAATAGAACAAGCTTAATAAATAGTACATAGCCATACATATTGGGGAGAGGTGCATTTTTAGTCACTTCACTGGAAAAAAGTAAGCAAATGAAACAGAGAAGGTTTAGAAGTACGATCAAGGAGATGTTAATGATGGTTACACAAAAGACTGATGGACCCTCTATACTTACCTCCCTCATTCAACATATTTTATTCATGAAACGTAACCCAATGTTTGAAAAATTGACGTTAGATGCTCATAGTATACATAAGACTCATAGCCTTCAAAAATGTAACTTGCAAATCTTGGGAGCTACAGCCAACAGTGCATAAACAAGGATAAATGTTAAGCTAATCCATTTGGTATAGGCTTTTTTAATTCGACCTTAAAAGTGCATCACAAGCTTTCCTAACGCAAACAGTGCGCTTGTTACAAAAAAACAAAAACAAAATGAAACAACGTAACATGTTGTGTTTACATATTACTTAGTAGTTTACCGGACTTTAATATTTTTAACACAGTTTCATTTCACGCCATCTTTTTACATACAACTAGTAAGTTTATGCTTTATCTTCATCGAATGTAGTAACAATGTTAAAATCTTATATGACAACGGAACTTATGACCTACAAGTTAACATCAAATGCACTTCGAGCATGTTGAAGAAAACTGCTTAGTTCGGAGAGCACAGGAGTTCTGAGCTTCCTATTCGATCGGAAGTTCTAATAATTTCAAAAGCCCATATAAAAACATAGAAAGTAAAAACATTAATATAACAAACTACTGAAGTAAGACTTTAATAGGGTCGAATAAAATCAAGTTTATGAGGATCCTTTCAAAAGTATCTCAAGGACATTAAAAAATTTCTAAAGCTCGAACACTCAATTTTAATGCGTTAACTCAAAAGGAGTTACTTAGCACCTGGTCGAATGTTCCTCACAGTCATTTTGGCCTCATCCTCAAGTTTGGAGCCATTAAGAGAGTCTTGAGGAATATCACCCTTCCTGATTTCAATTTGCAACTAATCCGTCTTGGAACAACTACCTTAATAAGATCCTGCTCATAAAAACTGAGAATATTTTTTTGTTCCAAAAGCCTTCTCTCATCCAATTCTGCCATCTATCCAAGCATGTATAGAAAATGGGAAGTACCCATTGCCACCGAATATGACTAGCCGCTTTACGCTTGGACACAAAAGACTTATACCAGATTACCACCCCAGATTATCAAGAATAGAACTTAAACCGAAGGCTGTAGCAGCACACAAGATTAACTAATCCTTTAAAGAGAACACATTAATACGGTATATGTGACTGTTTTTTTTACGAAGACCTTCCATTTATCTCCGTTAAAGGAATCTCTTCATGTGCCATCTTGTATCAAAGCGACAAGACTAACACGCAGACACAAATCGCACTGATTGACCTATAATAAACTTTCTGAGATTATGTACTTTATGAGACTAATACCATATAGCTTTAGGTTAAGGAAGGTTAGGGGACAAGATTGCCACATCCTTACAGCTAAATATGCGGACCTCTTACAAAAAGTTACGAAATTTGGGCCTGATAGTCCTTAGATATATCTAAGGATATACCTAATATAAATTAAACCCTTCCAATGAAACTTTAAATTACCGTAAAAGAACCAGTTACTTTACATGGACTGAAAATGTCTTCTCGGACAAAATTTTTCATCGCACGGCAGTATCTCTTCAAAGTTTGTGGAAATTTTATACTAGGCATTTTAGTAGTTTTAAAATCACTGGCTATATCAGAAATGTTTCCCTCGGTACTCGATTTTTAGCAACCTTTTACCTGGTAGCATTTTCGCCTTATTTGGCACAGAAATTGGTCTTAGGGACACAAATTTAGCAAAAAAATGTTTTTTTCGTGCCATCACCAATTTTCTATTGAAAAGAGAGCTAGAACCCAAATTCATGTTTGAACAAAATAATTTCAAGAAACACCAGTTCGACAAAATCAGACTAAGAGGAAAGAAAATAAAAAGAAAAGGAAAGGAAAGTGACATATCCTTGACTAGCTTCATAACAAAATAAAAAAAATCGCATTCTTACAGACAAAGGCAGGAAATTCCTTTCTGAGGTACTCAGACACGCTAAATTTGAGGATGCAATATTCCTCATTTTTTTAAATCCTCTTTTTTTTAGGAGGAGGGGGGACTTTTCTTTTATAAAAGGATTAGAAAGATGACTGTTTTTATCATCTTCTAAAAGTCAAATGCCTGCATGGGAAGAATCTTTAAACCACTAAATTTTCTTTTACATATTAAGATATATTTTAATTAAGTTACCCCTGACTATTTCAGGAAATCAATGACACACTAAACTTTCTCTAATATGCTAAGACATATTTTAATTTCAACGAATTAAAACAGTGAACAAATGCTGATGATTACAGTTTCCACTGACAGAATAGCAAATACTAAGAAAATTTTTAGTTACGAAGTTACTAACAACAACAAAAATTAAATGCAGAATTTCATGGAGAACCCTAGTAATAAATAAAAATACATAGGAGCAAAATCAATTTCTTGCTGCGCAGCTTCTAGCAAATCAGTGGTGCAGATTACCAAAACATTTAGCCCACCCCTCCGCCTTTTTAGTAAAAAAAAAATGACGAAGTGCCCCTCTATAGACATTATTAAGTTATCATAACGCACCTATCATTTGATGTGCAGGTTCCAGAAGTGTCCAAAACTTAATATAGAGAAAAAGGAAAGGTACAACCAAAATATCTTTTCAAAGCGTAAGGTGTATTAAGATTCAGTAGTTGATTGACCACTTCGTCTCTCTCTGACACTCTTACCCACTTATATTGATATTAACAACAATATCAACGTCTTCGCTCTCTCACCAACTTACTTTGACATTAACAACAACATCAACATCTTCTTGAGGAACGTAAACCAGTTGAGGAGTGGGTCTATCTCTGGTGTCAACTAAAATTACAAAATGAGGTTGGTCTTGCCAATTTGAATCAAGTCTTTCTCTTTGTCTGAACCAAAGCTCAGGGGCCTGAAAATAATCTTAAGCTAAAAAACAAAACAAAAATCAAAGGGTAGGCATTATACTACCAAGCATAGTGTAAACACTTAAATCGGAATCTGTATTACTATAGCGCGCCTGTAACGGCAAAGTACACCTGCATATTACATAATAAGGTTTGTTTACTTTTGGTTATATGTGGTAGGGATTGTTCGCTTTTGATTGTTATGTAATAGGGTTTTTTACTTTTGGTTGTTACTTAAAAGGTTTGTTTTCTTTTGGTTGTTACGTAATAGGGAATGTTTATTTATGTTGACGATGATGCAATCAAGCGTGACTTGGTATATTTGTTGGGATTGACGCAATCTTACATGACATGTTAGATCTCGAGGTCCACTAGACAAGCGGGCAGAGCCTAAGTAATGTGGAATGTTTGCTAATGTTGAGAGTGATGTAATCTTGCGTGACTTAGTAGATTTATTCGGAATGACACAATCTCGCATGAATTGTTTCTTCAGGGGCCTGTCAGGAATCCCCTCTTGTAACTGAGGAGGGCAAACACGTGGGTGTTACATAATGGCAGTGCACAAGTGACAGTTACGTAATGACGGCATACCATGACTAATGACAATGTACACGTGGGATCTTACATAATACTTAGCAGATCTTTCTTTCAGGGCGTTTTTCTTTTTTTCAAGAGTTTTTTTTTGATATTTCATTTTATTTCAAGACTTTTTTCTCAGGGGACCTTTAAATTTAAAGGATTTTTGTCCCCTTTAGGAATAGAAAGAAATTTTCTCTCAATGGCAGGGAGTGCTAGATAGCTGGACCAAGATGATGTTATGTTGGTTCAGGGAATACCTTCTATACCTACTCTGTGCATGGAGAGTCACTGCCCGTTTCTAGAATGATTAAATGAATCTTATATTTCAAACCCTGACCATATGAGAGAGCAAAAAGATCCCAATGCTATTGATTTTCGCTCTATTAGATGCACCTGCATGCTACATTCCATAAACTTAAATCTTGGAATTAGCAAAACCACATTTTGAATGAGCCGTAAGTATTACGCATTATGCAGCAGATGCATCATAGTAGTGAATGCTTTTGAGGTCCCATGACATCCCTATCCCACCATTCCCGTGACATCAATTTGGAATGACGAGGGTGCAAGAGGTTGCTGTGTGCCATCCATAGTTTCCCATGATGGCGTGAATTAGCTTGGACTAGCTTGTTCTACAGCTTAAAGCTAAGCTGGGATGCGTTTAACGAATTCTTTGACGAAGGAGGGGGATCGAAATCTCGAAAATATATCTTAATGTGGGTTAAATTTACCTCTAACGAAATTATCCAAAATACAAAGAATAATATTATTCAATCATGCGTTTGTCAACCGGGAATGCATAGCTTTAGTTCAAATAAACGAGGCATTTTCATTAAAACTTGGGAGGTGTTAAAGAAGTTTTTCAACTGTGGGGGGGGGGCTGAAATCTAATATTGAGTCCAAGAAACGGGACATTTTCATTAAAGGCTCTCAAAAATATCTCTTAATGTGGATTAAGTTTTACTCTAGGGGGATTATGCGAAATACGAAGAAGAATGTTAGGCAAATGTGCGCTTGTCAACCAGGAATGCATAGTCCCGGCTCAAACAAAAGAAGTATTTTCATTAGAACCTCTCAGAAGCAACCGAATGCACAAAGTGCTTCTTTTTTCTTTGTTTGCGTGTTTCATTTACTAGCGAGAAGACTTATTGTGAAGTCGACCTTTTTTTATCATTACTATTATAAGTAATGAGGCTTCTGCTACAACTTACGTTTCATTCAAAATATGATTTTGCTAATACCAAGATTTAAACTAATGGAATGCAGCATGCAGGTGCATCTAATAGAGAGAAAATCAACAGCATTGGGATGCTTGCATACTCTCATAAGGAAAGGGTAGGAAACATGCGAATCATTCTATAAAGTGGGTAGGGAATTCTCCGTGTGTGGAATACGCTATTATATAGAAAATATTCCCTTAATCAAACTAACATCAAATGTTTCTTGGTCCAGCTGTGTAGCGCTCTATTCCATTGAAGAAGAGAAATCTCTTTTGATTCCTATAGGGGACAAAAATCTTCGGAACATAAAGATTTTCTGAGAAAAAAGATTTGAAAGAAAAATCTTTTAAAGTATTAAGTAACATCCCACGCGTGCCTCATCAGTATGTAACACCTCATGTATGCGCTGTCATTGCGTAACCATTAAGTGTGCACTATCATTACGTACCGATCACGTTTACGCTGCCATTACGTAACTGGCATGTGGGCGCTGTCATTACATAACACCCATGTATGTCCCCTCCTCAGTTCAAAGCAGGGATTCCTCAAGGGCTACTGAAGAAACACGTCATGCAAGATTACATCATTCCCAATAAATCTACCAATTCACGCAAGATTGCATCACCCTCAACATTAATGAAGACTTCATATTACGTAAGCTCCCCCGGTTGACTAGCGGACATTGAGATCTAACAGGTCATTTAAGATTGCGTTGTTCCCAATAAATCTACCAAGTCACGCAAAATTGTATTACCCACAATATAAGTAAACATTCTCTATTATGTAATAGTCAAAGAAAACAAACCTTATTACGCAACAACCGAAAGTAAACAAACCCTATTACACAACAATCAAGTGTAAACAAACCCCATTACGTAAAAATCAAAGTAAACAAATCCTATTATGTAACATATAGGTGTACTATACCGTTACAAGCGCATTATAGTATTGCGTAAGAACCAGGTGCGCGTAATAACGTCTTGAGGGGCTAGAAGATCTATTAGTATATCCCCTATGGGCGTACCCGGAGACCTTATAGCAACACTACTCTCTCAATTTCTGATCTAATAAGCCGTCTCCGACTCTGACCATGAGGTGGGAGTGTAGATGAAGAAGAGACCTAAAAGCCTAGAACCAGGTCAACTAAGTTACGAGTACGGCCATATTTTTTTCTTAGGGAAGGAGTAGAAAATGCTACCAGCATTTTTGTTTTTAACATGATTTATATGGTGTTATTTCTAATTGTCCTACTTTTATGAATCTTTTAATATCTTGCTGTTTCTTGTTTCTAGCATAACTTGTCTGAACGCGTGAATCAACTTTTTTTCTGGATAGAAAACCATAAAGTATAGGGTTAAATGAAAATACAACGAATTTTTTGTTCAGTAAAGGGCTGAAAATTGTTTTTGAAGGAACAAAAAATCTAGCGGAAGCGGTTCCATTCCCCCAGCTCCTTGCCAATTGACGTCCCGGTATAGAAACTGGAGATCCATAACCATTAAACCGATAAAGTCCCATGGCTGCTTTAGATTACTAACCAAAACTGAATAAAACAGTATTTTTTCTAAGTTTTCTACCATTAAACCGATAAAGTCCCATGGCTGCTGTAGATTACTAACCAAAACTGAATAAAACAGTATTTTTTCTAAGTTGTACCCCCTCCCAGCCCCAAGGGTTGAAAATTTGAAATGAGACCAATAAAAGTGGGCACACCACCAAAATATCAGATGTAAACTCAAGTAAAATATTAAATATACTAGAAATGAAGCACTTTTTTCTGCAAACTTTGTTCGCAATAATTATCACACAAGTTTCAACCATTTGTAAAACTTATATTTGAACGGCCCGTGTAGCTCTATGTTGCAGAGAATACGTCTCATTTGGTTAAGAGATGCATCTAATTTTGTTAGTATGGCTACTACTTTTGGATTGTTTCTAAGAGCACTAAGACTTTTCAATTTAGTAATAAGATTATTCGGTACAGCAAAATTAATCAAATTACTAACCAAAATGACACATCTTAAGTGATTTAGGTAGATCGCGTCATGAAAATAATTGTTACCAGACGCTACAGCTTCTTTAAATATAATCCTTTTATTCAGGAATCCAAGGGAGGATATTTAATTTGACTTATGAACTATTTTGAACAAAATGGCTATCTCCAAATTTGGATCCAGTGCATTTTGAGGGCAAACGGCATATTAGGGGGCTGGTTGCCCTCCAATCACTTTCGACTCTTAAAAGAAACACTACAACTTTTAACTTGCAATCGAATGAGTGACTGAGGATTAATCTCAGTCCCAAATAGAAATTTTTAGCTTTCTAGCATCGATTTAAAATTACTAACAGAACAAATTGCATCTCAATTAGACGTACGAAGAGCCTTACTCAAATTGATTACCAGAAGATTGGGATTCGTTAGAAATTAAGAAAATATTAAACCAGAAATTAGGTGTAATAGCATATGATCTCGTTCTCCAAACCTTTAAATACAAACGAATAAAGCAGTGATAGAAATTAATGTACTGTAAAAAAGAAGTAACCACTTGCGGTAACTTTCGCTCTCAAAACGTCAATTTTTCAGACTTGTAGGCTAAGCAAAATAATGCCAACGAACCAAAGCATACTTTCAATTTAAGAAAAATTGAAGAAAACACCCTGCAGATGATATGAATAAAAAATATCGGAAAACAAAGTAAATATCTGATGAGGCAGATTTTATTGGCGTATACAGTATGACATCTTCCTATACGACTTGCCGCCATATGTAATTAAATCCTGCTCATCTCAGCAGTCATAAAACTCAACTGCATATAATTGAGCTTTTTTTTCTTCTTACCAATAGCAATGCCGCGTGAGGGTAGTTTTAAATTTTTCTGCAAATTTGGAAATATTTTTTGGAAGTACCCCCTCCCCCGTAAGATGATTCAAGGGCCCTCCGAAATGAAACTCCGTATTTGGCACGATAAGATACCAACGAGAGAGCAAATGGAAGATTTAAAAACAAAAGAACCTATCATGTAAGGTATTCCACATTGAATGTGTTCATTAAGATTAATCATTTTAAGTTGAACTTTTGTTTTCAAAAAAGCTCCTTTTGAAAAACATATTTAAATAGTAGCATTAAAATAACCAATAAGAAAGATTCGTCTCACTGTTTGTAATGGAGTTGTGAAACTCCATGAGTTACTTATTTAAATATTTAAACTAAGACAATACAGGACATGCCACGTGCTGTGGTATTGCAGAAAATATTATTCATTCTCTTCTTCGCATTTTCGGTTCGGTTGTCTTTAAAAGAAGAATTACAAATTGTTGCGAAATTGAGCTGGAAAGCACTTGCTTTTAATTAAAAAAAGGTACTTGTGTATTACTCAGAACACAGTCAATAAGTGAAGTTAGGTTCTTTCTTGAAACAAACTACGATACAGGTACATTTTAATAAAATATTTTATATATAAAGGTGGTTAGGTTAGGTATTTGATATAATGCATCCCCCCTTGTGTACAAATATATAACCCAAACTTTTGACAAAGCTAATGAAATAAAACAAAATATGATGAAACGATAATGCTTTATTAGGAAAATTGCAAAATTACAACTTAGAATTATATACCCAGAACGTAGAAATGTCGTTAAGAATCGCATTAAAAGGAGGTCTTCCTTTCTGCCTTTACTGCCGCTCGCCACATGCACTCTACTAAGTATGACTGTAAATGATGGCAGGATGTACCTCGGTGCCATTTATTACGCCACCTTACAATAGACTTAATATATAACCACATTCTCTCTACTTTTGGGTAGAAGCACCGGTTTCTGGGTCGACAAGTTGTTTGCTTCATGAAAGAGCACAACTTCACTTATTGAGTGTGTCTAAATAATACACAAGTACCAAAAAATTATAATTAAACTATAAGCTATTGAAAAAAATATAGGAATTTTTCAATAAAGAGCATTCATATTGCTTGATTACAATTGACGCTGGTAGCCTATTATTTTTTTTTTTTTATATATAGAGCACAACGAATTACTATTCTTCTTAAGATTAACATAAATCCAATACACATTGGAGGATTCACGGAAAGGCATATTACAATCACGTTAAACATTTATCTGGAAGTCAATTAACTTCCTATGAAATCAAGTCAGTTCAGCGTTAATACCGAATTAAACTTACATGAAATTAATTGCGAACTAATTAAAACCAGGAAGTATAGTTATGTTTAGCCACTTTGGGAATTACCAAATTAAACTACAAGAGCTTACAGGAGCCAGAATTGTTCAGATTAAGTCTAGCATTACTAAGTGAACAATGATGCTAAAATTATTGACAATTTTATTGGCGTGTGTAGTGGCTATAGTAAAGACAGCAGTTCCTTGTGAACCTAGCAAGTTTCCTTATAAGGTTGCGGACTCCAGTCAGTGTGACAAATACATTAAATGCCACAATCAGCAAGCAACAGAGGAACTGTGCGAAGATGGGTATGTTTTCGAGGAGTCAATCCAAAACTGTGATTTACCATTTAAAGTGGACTGTACATCACGTCCTACACTGCAACCTCCACGGGCTGTAGGAAACTGTTCTCGTTTGAACGGAATTTTCCCATCAAATAAATGTGATGAATATTTGTACTGTCAAAATGGCGAGGAAAAAAATATCAAATGTGACTTGGGTCTTGTGTTTGATCCAAAGCAAGGTGTTTGTGAATTTCCTGATATTGCGAGGCGTCCAGGATGTCAATCAGAAGATATTCTAAATTTTAGATGTCCAATTAAGCCAGAAGATGAGGAATACCGTTTTGATGATCACGAACGCCATCCTCACCCCAAGGACTGTCGCTATTACTTTAAATGCATGAGAAATGGGATGCCTCGACTTGGGGGCTGTAAAACAACTGAGGTATATAATCCTGAAATAGGAGTTTGTGACTTGGCGAAAAACGTGAAAGGGTGTGAAAATTACTATAAGGATGTTTAAATGTATATCTTGTTTCAATTTCCGCTCTATTTATAAAGAATACACGGTTTGTTTTCTCAAAAACATTAGAATATTTTTCTTTTAGGTTCGTTAGGTTATTCGAAGTTTATTAATAGTCAAATGTCAGATGCAAAAAAGTTTATGTTTTTGAATGGATTTTACTAAACTATGCATCAAATTTGTATATCCACAAAATGACGAAAATTAAAACCATAGGAGAAAGTGTGCCAAATCTGAAATTCCAGGGGGGGGGGGGAACAGTCCACTGTACCTACTTCTCTCTGCAGTATGTATATTTTTCATATGGGTGGTTCGAGAAATAAATAACGAACATTAGTAAAATATTCAACCAATTATGAAGTCTAGTGAAAATTTGTTCTTTTATATGACAAGGGGGATGAACTATCCAGTCTTAAGGTTTATGGCGAAAAAACTTTTCCAAAGACCTATCAGGCTATGGACTTGTGATGGTTATACGTAATAAAAATTGTGTAGAATATACTTGCATAATAAAGTTCATACTGGCTTGAAATAAGGACTGAAGATTCTGCTGAAAACGAGGGCTCTATTTTTTCTCGCAAAGACATATCGCACCTTCTTAGCAGGAATTTATTTCGAGGGTGGGCTAAACGAAAAAAAAAGACGAGCAAAAAAGGGAGTTGCATGAAGAAAAAATACGTGGAAAATAATTAGGTAAATGGTAAAAGTATGTATACTTCATACGTATACTTCTCCTCGTTTATGAGACTATATTATAATCAAAACGATTTCAGGATGGAAAATTCACCTACCCTAAAGGCGCCTCACAGGGTTGTCGAACTTTTCATTTCAAAATGACATTTCAGGGATCGAAAACCTAGGTTGGTTTTTTTTTTAGAAGATAATAGTGTTATAAGTATAGTAAGTAAGCATAGCAAATGACATATACATTAAGGTACCGTATCTCTTCTTGCACACCGTTTATATAAACTGTCGTCACTGGTAAGTTCAGAGACGCTGAGAAAACGGCGTACGTTCCCTTAAAAACAGTACTGCAGACTTTTTTTCAAGCAAGAAAAATTCTAACTAACAATTTTCCTGCCTCTTTACATTTACATGATCTGTTTCTTTCTTAAAAGATAAAATTTAAATTAAACAAATATACCTGACATGTCGCTATAATGCGCAAAAAATAAATCCTCCATGAAAATACCAAAACAAAGAAAAAATTGTGTTTTGGGTATTGTAATCCATTCAATGAAAGTAGAGCTTACTTTTTCAGTGCAAAATGACCTGCTTCAACGAGGGTGCTTGTATGATACATCCCATTCTGATTTCAGATACTATCATTGCAGTATAGCTACCACACCACCCCTCCGAGACAGTTTTCACAGAAAACCCTTTTTCGATGTATCTGGACTTACAATAGAGGACTATAAATATATTTGAAACGTTGATAAAAAAAAGTGTCTAGTATCACCTGGTTCCACCCCAAAGTAAATTTCCTGACTTTTCTCATGAATTTTCTCCCTCCTCCACCCCTCCATCTTTTGTGCCAATAAGAATTTTACTGAAATCTTGTTTGTTATAAAAGAAGACATTTTTCTGCAATGAGAAGAGAGCTATCACCCCACAGCACCATTATTCAGGCTTAGTTCAAATGAGGGGAGAACAGAGATTAATTCCCACCTTCGACCCTTTTCTATATTTATCTAAAGATCCACAGATAATTGACAATTTAAGCATTAAAATGGACACTCTGAGGCATTTGGATCCCCCTCCCACCTACACAATGACCCATCGTAGTACATTATATTGCAGATCATCAAGTGAGTCAGCTTATTTAAATAAAGCTTCAATTTGTCTTTATTAACCATTTATCTTGCATAGAATATGTGACTTTTTAGGAACAAATGGGCCAATGTGTAGGATTAATTTCTCTGAAACTGAGAAATTCAATATGCAGAACTTTGGTAATTTTAAATCGGCTATCACAAGAGTTTTCAATCGAGAGTAATTTGGATCTCTTTGGGGTAGCATCTTACTTTGATGTCACATAATGGGAAAAAACACTTTCCCGTGGCACAATTGTTTCGGCTATTTAAAAAGGAACTAGAGCTTCCAATTGTCGTTCAAATGGGTCTCTCCCTCTTTTCAAAGGTCCACTGGTTTGATAAAATCACCCCTGAAAAAAAATAAGTGGGCACGCCTACGTGATCTTTCTTCTGGAAAATAAGAAGCAAAGTACGACATTTTGAGCTTAAAACCTCTCTAATGGGGTTCCTTGTTATGCTGAATTTGATAGCGTGATTTTCATCAAGGAAACTCGCCTTTAAAGAGTTGTTTACCCCATTTTTTTAAAAACAGGTAAATTTTCTCAGACTCGTAGTTTGTGATATATAACTTTAAATATAATAGATTTTATACACTTGAAATTAGTGTAAAAGCCAAATTTTTTCGATGTATAAGTTCAAATAAAAACTCAGTTTTTCAGAATTTCGGTTGCTATTAAACCGAGTCGCTCCTTAATTACGGCTCGTTACCACAAACTGATCAAAATACAGATGTCCCACTTGGATTCAGATCACCACTCCGCTTACTCGTTTTGTAGGCCCAAGAGACCATTTCACCAATGCGTCTGAGCTAACATTTGCTTCCTATTTCAAAAATATCCAATTTCAAGGAATACAAAATGAAAATTATCTTACGTCAAAGTCATTCTGAACGACATTTACTGCTTCGAGTGAAATTTCCAAGCACAAATTCAATTTACCTGTATTTTTCACTTTGCCAATTTTGCTTGTCATTTAAACTGTACGCAGTAAACACGATTATTCTCAAAGTTTATTTTTAAAAAAATGAACAAATAAGTAAAAAAAGACCGCTGAAGAAGTGGTTTTTTTTTCAGATTTTGGATAAATAATAATCTTGAGAATATGACCCAGCTTTACAAGCATCAGCCTTAAACTGAGGTAGTGAAATAATAAGTATTACCGCACATGGTTAGGAGAAGAGGCAACCAATCTCATGAATTAGCTTTTGGAGGCTATTTATCAAACAAAAGGAATCCTACGTTTCGTATAGACTAGGAGTTCCCAGACTTTTCTTTCTCATAGACAAATTTCAAAATTTTCCTAGATCCCCTGCACCTGAATTTCTACCGGAGATTCTTCTTGCGGCTAAGTTTCAACAACAAATTAACTGTTTTCGAAAAGGAAAGCGAGAATTGATTAGTTAATCATTTAATTGAGTGTGCCGTGCGTGGAATGCTAGGCGTTTCCCTGGGAAAATCCCCCCCCCCAATAATTCCCCCTGGATAATTTCAAATGTTCGTTGGAAGGGACATTGAAAAGCTCTTATCACCTGTTTAAATCAGAGGCAATGCTAAAGCGTTGCTTATAGTAAAGAGCCCTAAAGCTTTAATGTATTATTGTTATTCATTTATTTATTTTTTCCCAGAGGCACTTCATATAGAAGAAATGATCGTATAGACTTCAGAGGGAGTTCACTCGATTGCAAGTTGAAAGTTCTAGTACCTCTTTTACGAGTCGAAAGTGATTGGAGGGCAAGCAGTGCAAGCCGTTCGCCCCCCCCCCCAAATGCATCGGATCCAAATTTGGAGATAGCCATTTTGTACAAAATAGTCTATAGGTCAAATAACCATGCTCCTTCCAGCCCACGGGGCAAGGGCTATAAGCTATGCAAGGTGCTCATTGTCAACATATGAGGTTATTTTTATTAAGAAAAAGGGCACGTTTGATCCTGGATCTCCAAAAAAGCTTAGAGTATTATGCTGAAACTTTTAGGAAATGTTGAGTGGGATAACATACACAGTCAAAACACGCTTTGTCCTTGGTGTTGTGAAACGAGAATATCAGCAATATCTAAGCAACGGTTGATGTACTAGGTTGAAACTTTCAATGTATGTTGAGGGGGGAGTTGAAGACAGATTAAAGGGCAACCAGCCCCCCTACCCATCCTTCGCCTTTTTATTCATCCCCTCTCCTGGGTCTGCAAAAAGGTCAACGGTATAAAGGTAAAACCTTTAGAATATGTTGAGAGGAATATCAAACAAAATCAAAACACTATATGATGGAGGACTATCAAAAAGTTTCAATAGACAAATCTAAGGAATACTAAGGGTATTAAGTTGGAACTTTTGAATCATATTGAAAGGGGAGTAAAAGTCATGTTGAAAAAGAAACGGAAGCCAATCGCCTCCTCCTCTTGCCTTTTTAGACGTTTCCCCTTATAATGATAAAATTTTAAAAATCCGTTTTTGAAAATGGTTCCATAGGACAATGGCTATGCCTCCGGGGCTGCAATGAGCCCTCAGCCCCCGAGAAAGGATTGTAAATTATCCAATTTGTCCAATATTAAAATATAGGATTTGTTGCAGGAAGGTGCGGAATGTTTGGCCCTAGGTGTGTCCAAAAAGACTAAGGGCACTGAGGTGAAATTTTGAGGAATGTTGAGCGATAAGTTGAGCTAAATCCAAAGACACTATCTGCATCTAAGTAATAAAAAAAGGCATATCTGCAATATCTTCACGTTGTTCTTGCGATTCCTCGGCATGATTTTTTTCGGTAATTGTGTTGCGAGAGCAACACTTTGGTTTTGTCCCGTTTTTTTTTTCCTATGCCGCCGATGTCGGCTTATTCCTGGAAACTGGTAAGGGTCTAACCTGTGCGGTTTTTACGAAAAACGTGGACCTCAGGCCGTATTGATGAATATGGCATTACATTTTTGGAAAGCTCCGCACAACTCTTGCCTGGGGCCAAGAAGGATGGTTTTTGCTTGTCCACGAGCCAGAGCCTATGGGGTGCGAAGTGAAGTGGAGTTAAGTAGCCTATGTCAGAGAGGAGTATCTGAAGTTGTGCAGCCAAGCTTTCGTTTCATCAAACCATGTTTCTGCTTTCGTGTGGAAAGCTCCGTTCTAGCAGGCAAGCAGGCAGGCACCGCTTTCAAATTGAAGATGGACTAAAATCTATAAGTGTTAAATATATGCGGCAGTTACCTGGCCCCACAGCCAATATATCTTCTTTGAGTAATAAATAGAAAAATTTACAGAAGCAAAAAAGCGGCATTTTCCCACGGGTCCGAAAGTGCTGCCGTGATTTCGGCTGGGTTTATCATTTGTTTTTTCGGACTTGGGATTGAGGTAGAGAAATGTTATCAGATGTAGCTCTTGAAATTCAAAAGTTCTGTCATTGCTAAGGAAATTGGAGCTTATCCTTTGCTCCTTTCTAAGTGGTGACGTTAGAAAGTTGGCCTACGGCAAAAAAATCAACTTTTGAACTAAGACAAATAGATTTTTTTTTCGACGGCAATCGATAGCTCTTGATGAGCTGATCAAAGTATATGTCATCCATTTTTTGGTACAAAAATTCCTTCATGAGATATATTAGTTTGAAAGTTTCAAGGGGTTGACAACTTTAGTAGTAAGGTACACACTGAAACCAAAAATAGGCCGATACCAATTGTGAGACATGTAGGGGACTTGTAAGGAAAGGTCGGCTGTTAGCTCATAATCATCTTCGGCAGTGAGGGGGTTGCAAATTTTTCTATTTGGTGTACCTATTATTTGTTTCCAGTGTATTTGATGGTAAGACAGAGTTGGTTCCAGCTGTAAGACATGTAGGGGACTTGTAAGTAATAATCGTCTGTTAGGCTACAATCACCTTTAGTGAAGAGGGGTTTGTAACTTTTGCTAGTGGGTGTAGCCTACCCATACTCACTGTAACCTAGAATTAAGTGTCTACGCAACGGGTGCACACGATAACGTAAAACAACGAGGCAGTTTCGTAATAATTAATAGTGTCATCTATTTTGATGCTGAAATGTTACGGATAGCTTTATAATACCAACTAGATCATATAAGATACTGTTTCAATTTTTCATCCGTCACGATGTCTACGATTGATAAGGATAACGTTCAACTGGCTGCAAAGTCAATTTAGTCCCATCTTTCGGTATTATCGATAGCTCGTGATGAGCTGATAAAGAATATGTCATAGTAGTTTCTTCATAATTAATAGTGTCATTTATGGTATTTTGATCCTGAAAAGTTACAGATATCTTTATAACACCAACTGGATTATATAAGATATTGTTCTAAGCTTCCATCCGTCACGATGTCTACGATTGAAAAGGATAAAGTTCAACTGGCTGCAAAGTCAATTTAGTCCCTTCTTACGATATTCTTTTGTTATTGTTGTTTTTTCAATGCTGAGGAATAGCCTTTGATCATGTGATTACTGATCGCGTTCTTCTTTGAATGTAACGTTTTAAAAGCTTCGATAGGCTGACAACTTCAGGGTTTAACCGATAGCAAAGAAACAAAACCAAAGTGTTGCTCTCACAACACTTTTTTCGGCGAAGCCGGACAAAGGTTGCCGCAACACTTCACGCTGCTCAGGCAACTTAGGTCTAGTATCTCTTTGAGCCGCAAGCCTGTTTTCACGTTGCTCTTGTGATTCCTCGTGCGACACCGAGCAAGTGAGCGAGTCAAAAGTGAAAATGAAACACAAATAGACATGCCGATAGAAGAACAGTGGCATTGTGTCAAAAATGAAAATGAAGAGCAAAGACACGCGCAGTTAGAAGACATGCTTTACTGTTTACTGTTAATTTTGGTAGAAGCTGCGGCAGGGTAGATAACTCAAACAGAACAATTTAACAACCATCCTTAGGCATAATGTAGGTTCTAGACCCATTCCTAAACCTAAATAATAGTTAAATTCTAGTTTAGTGACTTTTGACTATCTTGGAAAGGGGTAAGATTAAGAAAATGAAACTTTCAGGGATGGGTCTAAAGGCTGAAGTATGCCCCAGGAAGGTATGTTGAAGTACCTACCTCTACTCCCTCTCCCTCTAGAGGGTCCTGACCTTTGATGACCTTTAAAAGTATGTGTGTTATAAAAGTGAAACCTTGCAAAAACGTTCTGCTTGAATGAAGTACAACAAAATTGTTTTTAGCTTCACAACTTTGCTCAATCCAAGTTTATAAGATTTTAAAGATATGCAAATACATTTCCTAAATTTTGGAAAAACATTGATATGGCTCAGGATTCTACTCATAGGAATTGTATTTTTGAGAACTAAAGGCAGAGAAAAGGCAACTGGTAACTGAAAATTAAGGTAAAATGTTGTTTTGTCAAAATTTCAATAGGTCATGTAGGCAAATGTAGGCAAATGTAGGCAAACCTGTCATGTAGGCAAATTTCAGGGTCCTCTAGAGGGAGAAGGAGTAGAGGTGGGAACTGCTACGAACATTAGGAACAACGTCTCCATCAATGCATAGCTATCAAAGGGAGCTATTTTGAAGGGGATAACATTGACATTTGGAATAAAAACCTTTTTTTAAAAAAAATCAAGCTCATTACTTTTCTAATACACCTCGTATGAATACGCAGACTTGTCGCATTTGGTAAGTTGCAATAATGGTCAGACTAATGGTATTTGGTTCCATATTATGTGAACAAAAGATTTCGTCTCATTTCAAATTAAGTAAGGTAAGATTTATCAAATCCTTGTGAGGTGTTACAAATAGAGAGAAAAAGGTGGTGACAATGAGAAAAAAATCTTTATACCACTTTTTTCAATCTGTTTCTAAGGAGGTGTCCTTCAAACCACTGTTGGAGGGGTGGAAATTTGTTTGGTCAACCTCAGGGAGGAGTTTTCCCAATCACAGCCCCCACTCTCATCCCCGTGGGAACAGCTATACAGTTAGCCTAAGTTCGTCACTTAAAGGTAAAACCAGCAACAAGGTAAAAAGACAGTAAAATCGTTATATATATATATATATATATATATATATATATATATATATATATATATATATATATATATATATATATATATATATATATACAAAAAAATGAAGAATATTAGGGATCATTATATTTCTAGTATTACATTCTTTCTCTTTTGTCGAGAATGCTTCGCCATAATTATTCAAAATACTTTCAACCCATTTTAGAATAAGCTGACCTTGAAAAGGATGTTCTTGCAGCCATTATAAAATTAAGGTAAATGATTTCATATAATTCTAACTGTTCTTATATTTTTTATAGAAAGAGGAACAAACCCCACTCTCATCTCCTGGCTATGTTACTGCAAAACAAATTCCAGAAATAACTTTGTTTCCAACTAATCCCATATTTAAAGAACAAAAATGACCAACCTTGGCGTTTAAATCCCAGCCAGTAACAACACCTCTGTATTTCCACTTCTTATGCTGCACAACTTGCCCAACTCTAAGCACCAGACTTTTTGGTCTGATATTCCTTGGTATCGTTGATGTTCCAAAGGTATCACTAAACTTCTTACTTCTATATTCAAGAACTTCTTTTGCTGGGGATTCCCCTTCGTCATTGTAGTCAAATTTGTTGCCTAAATTTAAACAACAAGACTAATGAACTAAAATAGTAATTGAAACTAGCAGCCAGAAAACAAAAATAGTATGTAAACTGCAAACAATAGTAAGTAACATTTGGCTATTTAAAAGTATCATAATATTAGCCAAGAAGTGAACCAAACTTTCTTTTTCTTTCCTTTATAGAAGAGCAAGCGTCAAGGTTTCCATCACTGTTTCCCCTGTCCCAAGAACCCCACTTGCCTGCTTTACACCAGCTTTGGCAGGCAACATTCGTCCCTCAAAAGAAACGGGAGAGTAACCTAAGACTCGCCAGCTATCAGCAGTAACTAACCCTTGTCTGTCACAACTGATACTAACAATAAAAACTTCTTTCTCCATTCAGATTGCTCCTCAAGTAATACGTTCTAGCACCACGGTCAGCACTTCAAATGTCCAAGGAGATTGAACCCTTGGTCATGATTTTGGCTGCCATTACTGGCTTCAATCCATCCAATCTCGGCAGCGTATTCCACAAATTACCCTGCATCATAGTCACACAATGGACAGGCAGTGAGCTTTTTACTAAACAGTGACTTAATTTACATTTGGCTAAACAGTAACTAAAATTAGCAATACTAAGCCCCAGACTAACAAGATTAATACAAAACACTAGGGTATATAGGAGTGTCAATATTAACGTTAAAAGTAAAGATTACCATCTAGTAATGTCTTGAGTTAGTTTAGGGCTGAGATTTAGGAAGAGTAGCTACCTTCCAGAGAGTTATGACATTGATAAACTGCAAAATTAGACTTTCAGAAGAACTTTCTAAACAAACATAGATATGAAGCTGGAGAGTTTAAAATTTGACAATACAGAATACGGATGGAGTAATTACACGAAAATATTTTATGAGGTAGAAGAAGATGCCATAGGGATGAAAGTTAGAAAATTAGCTAGGAATATTAGCAAAAACGCTTTGCTAAGGATCAGAGAGAAGATGTTTGTAAAAGAAGTTTCTCAGCAGTAGACCTTACAAGAACCAGGGGGAAGTACAAAAAGTAGAGAAGGCATTAAAGTGTCAATTAAGGAGATATGACGTGGAGGTCTTGGAAAAATTGCTGATGATCTGGAGGATACCACTAGATGGCCTAATAGTAAGATTGCATTAGCAAGTTGGAAAATTGAGATGCGTTGTCCTCAGACGGTTTGGTGCCGAAGAGATAATTTGGAAGTGAAGGAAGATCCATTTCACACGAAGTCGTTAGAGAGTTGTAAAAGGAATGGAAAATAATATGGCTTCAGGGGCTGACAGCATGAAAATGGGTTTCAAAATATGATGATTGCGGAATTACATATAAATTATGCTACTGAAGATTATGAATACAGTTTATTAAAAAGAAGAGGTGTCTAGCAATTTAGGAAGAATTTAATTAAACCCTTTTATAAGAAAGGTGATAAGAGGGAGTGCAATAATTATATTAGCTCAAATTCTATAGCATGACGACACTTATTACATTAAGAGATGGTGTAAATAATGTTTAAAGAGGAGAACTAATGTGGTTTTAGGAAGCAAAGAGGATGCGTTGACGAAATTATCATTCTTAAATTAATAATTGAGAAAGCGACTGCCTGAATTATCAGACCTTTTTACTCCGTGGTTCCAGATATTAGAACAGGCCTTTTATTCAGCTGACAGAATAGCTTTAGTGGAAGTCTTTATTGTTGTATGGTATACAAGATAAGTCCATTAAAGTGATTAATACAATGTACAAGAATAGCTATAATGCATTTAAGGTAGGTAGTGAAGTTTGCAGTTTGTGCGGTGTGAAATCACGGGTCAAGCAGGGTCGTGTCCTACTCCCGTTTACATGGATTGTGTTGATAGACTTTGCCAAAAAAAAAAAAAAAAAAAAAAAAAAAAAAAAAAAAAAAAAACCAGCAAAGGCTATTGAAGAACATTGTATTAAATGGGAAAGTAAAACTCTCCTAAAGTTAGATTACACAAAGTTTTTACGGATATTATCACAACAACAAACTAATCTTTAACACTTTTCATAGTCCTACAGTAGCTGTGATATTAGTAACTTTCAATATACAATTAAAATTATCTTTAAAACTTGGACATAAAAACAATAAGTTTGATGTCCTTACATACCATATTAAATAATAGATTGATTTATCAGGTAATACCTTGGTTTCACCTAGTATTACTCAATATGAAGAAGATATCAACCATAATGTAAATTCTGGAAATCCAGTTATTTCTTTCTGCCAAACAGAGAATTTTTAGTTGTGATACAAACTCTAAAATAGGTCTGTAGCCCTAATACTAATAAGATTTCTTCACTTCAAACTTGTCTACAAAATAATCATGAAATGTCCTTTTCAGACCCAATATGACAGTCAATCATTGAACTGAGCTCATTGTGCAGAAGTGATGTCAAATTAAACAAAAAAAAAATTAAATAGAGTAACAATCTAAAAATACTTTAGCCTACTTTTGTACTGTTAAAAGTGTTCTTAAAAGTTTTATTTTTACCATACCAATAATCTTATATTTTTTTGTATTTCCAGTAAAGCACTAGTATTCTGTAATTCTACAAACATAGGGAAATATCACTAGTTGATTTATTTGCACTGATTTTATTGATATATGTTAGATAGATTCTAAAGTAATAATTTTTGTTTGTTTTAGTCTTCAACTTTGCTCTTTACTTCCCTCAGAAAAATTTAGTTTTTTTAAAAGTTAATCATTGAAGAGCCAACAAGAATCAAAGGTAAACCCTTAAGAAGAGCTAGACAAAGCCCTAGGATGTGTACAAAGCTTGCTGTTTTTGAGGGTTTTCACTATTTTTTTGCTCATTTCTTATCAACAGTTGGTGCCAAACGAAACCTAAATTTTTAAAAAGTGGGTCGATTAATGTATTCATCTTCTAGCTAGCAAGCTATTCAAAAATTAAACTTCATTGGATTCTACTATTATTTTGTTTAAATTGCAACTAAGGTAAAATTTCAACTTGCAAAACTAGTCTTTACTGTTTAGGCTTAGCCATGTACTACACCTAGCACACAATTTTTTAAAATCAATTTTAAGTTCTTGTAAAGAGGGCTTGGCAGAATTCTAGATAAGGGTCTTTTGTCTATCTTGGAATGTAGTTGATTTAGGTGAATGAAACTCTCAGAAATGGGTCAAGAACCTCAATGGACTCTGGGTTAGTATTTTGAAGTACCTACCTCTATCCCTTCCCAAATACTAATAAGAAAAGGGTAAAGATAGTAGCTTGTTAACACATTCTTGGATACATTTTCTAATCAACTCATTAATGAGATGGTTAAGAAGTAGACATATCTTTAGACTCAGAATTTCATACTGGATTCAAATAAAACATTCATTTGCATCAGAAAAGAACTTTATTCACATGCCCTTAATTGAAAAATATAGCCTACCCTGATTTAAACATATGCAATGAATTCTCCATAAGTCACTTTTTTCCAAATTGATCTAATAGTTTGTACACCATTCTATGTAAACAATTCAAGCAAGGTTCAAGTAAGATTAAAGTTTACAAAGTAAAGTTAATTCCTTATGCAGAAAAATCTGAAATTTTATTAAGGATAAAATTCTGATTCTAAAGAGATGTCTATTTCTTAGCTATCTCACAACTGAGTTAACTGAAAAATTTATGCATTTCTGTGGTATATTTTAGGGTCTGCATACATTCCTTAAAGTTTCATTTATGAAGCTCAACTATTTTCCTAGATACAGAGAAATACCTAAGCTAGAACTTTAATGGATGTTTCAACAATCAAGAACTTATCCTTAAAATACTATGTCTATTAGAGAAAGCATAAATTTGTAGCTGATAACAAAATTAGCTATGATGAAAGTAAATAGCCTAGATCACCAGATGCATTTTTTTTTTATGTTATCTCATTATTCACTAATTACTTCAGGGGATACTATATTTTGAGCCCTTAAAGGGCTTAAAGCAGCTTATATTAACAGGGGCATAATTTGCTATGGGACAGGGAAACATGTTAAGAAAACAATTTTTACTTCAGAATATACAGAAGTATCCTAGTTAACACATTTTACAGCAGGACAACCTTTATCATCACTTCTTTCACTGTTGTATATTTTATTAACAAAATTCTGAAAAATAAACATGTATTCAACTGCATTTTTTCCATTTTTCAAATAATCTATAGATGTAACTAAACACACCATCTAATAATTCCTCACACAAAAAAACTATTGATAGACAAATACTGGTAAATTAGGTTAAGTTGGGTTGGATTAGTTAGATGGCAGTTGGGTCTTTGTTTATAAACAATTTTAAAGACTTATAAAAAAGATACAAATATTTAAAAATGTGACAGACAAACTGGAAATACAAGGAAAATAGTGAAGATAAAGATCCCTCCTCTACAAAATATTTTAACCAGGATTATTTTGCATATTCTGAAGTACAAATTGTTTTATTAAATGTTTCCTTATGTACTGGTAAACCCCAAGGCTTATACCCAGACTCTTTTTGTAATACCAGCAAATCTGTTTTAAAATGAAATTTTACTTTTAAAAGTAAGGAAAATAATAATCACTAGGGTAAGGTTTATATTAACAGACTATTAAGGTAGCTAAGAAATAAACTTACCTCTATAGGCCTAGTCAGAATTGCATCCTGAATCCAAATTTGGCATGCATTTGTTTCAGAGATGAACTTTACCCTCACCACTATATATACAAATTCAGGGTTGCACATTAGTGGGGTGGGGGACAAAGTTCAAACTTACCTCTATAGTCAGAATTGCATCATGAATCCAAATTTAACATTCATTTGTGTCAGAAATGAACTTTATCCCCCCCCCCCATTTGGAAACATATACCCTGAATTGGTATATAGAGGGGAGGTGGTTGAGTTTATTTCTGATGCAAATGCATGTCAAATTTGGATTCAGCCTACAATTCTAACTATAAAGGTAAGTTTATTTCTTAGCTACCTAAATAATCCATTAATATAAACCTTAGACATTGAAAAAAGGTACCAAATTCCTATGTATTCACTCTCATCCTAGCTAAATCATGTTGTCAGCTAGAAATTTACCATTGTCAGGAAACTGACTACATGTTTTCCAGAAAGAAAACACTGATATTAAGGCTTGAAATACAACATAAAATACAGACATCTTCTCATTTTACCAAACTAACCTTTGCTATTTCTATACAGAACTTCATCCTCTCTGAAAATATCTTCAAATTTTGAGTTAAACCATGTCTTGAACGACCCAGCAACACTATGTAAATTTTGTTGGTCAAACTTAAAACCTTGCTGTGATGCTAAATAATACTGAAGGGGAACAGCAGAAAATAGCATGGAAAGCTGAAATATTTCTGTCCAGGTTAGTGAAGTGAGCATTTTTCATCGACCATGCTTCAATACTTCAAAGTTACCGCCGTAACGAGCCATCTTTTAACGTCAACTAAAAATAAAATAGGTTGCTCTTAAAGATAAAACAATTTGAAAACTAGAAATATTGGAACTGGAATTTTATAAGCCAGACATCTTCAGCATTTTGAGTATATTCCAACGCTAAGTCATCTTTGCCTTAGATTCAAAGAAAGGTTAGATATATATCATGGCAGAATAAAATAGAAGATGTTTTGAAAAAACAAATTGATCCCATAAATAGGCTAGCCTTACTGCAGTTGCAATTTAAGGTTAGGGGTTTCTGACTGGGGGGAAGGCGAGGAAAAAAGGTGAGTTTGTGCCATAGGACAGCAATACAAGAAAAGAAATAAATTATGCAATATGAGCCCCTCCTAATCTCCAGGTTGGTATCTAGGCAAATACCAAGGATTTTGTTATCTTGGAAATTAGGCTAACTGAGTTCTTTGGGTAAAATTCTAGTGTAGTGACTTTTGGCTATCTTGGAAAGGGGTTAGGTTAGGAAAATGAAACTTTCAGGGATGGGTATAAAAGCTAAAGTATATCCTTGGAGGGTATTCTAAAGTACCCATCTCCACTCTTTCTCCCCCTAGAGAACCCTGAAATTTGCCTACATGACAGGTCTATACCCATTAAAATTTTGAAAAAACAGCATTTTACCTTAATTTTCAGTTACCAGTTGCTTTTTCTCTTCCTTTAGTTCTCAAAATACAATTCATGTGAGTAGAATCCTGAGCCATATCAGTGTTTTTTTTTTCAAAATTTAGGAAATGTATTTGCATATCTTTAAAATCTTATAAATTGAGATTGAGCAAAGTTGTGAAGCTAAAGACAATTTTTTTGTACTTCATTCAAGCAGAAGATTTTGCAAGGTTTCACTTTTATAACACACATTTTTTTAAATGCCATCAAAGGTCAGGACCCTCTAGAGGGAGAGGGAGTAGAAGTGGGTACTTCAAAATACCTTCCCAGGGCAGGGGTGGATCCAGCCTTTCATTCTGGGGGGGGGGGGGGGGCAAATCTTACCAAAAGAGTAGGGGTAGTGTCCTTTTTGTTGGCCACAAGGCTGACTTTATTTTTTATGTTTTAAGTTTCCCTGAATGTCTCTTGTTTAACAAAAATGTGGTCTTCATATATTACAATAATGATTACAGAAACTATACTTGATCAACTGACAATTGTTTACAAGCAAAATTCAAGCTTCCTGGATCCACTGTTTGCAAATCTGTTGATTACTCAGTCAGTGCTGATATCAATGTTACAGTGCACATTAAGGAGGGCCAAACCACTGAGTCTAGTTTGCCCCATCTGTGCTCTGAGCCAGGTTTTCAGTTTGTGTAAAGTTGAGAAGCTATGCTTGGCAGATGCTACACTCACTAGAAGAGATATAAAAATATCAAGAAGTGAGCTGACATAAGGGTATAGGTGTCTGTCACATTCCTTGGCAGTTTCTTCTACTGAACAAGGAAAAATACCTCCTTCTCTCTTAACCCAAAGCCATCTACTTCTCCACACATGCACCTCTGCCAAATTAAGTGTTGCCCTGGTAGACAGCATGGTTAAGCCAAGAAGTTGACTGTACATGCTAGAGATCTCTTTGACAGAAGATTGCAGCAAATCATCAGTACAATTCACAATATTTAATGGCAGCAGTATGGTTAACCAGAAAGAGTTCAGCATGTCTTTTGAGAATTGGCTCTTTAAGTCACTTATGACTGAGTTGAGCATATTTATAAAAACAACACATCAATAATATTCTTCAGGCATAGTATAAGGAGGATTATTTTGATGAACCTGTATTTGTGTAATCCTTGGAGCTTCAACAGCCAATTGGATTTTATCTGACAATTCTTTTACTTGCTCAAATACTAATGCGAACTCTTCATCACATGGTTCCCATTGATTTGCTAGAATATCCAAAAGATTGGAAACACAGCCATTAGCAGTACCCACGTCCAAAGTCTTCTTCTGGAATAGCCGACTAAGAGGCAAGGTCATAGCACAAATACTGTGTAGACACTGAAGGGAAACCACAAATTCCATACTATGTAATGCTGTGACAAGCATCTTTGCCTTCAGAGCAGTCACTGATTCACTCCAGTGACTAATGTGTTCCAAAGACTGGATGATTTTTTGAAGTTCAGACACAAACTGCATAAGTGACTCATGTTGCTCAATTCATCTCGTCTTGCTGATTCCCATGAGCTGAGCTTTTAGAACCTTATTCAAGATGTAATTTCTCTTTGCAGATGCATTGAAAAATGCAACAACTTCTTTGATAATGCCTATGGCATTTTTGATGCTCGAAACGTCTGAGCTTCTTGACAAAGAAAGGTTCAGAGCATGGTTAAAGCAGGGACAACAGGACACATTTTTAGCTTTTTTGTGAATTTCAACTACAGCACCACAGTTATTTGATACCATCATTGCACACCCATCCATACCAATTCCAACACAGTCAAGTAAATTCAAACCCATTTCTTCTAAAAGGCTTAGAACTTGCTGGCCAATCACTTTCCATTGACAGTTGGCTCTTCGTCTGCAGTGGAAGGTTCAAAGGTGGCATGATGAACATCAATAAAATCTATGAAGTCCTTGTGTCTATGGTTATCAAAGCCATAGCAGAGAGCTATGATCACTGTGAATGCTAATGGGGTTAACAGAAGATTGCAAAGTGTTAGGAATTTGCAATGGAATTTGCCAGTGTTTGCCACTTCCAACAGAATTAATTGAAGAGCTACTTCAATTTATTATTCAAAAAGAAAAGAAAACACATAACAACAACACTAATAAAGATCCTAGAAGCAAACTTGTTAAGGACCAAAACAACAAAAAATTGAAAATGAAAAAGAGAGAGAGAAAAAAGAAAAGAGAAAACAAGGGTAATTAGAGCAAATTGAATAAACTTTTATTGAAATATAATATCAAGATTTTAGTACATTGTTGTATAGCGTCCGAAAACTTGTGGATAGCTCGACACTGGAGGGTATTAAATTCCATTGAATTATAGATTTATAAATTGGGGATCGCTGGGCGGAACTAGAGATACACCTGGGGACAATGAAGGAACGGTTGGATGAACGGAGACAGTGGCCTTCAGAATTATTACTATTAAAATAAGATAATAAGTGGGGAGGAAGATTTTTATGGTAAGCAGAGTATGCAAGGGATAGATTTAATTTTTTGATGATTTGTTCAAAAGGGATAATACCAAAATCGGAGTACAAGTCCTTGGTGGGATATAGTCGTGGTAACCAAAAAACTGCTTTGGCGGCACAGTTTTGAGCAGGTTTTAATTTATTGGATAACTGAAGGATAAGTATTGCCCCATACAGATCCGCAGTATGAGATATATGGGTAAATAAAAGAATAATAAAGGGTGACAAGGATATTGGGAGGAAGAAAATAATTCACACGATTAATTATACTTACCTGTTGCAAAATTATGGCTCTGATATAGGACACATGTGTTGCAAATGATAGGCAGGAGTCTATGTGGACACCAAGAAACTTGGCAACTTCGACCTGCAGGAGGAGATTGGTAGAATATTTTAGGCCAAGTGCTGGCTGAACTTCATTTTTTTGTAAGGGGTTCGAAATAATACCACCTGACTTTTCTTGCTGTTAATGGTCATGCAGTTAACGAGACACCACTCCTGTACTCTATTCAGAAGGGTTTGAGTAGAGGTGATGACGGATGGTAAATTAGGACCAATGATGAAAAAGTTGCTATTGTCAGCAAAAAGTACTGGGTGCACTGATGGGCCCAGGTCCGTAATCAAATCATTAATATAAAGGAGAAAAAGTATTGGACCAAGAACAGAGCCCTGTGGGACGCCCTTCCGGACAGGTAGGGGATGTGAAGTCACCCTGCCCAGTCTCACACTCTTTACTCTACCAGAGAGATAAGAGCCAAACCATGAGAAAGGAAATCCGCGAATCCCTAGGTTATTGAGTTTACTTAATAAAACACTGTGATCAACCATGTCAAAGGCCTTTGAAAAATCCAGAAATAAGCCCAATACAGTATTTTTAAGGTCAAGTTGGAACGTATAAACTGTGTGGCGTCTATTAGTGCATGAGCAGTTGAAAATTTGGCACGGAAGCCATATTGATGAGGAGAAATCAACGAATCTGATGAATGATTCCTAAATACAAAGGGAGAAAGACGTCGGAATATAATTCTCTCAAGCCCCTTAGATATAACTGGGAGAAGTGAGATTGGACGATAATTGCTTATCTCAGACGGATCGCCTTTTTTATGAATCGGGATAACAATTGCTGATTTAAATATTTCTGGGAAGAATCCATTGGTCATAGACAGGTTTGCTATGTGCACAATGGGTTCACAAATATAGGAAGATACGGTCCTAAGAAGCTTATTACTTATGCCAAAGAAGTCAGGTGTATTACTATTAGAGAGAGATTCGATAACTTGAAGCACCTCTTTGCAATCAGCTGGAGAGAAAAACATGGATCTGGGATTCTTGCTAGGGTGTACTGACTGTGAGAAGGAACAGGAGTTAGCATTTGGAATATTATTGAAATAATTATTAAAAGCATCCAGTACTGAAATTGGGTCAATTAATCTGCCACTGATGTCCCTAAGGTAAATAGGAACAGATCTTGAATTCCTTTTTTTTGAAAGGATTTCATTTATTGTAGACCAAATTATTTGCAAGTTCCCTTTGCAGTGAGAGATTTTTGAATAATAACAATTTTTCTTTGCTTCCCGGATGAGTTTGGTATATACGTTTTTGTATTTTTTATAATTAGTCAGGTCAATAACGCTACTGGTTTTGCAAGCTAACTTATATAGGTCATTTTTTCGGTATGAAGAGATTATCAGGCTATTTGACATCCAGGGGCGTATATGGGTAGTTTTTCGGTTTGATTTACGAACTGGAAAGGTTGAACTAATAAGATCACTGTGTAAAACTGCTTGTAAAACTACATCTCCTGTGTAAAACTACTTGTGGCTGAATTAACATCCTGACAATCCAACGTCTTCGACCAGTCGAAGGATTTCAAACAATCCGTGAACCGGTTCATATTCACATTATTATATATTCTATTAGACGTAGGGGTATTAGTTCTACGGGGTTGAGTAGCTGATAGGGAGGGTAAGGAAAGTGATCTGATAGATTGGAAAGTGATCTGACAGGTCAGAAAGTATTATTTTGGAGGACAGGTGGTTTCCCAGGGAAGTGGATACAAAAATGTTATCAATTAAAGTAGCGGTAGACCTCATGGGATCAACTCTAGTAGGAAAAAGGATTGTGAGAAGAAGACCACTTGAGGTAAATGTTTCAAAGAAGGTATCACTATCATTGTTGTTACTAACATTTAATAAATTACAATTGAAGTCCCCAAAAACTATTGCCTTCTTTTGTGGTAAATTAATAAAACTAGAAAAATCATCAAACAGATTACAAAATAAAGGTGTCGTAAATGAGGGTGGTTTATAAAATAACGAAAAAATAAAAGAATTCTCGTCTATACTTATGTCGACGATTATTGAATAAATGCATCTATTATTTATAGGTTGCGAGAACAAGAATTCAAAGTCTAATAGTCTGGTGAATTTTAGACTTGTTCGGATGTAAAGAGAAATGCCACCAGAGGACTTGGTTAATTTTCTTTCAATATGAATAGCTTGAAAGCCAGTGAGGGAAAATTCATTAGTATCATCAATTTCTGAAAGCCACGTCTCCTTTATTCCAATTACGTCGAAAGGGTAGTAACCATTTGTTAAAATTAAATCTTTAAAATTAGCCCACTTATCCCGTATGCTTCTGATATTAAAGCAAATTACATTAAGTTTGGTCTCTTCCATTAGCTTAGGTTTCACATTTTTCACAAAATCAAAAGTGTTGAGATATTTACAGTTAATTTGGTTTAAAGGGCTATTGGGGCTAGCTAAGGTGTTGGTGGACAGATTATTTTGGTCATCGTAATAATTAAAAACAACATTATTGCACAGTGATAAATTATTAAGAAACGTAAAATCTTTTAAAGTACTTGTACTTGTGTTTATTTGACTGTTTCTTAAGCAGTAGTTTCTGTGCTTCTGGACATTTATACAAATAACAGGGGTGGTTGGAGGAGCCACAGAGAGCACATTTCATGACAAGTTGACACGGGTTTTCTTTGGAGTTCTGGTGGTCACCAGCGCATTTAGAGCATCTCGGGGAAGCTTTACAGTTATTTGCGGTATGGCCGTAGCACTGGGTAGGCAAAAACTTGTACTCAGTTATGGGTAGACGCTCGTAACCAATAACAAGGGGATTCTCAGTGGCATAGTTTAGGTGGTCACGTGACCCAAACTTGAATCGAAAAGACCTCGTACTTCCTAACTGAACAACTTCTATACAGTTATTAGCGAGATCGCATAGGTCACTTTTAGATGTTCCGTCAGGCACTCGGCGTACTATACCGAAAAAGGCAGGACTCTTCACTTTAGCATTAATCGATCGGTCTGCTTTGCTTAATGCATCTGCCAAAGTATTGGTGGCACCCTTGTCCGACAGAACTACTTGCCATGCATCCCTCCTAGGCCTCAAAACAACTATGCTTGAACTGACACCCCCACAAGCTTTATCCAGGAAATCTTTTCTAGCGTCAGGATTATTCAAGTTTTTTGGTGGATTTTTCACAATAACTGAATAGGACGGTTTTGCGGGTGGGGGAGGTTTCATTTCAGGAATAGTTTGCACGACTGACCTTGCTTTATGGTGCTCAGTGAAGCTTTTAAATTCCATGTAGAGTTCATTAACCTTTCGAGTTAACGTAGCTGTTGTCTCCCCTGGCACACATGGGACCTGATCTGGCTTGAAAATCAGAAACTGAGGTAGGATGATCTTTTTTTCGTCACAAAGATCAAAGGCTCGAACCGTATCACTTACATTATCAGTCACTTTGGGGCACTCAGTTACCCTAGTAATAGAGGCGTCAGCCCACAAAATCTTCTTTGCTTCAATTAACATCTCTCCTTTGAATAAATCGCAAGCAATTTTTACAATATTATCAGCTGAACAACCTGCATTTCTAGCCCGTGAAATGAAATTCAACATGGGATTCAAGACAAGTCTTTCACCTGGCATCAACCAGTGAAATGATCAAATTTCATCAAAATTCGTCGGCGGGGCCACAATAGTTGTCAGTAAAAGCAATAGCAAATCAGGTAGCAATACTCACAAGATGTATATTCAGAAGTTGCGTACAGAATTTTAATTATCCAAAATATCCAATTATTCAAAGCAAATTGTTCACAGCACGTTACACAACTTCAATAGTTGCGTACACGATTTTAATTATCCAATTATCAAAAGCAAATTGTTCACAGCACTATATAGCATTGTACACAATTTCAGTAGTTGCGCAATGAAATAAATATCCAAACAATAATCCTCTGTAAATTAACCAACCAATATAAACTGGTTTTCATCCATATAGGTCAAAGACTGAATGAAGACTGTACTTGCAGTTACAGTTACACTATCCATTCTGCAAGACTTTGAAATGACAAAGCTGTCAAGCGTCTTTTGTCCACGTTTTCCCAACATCAATATTGCTTAAATGACAAAAATCCTTGTGACACATGCACATTCAAATTTCATTATACACTGGAACGAAATGTTTGTTTTGACACTTCAGGTCCGGTTGTGTTGCACAACCCCATCCACTTCCAATGTTTACATTGAAGAGGGAGGTGAGAACTAGCTAAAATTTACCGGGTGAGCTGTTGCTATGCTATGAGGTGACAAAAAATACTCAAGGCTAGCTTGATAGTGGAAAAGTTATGTAATGTAAAAAGGTTTTATAGTCTAGTTACAGTAGTTAGAACATGCATTAACGCAGACTTCTGTAAGTGCAGAAAAAAAAATTACAGCCTGTCTAGGGGGGATGATCATCCCCTCGCCCCCCTGGATCCGCCTCTGTCCCAGGGCATACTTTAGCCTTTAGCCCCATCCCTGAAATTTTCATTTTCTTAACCTAACCCGTTTCCAAGATAGTCAAAAGTCACTGAACTAGAATTTAACTATTATTTAGATTTAGGAATGGGTCTAGAACCTAAATTATGCCTAAGGATGGTTGCAAAATTGTTCTGTTTGAGTTATTTACCCTGCCTCAGCTTCTACCAAAATTCATTAACAGTAAGTATTCATTGGTTCCACTTTCCATAAAGGAACACTATGCAAAATGTGCAAATGTGATTTGCTTCACTTTATCCCCTTAACCCACCCCTCCCCCTAATAGAAAATTATTCAGCCCAAGTTATATGTATTTAATTATCAGTAGTTTAAATCTTTTATGCTTGTTTACTGTTTGCCATTAAATTAATAAGGAGAAAAGAACTAAACTATGATGAACTAGGTAAATGAGTGTTTTAATGGAATGATAAAAGTAAGTATTGTAGAAGGTTTTAAAGTAGTTTTGGAATTCTGAAGTTTTTCCTATGGTCAGTTACATTGCTATTAAACCACTTAACATTTACTGCCCTAACCTTTGAGGAGTTAGGATAGACTATGCAGCATGAAACTAAACTCCCAAAAGTGTAAAGTCATTCCAGAAACTGATCTATAGCATAAATAGTAAAAGGCTGAAGAAAGCATTTTGAAACTTACATAATACTGATTTGTATTGATTTGAAGAATTTAGAAAAATGTGTTGTTAGCTTTAAAAAAATTGAAATAAACTGAGTCCATTCCAAGTGGAAAATTTCGTCAAAGGGATCCAAGACTTTAAGGCCTGATCATAGTGTAGCCAATACACATAAGAATGGCCTAAAACCCCACTCAGATCAATGGAATTGTATTTTCAAAACTCTAGAGCCAAAGAAAAGTAGACTTAAACCAAAATAAGAGAAAATCGTATTTCTCTAAAATTCTCTAAAGATAATATTGGTGTCTTCTATGCAAGAGCATAGAAGGCTGGCATATTACGTTCTGTGCAATTTGTTATCCCTATGAATAGGGAAGGAGTATAAATAGGAGCATGAAAAGAAAGCCATTGAATCTTAATTATTGTATTTAGTCTAGAGCTATATTAAGCCCCATTAGGAGGAGTCTGGGATGCAACTGCAACAGTAGTTATTGATATATGTCAACAAAGTATGAAATATGGAATTGAAGGGTATATTTATTTTATTTTCTATTTCTGCTCTAAAATGTAATCTTATTGTTCTTACTTTCAAATAAGGTGCATAATGTATTCTAAAACTGTCAAAATAATTTCAATTCCTTACCTGAAGTCATGCATTCTATGGAAATCAAACATGCTCATGGAGTTCAATCTGGTTTTCTGTCAAAGAATTCCATCCCTAATATAAAATTTAATGCACCATTGGCTGATTTTTGGCTCACCTTTGACCAAATAATTCTTTTTTAAGAAATTCTTGTGAATGATCTCACTCCTCAGGTCATTTAAAAAAGAAGAAGAAAAAAAGTTTGCTGTACCTTGATCAGTGGTTTGAATCTGTTTGATACTGTTTTGAAAATCTTTTGTTAAAAACCTATTCTAAGAAGACACAATATCTTTCCATTCTCGTTATTATAATACTGTAAGTAGCTTCCGGCAGTAAATCATAAGTAGTAGTAAAATATGGAGCTACTGATACCCTTACTGCTTTGTTTAATTGTAAGAAAAAAGTGTAATCTGTCTTTCACCTTTATTTGGTCTTCTAGAATACTCTGCTTTTTTCTTGTAATTGGAACATAGATCTCATTCATTCATTCATTCATTCAGTATTCCCAAATATTTGATCAAAGAACTTTCAAGCATAATTGGAAAATTTATGGCCAAAGAATACAGTTTTTCATGATTCTGATCCACTCCCTCTATGAAATGCTTGCATACTCCTTTTAAGGCACATATCTAGTATATCTATGGTATGTGTGTTCAAAGTCTAGGAAATATTATCAAGATTAATCATTAATTACCTCCAGTTATGAAGGATTAGTAGTCTTTACATGGAATGGTATGGGAATTAGTAATCCAAGGAATAATTCAGGTCTGATGATTTAACTGATTATTGGTAATAAGTGTAAGGAAATATCCTACTTGTAATTTTTTCACATCTAGGGAACAGTTGTGCATATGCCCAGCTCTTTAGGAATGCAAAACTAATGCTGTCAAAGCTTAGATAGTCTTGTCTTGATCCATCATACAAACAGTAACAATATAATTATCTACAGGCTTTATTTTTCATAAAAAGTTTAGGGAACAATCATCTGTTGAGAGATTAGATCATAGTGCTAGAGATCCAACATTTCTTCATATATCAGAGGATTTCTAACAGGGTGCATTTGACTACCAGGGAATAATTTGACTCCTGTTGCTTCTTATTTTCCAATCAAAATGCTCAAAGTTTGCAATGTATATTTAGTTTGTTGTTTATTATATGTATATTTTTAGTTGGATTTACCATTACTCAGCTGCAAACATTAACATTAGTTGGAAGAGGCAATGAGCTACCCTGTTGTAGCTGTAAACTGTGAAAATGAAGAAATTTGCTCCAATATTGTTAACCAGTTGTTAGCAAAGCTGGACAAGAATTATGTTGGCTGTTCTACTCCACAGAAAAAATGTGAAGTAGAAATAATTACTAAATATTACAAGGCAACAATCTATATTGAAGTTGTGAATGGCTTGAAAGACTTGGGTAGTGCACCTCACTCATATGAAGGATTAATATATTATGAAGAAAAGATATCTGACCAAAATATAGGACATATTGAAAAGTATTTAAGTAATTCATCAGTTTCTGTTAAGATTCTAGCTTGCTCTCAGTTAGAAGAGAGATATTTTGACAAAATAATGAAAGTTTGTATTGATAATGACACTGAGCTTGTTGATTTAAACAGTCCAGAAGATGAAAATGATGAAAAACAGGGTGTTGATAGGATAGCAGAAATTCTAGAAACCCATAACTGGCCCAACAGTATCACACTGAAAAACTCATTGAATGATGACAATCAAGAACCTGTTCCATTTGAAGAATTGTTTGCTAAATTTGCTGTAATGAAAGCAACAGCTGATAAACTAGAACCCAGCCAGAGAAAAGCTTTTGCAGAAAGTGTTGTAGCAGCATTCTGGACTGCAGCTGGTGGACCAGAGGATGAGCTTTATAGCTGTGACGAAGATTCAGACTAAGCAAACTATGTACTTAAGTTTGTTTTATAAGAATAATGTTTTATGATAGGACATGTTGAACAGTGTACAACTCACAGGGCAGATGCACCACAATAAACAAGCTGGTGTTTTATAACATTTGAGTGTGAATTTGTGGATGACTCTTGTATAGTTGAGAACATATATGATATACAAAAGACAAATATTTATGTGCTTCAAAACAAGAGGACTCAAAAATATAATTTTTAGAAAAATGGTATTTCTGTGCCGAACTTAATGGCAATATACACTTTATAGTCTCCTTTGTTGCATTATAATGCTACTGTTGTGATAATCTAGACTATGAATGGCTACTAATCAAAAACAAACAAACTCATTGTATTGTGGTTCTTCTGCTGTAAATCTGTAACTCAAACTTCTGGCAACTAGTAAACTCTTACTGAATATTGGATGTTACATAGGTGGTAAACACTTTGGAATCCCTACATTTTGATGCATTAAAGAAAAAAAATATCTTTATAAGAGGCAATGCTGTACCATTGACTATAGTAAAGAGCCATGTTCCTTTATTATACTACTTTTCCTTCAGCTTCTTTGTAAAGAATGGTTTTGCTCTTGAAACCTGAACAATAAAGTTCGTTTGTTGGAAATTTCCTTTTAAGGGTCAAAAGTAAAAGGAGGGCAACGAGTTCCCCTCTCATACCTTTCATTGCTACCTGTGTTCTTTTCTGCTAACAGGTCCCTTCTTAACCCCCCATGGTATGAGCTATAGTTTTAGGATTTCTTATTGTTCAAAATGATTGAAAAATCTAATAGATATACTTCCAGTATCAACATCATCTGATAGCCATAATAATGATAGCCCAAAATTAAACAAATTAGCTTTTGCTTGTAGTTTTCGAAATATGTTATCAACAATATATAGGGAATGCTGGGAGGATTTAGTTGAAGCTTTCAGGGAGTATAAGGAGAGGGCAAGTGGACATCAAATTTTGACTTGTGGCAGAGGTGAAGCAAATGACACTATGTCTATCCAAGTCATTGAAACACCCTGTAGTATACCTTCAATATCTTGGGAATGAGTTTGAGTATGGGGTTAAGACCTCTAGGTATTGTTGGGTGAAAGAAGGGTGGGCAAAAGAATATCAAATTGCATTTTGGGGGAGGAGAGGGGCTAAAGTATTTTGTATTGATGTGGCCTAAACATCCTTACACTAAAAGTTCCTATGGTACTAACCTGGCATGGTTAAGTAGCAAGATGAGTTGAGAGACACTATGTGTTGCCGTTTTTTCAAAATGGTATATCTTCAATGTTCATGGAATTGTGAATTGGTGAACATTGATGGAACAGAGCAAAATTGAAAGTGCATCCACGTTATCAAAGTAAAATATCTGCAATATCTTCGGAATGTCTTGAAGGATGAAATTGAAACTTCCATGTAATGTTGGAAAATAAGGGGGGAGAGGTATCAAAATAGGAAATGTGTAATATATTCAGAATGGCTTGATATATCAAATTGAGACTTTCAGTGAGTGTCAGTGTGGCCAAGCAAACCTATAATTATAACTCAAGGGGGAAGGGGTCAGAGAGATATGGCTAAAGAGTGTTCCACCTAAATGTATTGGCACTGTAAAGCCCATATTTGACATATAATTTTTTCAAGTTTAATCAGGAAGGTAACTCAAAACATGTTATGTGGCACCAGGTACAGAATCCTGGGAACAGCTTTGGAGGTCAAGTTGACATGAAGGGAGTGCTAGAGTGGCAGTGGACATATAATCTTGGCTTGGGGGAGGAGGCAAAGGGTGTCTAAAGAGCTTGGTCTTTTATATATATTTTTTTTAATTGCACAAAGTCCCTGTGTAACTAGAGCCTACTCTTTGTGAAACAGCAGTGTAAAAATAATGAGCCTATGTGTACCCAAGCTATCAAAATAGAGTATCTACATCTTTTCAGGGTCAGCTTGAATGATTGAGCTGAAATATTGGGGTAACGGATTTGTGTCTCTGATTCTCCTAAAAGTCTTCGCACTATTAGCCCTAGTGGAGCTCTGAATCCATACAGGAGGAAGGGGTGATGTGATGTACTGGAGTATGTGTCCGCCTATATATCAAAACATAGTATGTACATACAGAAAATCAAGATAATATATCTGTAATATCTGGAGGATGATTGGGGGAGAGGGAAGAATTGAAACTTCTAGGGAGTGTTTGGGGAGTACAGTTAAAGTTCGAATATTACGTGCCAGAACATTTTTTTCTCTCAAATATTGGTTTGCTGGAAAAGGGCCACCATTTTTTTCCTTAAATGTTTGAAACTTATTTCCATAAGTTCTTTCGTCAATTGACACCCTTATGCACATTAAAAAAAGATGTTTTTGACCGAAAATGGACCAAAAGCTTTTCTCTGATCAGCTAGGACACATAAGGCTTTTGTTCAACCCAGTCACTGAACTTCGAGTGTTTTTGACCATTATCAACCAAAATAATAAATGATTTGAGACCCACAAAAACGGTTTTAAATATTTTTTCTTTATTCGTTATGCGCAAGTTTCTAGGATAGACGTAACCAATGCAGAAAACAAACTTGAAACTAGTTTACCGATTTATGACGTCCAAAAAGTATGCCCAAAAGCTGATTCGCGTTAGGTAGGCTTTTAACTAGCAGTGCTTATTGTCTGGTGAGGTAGAGCTCAATGAAGGGATAATATTTTGAAGATTGTTTGCATCAGCTTGTGATACCTGAAACTGGGTCAACGAGATTTGTTGTCTCAAATTAGGTAGCCTAAACCTTTCAGAGAACACAGACAGAGACCTCCGTGAGGTAGATCTCCATAAAGACAAAAGCTGTGTCGAAAATGTATTATTGATTCATGACTCCAAAAAATAAGCTCAAATTTGGGTTATCCCTGACCAGTTTGTAATTTGATGTTATGCATACCAGACCAATTGAATCCAAGAAGAAGCAATATTTTGAAAAGAAATAGGTTGTATCAATTCGTGAAATTCAAAAGGAATGAAACATTGCTTTTCTACAATTATCTTGAAACTGTCAGGATAATTAGACCGAACCAATAGACCCTGGCGAGGACAGAGCATTTTGGAAGAAAAATTTTGATGGAATAATTTTTATCAGGAAAATTTAGATTCTTTTTTACGCGAAGAAATTAAAATGAATAATTTCATCAAATATAAAGATAACAGATGCTGCTACGACTGAACAGGTAAATCTTGAAAAGAACAAAGATTAAAATGTATAATAAAGCAAAACTTGAAATGAAGAGAAATTACCATAAAAAATACTTGGACCCCCACCAATAAAAGTTCTAAAAGCCAGAGCGTCGTTTGCGCTTTACCGAAAACAAACTACCGTATATTTTAAAGAGTTTTCCTTTTTATATTTATTGTATTAAACAATAAAAAAAAATGCTCAGATATCCAGTATTTAATATCATTATATTTTAAACATTCGGTCTACTCTCATTTGTTCTTTCCTGTAATCATGATGATTATGGTGATTTTCTTTCTTTTTTATCTATATTTTAACAATAATATTCAAAATCCATGTCATTTTTGCTGAGATTGTGATGAAACTGTAGCTGTTTAGATGGTTGAAAGGAAGGGGAGTAGCACCACTCTTATTTACAAGCTTTGTTTAGCTTTGTGATTTTGTTTTGTCGTTGGGTTGTTGTTGATGTCATGGCAAATAAAAACATGCTGCTCCAAATGAAGAATGTTTTCAGTAGGGCGAAAATCATGTTTCATGATAAACTTTACCTCTAATAAACTACATGGTTGATCAATGATATAACCATAGTTGCACGCATGTCCAGATTCCTTAGAGAAGAATATCATAAATTTTTTCTCTAGAGGGTTGAGCCTAATACCATAAAAACTGAATTTTTAAATCACAATTGTCCGACGTGGTAATCCTACGAGCCAATCTTTAGAATTAACGAAACGCCTAAGACCTCATAATTAAGGGCTTCAATGTTAAAATCCCAAATTTTAATCAAGGGAAATATTTTATACATTCAGGAGTCTATTTCAAGCCCTGAAATTAAGGCTGAGATATATCATAATTAAAATATTTAGTCTTGGTCTAGAAGTTGAACATTGCTTTATCTAAAGAATGTCTGGCGTTGATTACTCCCTAGTCTCTTTTTGTGTAAGCTATGTACTGAATAACAACTGAACACCTGCATATGCTAATGATAATAGAACAAATTTCTTACAGTTCCCCACTCCCTCCATCTTAAAACTTATCTTTGGTACTTGCGTCTTATAGCCACCACACTCCAGTTCTGTCGAGAAGTGAAGTTTGGTTAAGAACCGGTTTAACCTAAGTTAGGTTAAACAATTGAGCTGGAACAAGCAGGTTGCACACATTTGACTGTTAACCACAAAAAGAATTTTCTCGACCCAGAAACCAGCACATCTACCCAAAAAGAAGAGAGAATGTTGGCTTCCGTAAAGTGGAGGAATAAACGGCACCGAGGTACATCTCGCCATCATTTAAAATCATACCTAGCAGAGTACATGTGGCGACGGCAGTAACGGCAGAAAGCAGAGCTCATTGCAATGCGATTCTTAGTGAGATTTCTGCGTTCTGGGCGTATATTTCTAAATTATAGTTTTCGTAATTTTGTTGATAAAGTATTATATTTTCACCATATTTTGTTTTATTTTATTTGCGTTGGCCAAACTTCACTTCTCTTAGGACTTAAGTGTAGTGACTATAAGACACAGGTTCCTTATCTTTTTTTGCTATTCTAACAGTTACTTGGGTTTTTCTTTGGCATTTTCAGTCTTTGTATACCATCTCAGGTCATCTTTCATTTAGTTCACTTAGCGTGATTTTATTTAAGCTCTTTATTTAGGGCCTATTGCCATTGCTTTCGTCTTGAATATTTCATATTTAAGATTTGAAAAACACCTAACCTTTTGTGTATCTACTCTCAAGTTGCACAGCCTTAGTCTAACTGAGATATTTTAGTAGTTCCAAGATAAAACTTTTGGTCCAAAATTCACCACAGCTCTTACACAAATATCAAAGAGTATCTTTGATTTTCATTTTAAATCAACGATTTAATTATTGATGCCTTAATTTGGACACCTTCGCCCCCCAGAAAATATTTACGCTGCTGAGGGTGAACAAAATAGATCACTAGCTGAGGACTGATGCAAATAAAATAATAATGCTTTGGATCAAGGCCGTATCCAGGGGGTTTACAACATTTACCCCCCCCCCCAGAAAAAAAAAGAAATTCTCGACTTGCTGATGTGTTTTTGTATCCCTACCCCATCCTCCCCCTAAAAATTTTTAGATTCTTGCTTCCACTGAATACGTTTAAAACCAATATGTAGAACTTAAATGTTTTTGTTTTTTTTACATTCATGAGCAATGAAACTTTTGCTCAAAAAGTCACTGAGGGGAAAACATCAGTCCTGTCAGTTTCCAACCATGCAATCTTGCTAATGCAGTTGTGTGTTTTGTATAATTCGTATGGTGAAAAATTCTGCGGTGAAAAAAGTATATTCGTGTTGCGTCCAAAAATTTACAAAAAGAAGATGCTAAATCTATTGTTGAGACAGTTGATTCATGAAGTAACATAGGACAGGTGGAGGGCCAAGTTTTTTCTCTTCTGGATTTTTAAGCAGGTTTGCAAGGGCTTGGACTTGTTGTTGGTCGAACGCAGGTGTAGCAAAACAAAACAGGAACGGTGTAAGTTTCATTCCCTGCTGCTGTCCATCACGATCCTCTGAAGCTTGTTTTTCTCCACTTTCAATAGTTGGTGTTGCAAAGGTAGTTAATAAGCTTGCCAATAGTAGCAGTACAAATGCTGGTGCTTTCATTCTAAAAAGATAGAAATGTAGTACAAGTAGGCTTGTATACAAGGAACTTAGGTAGAAGTGGAACTCTCTGTCCCTCCCCCAAGATCCGTCCAAAGACTTTCTCCTACGCTTAATGGAAAAAAATAGTAAATAGAATAAAACAAAATCTGGTAAATTGGATTGAAAACGTTGTATTTGAAGCATCGTAGTCTTTATGCATTAGTCGTTGACCTGGAAAAGGCGTTGCGTCTCTCATTTTTCTCATTCACATTTTTTCCCCGGCTCATTATTTAGAACATATGATTGTAATAAGTTTTGGCGAGGGCTCATTTGATTGTTAATGCTGCTATTTTAATGACAAAACTACTTATGCATTTACAACTTATGGTCATGCACATAAATGAACTAAAAACTTTAAAACAAAATGTTAAAATCACTCCGATGTTATGCAATAAATTTGTCTTCCGTGGTAGATTTTATGCGAAATTGTATGGCTTACCGAAATTGCATTAACAGTTTATCCCCATAAGGCCAACCGTAGCATGTGCAAAATCATCCACTTCAAATCGAAAATAGTTATATATAGCTTTCAAATGTTGGTCCATTTGCAAAAATCATGTATAAATAACTCCATAGATCTACTAGAAAAAGTAAAAAAAAAAAACAACAGAAAACACAATAGTAAGTAGCTTTGATATTGTTTCCGTGTACAAAAATATTGATGCCGCGAAATTGGAGCAATTAAAAAAAAAGAAAACTAACAAATTATCATTTAATTGAAGATTTGGCAATAGGGCTTGATTGTGGTGTTTTAATGACCTTGAATAAACATATTTTAAAACATATATTCAATGCACTTCCAGTTTCTTAATTCTTTTTAATAATTTTCACTGTCTTTAAGTAGTTCCTTGCTGTTTTACCTTTTGTTATTGGTGGTGTTAGTGTGGTAATCGTGCTCTTGAATTAAGGGGGTTGCGAAGTTAGAAATAAATTACTGAAGGATCTGACTATGTTTTTCCTAGTGTATTGATGCAGTGGGTTTGATCCCAGCTTGGTAATAAGGGACTCAGATGTCAAACCTAGCTGTAACAACACATAGAAGGGTTTGGAATTTGAATTCTGTCGTAAGATTATGCAAAAGCGTCCCTATATTAATCTAAATAAGTAGATAAACCCTTTATAAGAAAGATGATAAGATTAATTGTGGTAATAATAAAGGCATTAGATTGATTTCAGTAGGAAGCAAATTCTTTTGTGTGATGATACTTTTTAGACTAAGAGAAGCTGTAGGTAAAGTTTTAAGAGAAGATAAAAGTAGTGTAGTTTTAAGACGGTGGATGCGTCGGCAAAAATTTCACCATTAAATTAATAATTGAGAAGTACCTTAATAATCGGACTCCTTTGGTCCTTAGTTTTATAGATTACTAGCTGTTGGGGTGGCGCCTCGCGCCATCCCAACACCTAGCTGGTGGGGCGCTTCGCGCCCCCCAAGCCCCCCCGCGCGCGTAAGTCGTTACGCGCCATATTAGTTGCGCGCCATTGTAGTTGTGTCCCTGTGTCCCACCTGTGAATAGATATATATATATATATATATATATATATATATATATATATATATATATATATATATATATATATTATATATATATATATATACTAGCTGTTGGGGTGGCGCTTCGCGCCACCCCAACACCTAGCTGGTGGGGGCGCTTCGCGCCCCCCCCCCCAAGCCCCCCCGCGCGCGCAAGTCGTTACGCGCCATATTAGTTACGCGACATTTTAGCTGTGTCCCTGTGTCCCACCTGTGAATATAGATAGATATATATATATATATTTTTAACTACGTAAAACTTGCGAATGTACAACATTCTTGGCTGTCCCATTGTCTGTGCATATAAATAGATTGTCAGGTTTACCGACTCTTGAACATGCAACATATAATTGTCCATGGGAAAAACAATCTGAGTTCAGATCTATACCTCATTATTCTTATGATTACCCTTGAGCTTTGTTGATGGTGATTGCTAATCGAACATTCCCTGTGTCCCTGTCGTCATTTATATATCCCCCTGTGCCCCCCGGCGTCCCCGTTGTTGTTGTGTCCCTGTGTCCCGGTCGTCATTTGTGTCCCGGTGTCCCAGTTTGTAATTTCTCTTTGAGTGTCGCGGTCGTAATTTATATTCCCTGTGTCGCGGTGTCCCGGTCGTCATTTTTGTCTCGGTCGTCATTTGTGTTCCGGTGTCCCGGTCTGTAATTTCTCTTTGAGTGTCCTGGTTGTCGTTTATATTCCCTGTGTCCCGGTCGTCATTTGTGTCCCGGTCTGTATATACATTCGTTTTTGAATTGGTCTTTTTTTAGGTTTTAGTTTTTTACCTTTTTTTAGTTTTTTTTTCTTTTTTTTTTAGTTTTGTTTTTCTCCTTTATTTTTCATTTTTTTTTCCGTTTTCATTCTATTTTCTTTTTTAGTTTTTTTTAGCTTTTTAGCTTTTTTAGTTTTTTATTAGTTTTTAGTTTTTTTTTCTTTTTAGTTTTTTTGTAGTTTTTACCTTTTTTTTAGTTTTTAATTTTTTTTACTTATGTCCTGGTCATCATTTATACTCCCTGTGTCCCGGTCGTCATTTGTGTCCCGGTGCTTTGTTGATGGTGATTGCTAATCGAACATTCCTTGTGTCCCGGCCGTCATTTATATTTCCTTTGTGCCGGTGTCCCGGTCGTCATTTGTGTCCCGATGTCCCGGTCTGTAATTTTGTCAGTCGAAAACATGACGTCAGCCGACACAGAAACATGACGTCACCTGATCCACAGACAGACAGACAGACAACTTATTTTTATATATATAGATATATATATATACTAGCTGTTGGGGTGGCGCTTCGCGCCCCCCCAAGCCCCCCCGCGCGCGTAAGTCGTTACGCGCCATATTAGTTATGCGCCATTGTAGTTGTGTCCCTGTGTCCCACCTGTGAATATAGATAGATTTATATATGTGTTTCAAACTACGTAAAAATTGCGAATAAACAACATTCTTGGCTTTCCCATTGTCTGTGCATATACAAAGCCGTATGTACTAATAATGACGTCATATGCAAACGCTCTTTTTACAAACAAACAAACATGCATCCACACAACTCGTTTTTATATAGATAGATAGATAGATAGATAGATACAATACAAATTAACTGCGTAAAACTTGCGAATATACAACATTCTTCGCTGTCCAATTGTCGCTGCATATAAATACATTGTCAGGTTTACCAACCCTTGAACATGCAACGTACAATTGTCCATGGGAAAAACAATCAGTATTAAGATCTATACCACATTTTTCTAATGATTGACCTTGAGCTTTGTTAATGGTGATTGCAAATACTAATCGAATTGGGAATTGCAATCTTAACAATATTGTTGATTTCGTGGACGTCTATATTTTTGGGTGCGAGAATCGCTCTTTCACTTAGCCATTTATTATTTTTATAATTTTTTAGAATATTCGGAAATACTTTTTCAATCAATTCATTTTTGGACGTCACTAAATTACAGAAATCAGCAGGTAGTTGTATACGTCCTGAAATTGAGTCTACTGTTTGACCAGAGTCATCGTTTTGCAATCGGACACGCATATTTGTAGTTAATTTTAATATTTTTACGTGTGCCCATAAATTAGAATTTTTTAGGCAAGCATTCATTTCGTCTGCAGGAGTTAAACTACGTAAAAATTGCGAATATACAACATTCTTGGCTTTCCCATTGTCTCTGCATATACAAAGCCGTATGTACTAATAATGACATCATATGCAAACGCTCTTTTTACAAACAAACAAACATGCATACACACAACTCGTTTTTATATAGATAGATAGATAGATAGATACAATACAAATTAACTGCGTAAAACTTGCGAATATACAACATTCTTCGCTGTCCAATTGTCGCTGCATATAAATAGATTGTCAGGTTTACCTACCCTCGAACATGCAACGTACAATTGTCCATGGGAAAAACAATCAGTATTAAGATCTATACCACATTTTTCTAATGATTGACCTTGAGCTTTGTTAATGGTGATTGCAAATGCTAATCGAATTGGTAATTGCAATCTTTTAAATTGAAAAGGCAGATCCGTTGGAATCATGGGAATGCGAGGAATAAGAACAGCCTCACCCTCAAAAGGCCCTGTCAAGATTGTGGCCTCTATTAGGCTTTCCATTGTTTTTTTTACGGCAAGTCGAGTGCCATTGCAAAGCTTTGGTGGGTTTGTATTTCTTAAAAGTATTATTGGTATGCCTATTTTTAGTTGTAGCACGTGTGGTGGAAACCCCGAAATATCTATGGAATTTAGAAATTCAGATGGATAATTAACCACTTCATTTGGTTCCAAAACTGTGTCGACTGACTTGTAAAGGACTGCCTGGTCTCGAATCTTGGTCAAAACAATATTGTTGATTTCGTGGACGTCTATATTTTTTGGTGCGAGAATCGCTCTTTCACTTAGCCATTTATTATTTTTATAATTTTTTAGAATATTCGGAAATACTTTTTCAATCAATTCATTTTTGGACGTCACTAAATTACAGAAATCAGCAGGTAGTTGTATACGTCCTGAAATTGAGTCTACTGGGAGCTTTCCGTTTCCAATTGTCAGCAATTGATCTGAAAATGTTTGACCAGAGTCATCGTTTTGCAATCGCATATTTGCCCATAAATTAGAATTTTTCAGGCAAGCATTCATTTCGTCTGCAGGAGTTGATCTAGGTATTATAGGTAATGTAATCTCCCGCAAGCAATATTAATGTGCTGCCAAAGGGTTTCGACTTCCCTCTCAAATCTTTCAAGCATTGATCCAGAGCCTCGAGCGATTTTTTGTGCCCATGTGCACTCATCCCAAATAATAAGTTTGCATTGCTGCAATACTTTACCCATCCCAGATGATTTGGAAATATTGCACGTGGGAGTTTCTGTAGAATGCAAATTCAGAGGCAATTTCAAAGCAGAATGAGCAGTTCTTCCACCAGGCAGCAATGTTGCAGCTATTCCGGACGACGCAATTGCCAACGCTATATCATTTTTTGATCGAATTGATGCCAGAATCAGTTTTATCACAAATGTTTTACCAGTACCTCCTGGCGCATCCAAAAAGAAAATTTCTCCAACGTTGTTATCGACACAATGCATTATCGTATCATAAATGTCTTTTTGTTCCGACGTTAACTTGGAAATGTTATTTTGTACATACGACAATAGATCACTCGTACTGTAAATTTGTTCACGATCCAATTCTACACATGTCGAAACAGCAGCGATACGGTTAGGTGAAGGCATTCCCAAATCCTGAAGAGGTTTGTTTGCCATACGTACGCACAAATCTTATATAATAACTAAAGTGTAGTTATAAATTTCTGATGTAAAATCAAAAGTCATATCTGACGTCTCTAACTGTTTTCGATGGAGTATATCTTCGGACATTTTTGACTTATATTTTTCCCATAACTCTGTAGGAGCTGATGGAGAGCAAGTTGTTAAAATGATGCCAAACAATGCACGAATTTGACTTGGGGTTGACGTTTCGCACGCGTCATTGATGCAGTTATCCCAGTGTTGGTCATTCTCCAATAAATTCAGAGCTTGGCATGCACTACGGTAAGTGTCATGTATAGTACCGTTTACAGTTCTCAAATACTCAAAGGATGTCGGACCGGGTACATTCACCAAAAGCAGGTGTAGAAAGAAGCATTCATGTTGATTGGGGTGAACGGTGTAGAGTCTTCCTATCGTGGTATCTTTGAAGATGGTAGGTTGGCCGTCGACTGACTTACCCTGTTTTCGACGTTCAAATACTTTATTTTTAGTATTCCACGTGTAATACGAAGGCACTTCAGTATACAGCAGTTTTTTTTGCAAAAGAATCATTTTTGCAAAGCGAAAAAAAAGCTGTTAATGTTGTATCCGGTGGATTCAGGACTCTTTGTTGCACGTTGGTTTCCGTGAAATAAACACGTTGGCCATTCTGTAAATGTACCGCTAAGTGAACAACAGCTGGACTACGTTCATGTATCGGAAATGAAAGAATTCGCCAAACAGCTTCATTACTGCTTATGTATCTTCCAGCCTGATATTGTACGATTTCGTCGAAATCTTTGATTTCGGGGTGCAAGCCAAAAATTGCCATGTCACTGCCTTTGTTGACGTATTTACATATGTATTTGATTGCCTTTACGGAGTTACAGTATTCAACGTTTATGTGTGCATTAAATGTTTTTGATAATAATGGGGAATATGGAACAACCCATTGGTTATCTACTTCGATGGTGGTACCGTTACGCTTCTTTATTATTGCTGTTTTACCGCCATCTTCAGTAGATCTTCTTCTATATTGTGGGTAACCATCATTGCCAGTAATTGTGTTTGATACTAAAAGTCGAGGATATTGCTTTGTGCACCTTCCTTTGGCCATGCATGGTGAATTTTCGTTCAGTGCACCGCAAGGTCCATGTATCATATTTTTTACAATAATATCATGTAACCCCTTATCGACATTTTTATCAGGTATTTCAGCGGAAATCACATCATCAATTTCGTTCGAAGTAATTTTTTTATGTAGCCAGATTAGTATATGTGCGTGTGGCAAACCTCGTTTTTGCCATTCCACTGAGTACATCCAGCATCGCACTGACCCAAACACTTCAAGTTTTACTATGTAGTTTATCAGTGATTTCAACTTTTGCCGGAAGACACGGGCCGTAATGTCATGCCTATGAACCGCCGATTGTCCTTGAAGTAAAAGCTGCAGTATCTCGTCCCAAGATTGATTACATGTAAATGTAATAAATAAATCTGGACGACCATAGAGACGAACATACGCAATAGCATCTTGAGCATATTCATGCATATGACGGGGACTGCCAGCATTTGACGAAGGTAAAATTGTTAATCTTCCAACGTTTGTGGTATTACCGTCATTTATAACTGCATCTCGCAAATGAATGTATTGTTCAGAGCGGAGCTTGGTCTGATTCAGGCGGATATATAGCAAACGTTCTGATTCAATTTTAGCATACATATCAACGACAAATTGGTGAAACAATTCACGGCATTTTAAAATATAATTTTCTTTATCCTGCCGAATCATTAGTCTATAGGAAGAACGGCCATCAAAGGGGTAAAATTAACCTGGACAATCTGTCTTGGCTTTTTTCTACAATTGGCCATGACTTCCACTTTTCCCACAACTATTCCCTTTCTTTTAAATTCAAAAATCAACGGATCTCGTTGATCGCAAAGGTCGCAAAAATACATCAAAATTACTGCCTGTGCTTGACAATTCCATTGCACTGCACTGCATTTCTTATTCATTTCTTTGTTAGTGGCTCGATTCATCAATTTAATATTAAAGTGATAGCCGTCGGCTCCATCCCAAAAAATGATAGGATATTGTAGGGCATCGTAGCATCGATGAGTTTCAGCAATTCTTAACAACTGAGCGTTTCGCTTATGAAGAATAATATCTCGAGGTAAAAACTGATCACCGACCATAACGGTTGCCACTTCGTCGATAGTTGGAGCATTGTATCTACGCACATGTTGGCCAGGAGGCGTTTTGTCAGCGGAAATAACAATTTTATGCGTATCAGTAGGCATCAAATCGATGGCTGTTTTGAACAGACGCACTAAATTATTATTTTCGTGGAAAAGATGTTGCAATTGGGAAACGATTGTCCTTTCAACGTTGGGAGAAATTTCACAACGTGCATTCAGTTCAGAATTTCTATCACTGATGAAGTACAATTGTAAAAATTTATGATTCTCGCCTGAGAATGGTAGAAGGGACCCTGCTCTATGATAAATTTGCCCTTTTACTTTGAAAGTAGACATAAATTGATCTGGATTTTCGATTTGGGCTCCAAACGACGTCATTTGGAAACATGAGTTTTATTTTCTGATTTTTGACAAAAAACGCTTAGATTCTGACGTAGTTCCAGTAAGGAAAGTCTTCAATGGCTCTGGTGGTGCAGCCAATAGAGGAAGTTTAACTTTTGCTGAGGCGCAACACATTCCCATTGTTTCACCATTGAATTTCAAGGCCTTGCAATAGGGACAAATTTTAGACATTGTCCCGATTTGAACACATCTACTCAAGCTATAATCATCGACTGGGTTGTACCTGAATGCCAGGCGATAACTTTCAGGTTGCTCTGATTCCTCGGCACGCTTTCTTTTCTTACTTTCTCTATCAGCAGCAAGCCTGATTTCTTGCTGTTCTTGTGATTCCTCGGCACGCTTTCTTTTCTTACTTTCTCTATCAGCAGCAAGCCTGATTTCTTGCTGTTCTTGTAATTCCTCGGCACGCCTTCTTTTTTCACTTTCTCTGTTAGCAGCAAGTCTGCTTCCGCGTTGCTCTGGTAGTTCCTCGGCACGCTTTCTGTTCTTTGTTTCTCTATTAGCCTCAAGCCTGTTTCCTTGCTGTTCTTTTGATTCCTCGGCACGCTTTCTGTTCTTTCTTTCTCTATCAGCCTCAAGCCTGTTTCCTTGCTGTTCTTTTGATTCCTCGGCACGCTTTCTGTTCTTTCTTTCTCTATCAGCCTCAAGCCTGTTTCCTTGCTGTTCTTTTGATTCCTCGGCACGCTTTCTTTTCTGACTTTCTCTATCAGCAGCAGGTTTTTTGGCATAGACTCTTTGAGCATCTTCATCGGCTTTTGCCATTGTAAGTTCATCAGTCATTTTAAACTTAAACATTAATAGATTTCTACGTGAACATATGTCTTAAATGTCTTGAATGACGTCACCGTCAAAGCAAAAATGACGACAACTAATTTCATGACGTCAGTCAACACAGAAACATGACGTCACCTGACAGACAGACAGACACACAGACAGACAACTTATTTTTATATATATAGATATATATATATATGTATATATATGTTGCATATAAATAGATTGTCAGGTTTACTGACTCTTGAAAATGCAACATATAATTGTCCATGGGAAAAACAATCCGTATTCAGATCATTACCTCATACTCTAATGATGTGCCCCTGTGTCCCGGTCGTCATTTATATTCCCTGTGTCCCGGTCGTCATTTGTGTCCCGGTGTCCCAGTTTGTAATTTCTCTTTGAGTGTCCCGGTCGTCATTTATATTCCCTGTGTCCCGGTGTCCTGGTCGTCATTTGTGTCCCGGTGTCCCGGTCTGTAATTTCTATTCGAACAATCCCTGTGTCCCGGTCGTCATTTATATATCCCGCCTGTGCCCCCGGCGTCCCCGTTGTAGTTGTGTCCCTGTGTCCCGGTCGTCATTTATATTCTCTGTGTCCCGGTCGTCATTAGTGTCCCGGTGTCCCGGTATGTAATTTCATCAGTTGACAAACATGACGTCAGTCGACAAACAAATTCATGACGCATACAGCTCAATCCTTATAATGATGTCAGTCGACAAAAATGACGTCATTCGACACACACACACACAGACAACTTATTTTTATATATATATAGATGAACAGCAGGGATTTAATTTGTTAAGGGGTAAATGGGGCAACTGCCTCCAGACCCCAGTTCCCCTCCCCAGCTAAAATTTAGCATCTTCAAAAATCGTGTCAAAACATTGATAGGCCTACATAATTCAAGCATCCTCAGATATAGATCAGTTGTCTTTAGTAAAATTTGCCTTTATATTATAATATGGCTGATTTTTTCGTTTTCACTGTCATTTTCACTTTACTTGGGAAATCGACTCCAACTTTGCCCCCCCCCCCCATGATTCTTACAAAATTACACCGCCAAAGAAGAGGCGTTTGATTCAGCTGATAAAAGGGCTTTAGTGAAGGCCCTATCCTTGTATGGTGTACCAGTTAATCACATTAGAGTGATTAGTGTTATGTACGAAAACAATGTTGCTGCCGTTAAGGCCGAAAATGAGGTTAATAGCTGGCTTGATATTGGAAGCTACAGTAATAACAGTGGTCAAGTATGGTTCTTAAAGTTGGACGCATTGGAAGAAAGAGGAGGATATGTTTTCCAGATGTATTGTCCAGATGTGTTTTCCAGACGGATAATTTGGGTACCCATTTGACTGACTCTATATCAAACAAGCTGCTTAAAAAATTTGGTTTTATCCCACTTTCTAGGGCTGTAATGTGAGAAAGGCTGAGATGGCTTTTGTTTTCCAGTCGTGTCTACGATCTCGTCATGATAGCAGATTCGGTTTTGGTACTTGGCTTCAAGGGTTAGATGAGCATTCTAATAAAATTCTTTACATGGAAGATAAATCCTTTTTTCTTTTTTTTTGTGTGTGTGTGTGTTTTATTTCCTTTATTATTCATGCTTAAGAGGCTTATGGCTGGAGTTAGAGCGTAATGACCCTTTCGAACATTGTTCACTGACAACGAAAAAAAAAAATTGGAAGTTCCTTGAAAATTGCCAACCTAGGTTTGAAATCCCAGAAAAAAAATGTCTGTAACTTTACTATGAAACTATCATATGCTGGTTGGCATTCCTCATTTTTCTTCCCGGTTGTGGACCCAATTTTCAGTAAGATTAGATGAGCATTCTAATAAAATTCTTTACATGGAAAATAAATCCTTTTTTCTTTTTGTGTGTGTGTGTGTTTTATTTCTTTTGTCATTCATGCTTCAGAGGCTTTTGGCTGGACTTTGAGCGTAATGACCCTTTAGAACGATTATTCACTGACAACGAAAAAAAAATTGGAAGTTCCTTGAAAACTGCCAACCTATGTTTGAAATTCCAGAAAAAAATTCTATAACTTTACTATGAAACTATCATAAGCTGGTTGGCATCGCTCATTTTTCTTCCCAGTTGTGGACTAAGTTTGTTAGACTGAATCAGCTTGCGATTTGGCTCATTTATCGATTAATATTTCTAGAGATGTGTTCCAGTCGATGTTCATCTAATTTTTATTGCTATGTTTCAAGGTACTAGCGAGAAAATATATGCCGGAATAAATTGGAACTGTGTAAACAAAAAGAAACACCTTTTGTAATCAATAAAATGTGTCTGCACGCATTTCCTTCAAAACAACGACGTTTTTTATGGATAGTAAAATATTAATTGGACTAAAACTTCTGGCATTCTATTCGACTTTATGAGGTTGCAATTCCAATTGCCATCCTGGACCTAATCAGTAATTTTTCAATTATCACTTGCGAGTAGTAAGCAAATTCCAATCTATTTCGCTTTGTGGAAAACCGTAATATGGGAAACTTTTTTTCCTCGCAAATCCTCTGGGAGAGAAACATAATGGATTTGCTAGAAAGTACACCTTTGGTATTGAAAACTCACAATAAAAATATATGAAGCAAATGTTTCAAAAATTGTGAAAATGTTACACATAGCTGGAAACTGAAAACAGAATAAGAAATTTAATCTTAATGACTGGAGGTACCAAAGTGTGACTCTTTGTACATTGCCCACTTCAATACTCCTCTTCAAAATAGGTATGTTATACCTCTTTTCACTCAGGTTTGTTCCAGAATTATTTAAAAATAATCTTCAATAATTAAATGAGAAATCAATAAAAATCCTTAAGGTGGCAGTGTGAATGTCCTAAATCAGATTGTACTAAGAATATATTCTATAAATGTTGTTTGATTTGAAACACAGAAGAACTTTTAAGGGTGTTGATTACAAATATGAGGCCAATATTGCAATATTAAGTAAGTCCAAAGTCAAAACACATGGCCAACAAACTTAGTTTGGGTCTTACCGAAATTGTCATTTAAAAGTTCTTGAGATTGTAATATTCCTATCTGAGGCTCATATTACAATATGAAATTAAAAAAAAATATTAATTACATATTTAACAAATACTATTTGACTTAGACCAAATTCACCATCGAAGCATTTCTAAGGTCGTTGATTTCAAATCTGGGATGGATGTTGGGATATAGAAGGCCAAAATCATAACGGTATTATTCATACCATGACTATCACAACATTTTTATGCTCTTTCCTGCCTTTATAGATTAAGCTTATTAACCAGCAGTGATTCTGTCAATATATAAACAGACGATTATTGTAATTAAAAAATCTAATGATATAAAATAAATGTCTATGAAAAGTAAGCAGCTAATTTCAAACTTAAAACGGGTAGTAGTAACTTGCATACATAACACGTTACATCTGTTACTGCGTATGAAGAAAGGAAACTTAAAATGAACAGACATTCCCGGAAAATGAAGATGATTTTTCCACTCCTCAGAGACCAAACTAAAATGTCTGAACTGAGCACATTCAGAACAACAATTTTTTTTCAAGCAGTTTTTTATATTATAGTATTAAAAGTTAAACACTAGTCAAACTTTCTAGAGTTCTTTTTTCACCGTAGCACATTTGTAGCTATCAAAATAGTTTAGTCAATGGGCGTTCATATAGTGGATCCTACCCTGGATGAAGTCTAAACGCTTTTTTTCAGATGATCCAACAGTTTTGAATCCTGATAGGCGCTAAGGTCATATTCCTACTGTAGAGCAAACGCTACGACTCTGTTTTTTGTCACCTGTTGTACGGAAAACTTGCTGCTATTTAGCTACAAAAGTATGTAATATTTATGATGATGAGGAAAGGTGGGACTTTGGGAATCAATTTGCATGGCCATTAGTCTGCAAATAAGTTGTTCAGTATCCAATTTGTTGGAACTATAACTCATTTTTTTTATTCAAACAGGAATTGGGTTATGTTTATCGAGACCCGTTGTCTGCAAATAAGTTGTTCAGTATCCGATTTGTTGGAACTTGGAACTATGTCTCATTTTTCTATTCAAAGAGGAATTGGGTTTCGTTTATCGAAACCCAACGTCTGTATATAAGTTGTTCAGTGCCCAATTTGTTGAAACTTTGCCACGTTTCTTATTTGGCTTACCTTTAATTAATTATTTGCTAAAACTGGCTTATTTTGGTATAAAAAAATCCCTCCCCCGTATATTTTGAAAAACAAAAAGGTCATCTCTTGTAATTTTGCTGATCTATTCCAAGAAGGAAAACGTTCCAAGGCGTGATAATTGAAAGGCTATGATGCAAAATGTATTACTTTTCGACTAATCACGCGTTCAAGGAAGGTAGTTAACACAAGTGTGTTTGTAAAGGGTTTTATTTAGCTCTGGCAAAGATCTTGTCGTGATTTTCCTTTGAGGGATCAGGTTAAAGGGTATATATGTAGAGTGCCGAGACGTCAGATATGACTTTTGATTTTACATCAGAAATTTATAACTACACTTTAGTTGTTATAGAAGATTTGTGCGTAAGTATGGCAAACAAACCTCTTCAGGATATGAAGTCATTAGCCAAGTTAAATGTCGTTGTTTTATTTTAGCCAAAGACGGCTCAGTTTTCACCTTTCGTTTATCAAGCGCTTCAAAAATTCGTATGTTCACGTAGAAATCTATTAGTATTTAGAGTTGATCATATTTTTTTGCGGGACACTGCATATGCAGGCAACCATGAGTGCTGCCTGTTAAAAGTAACCTTATTCATAAAAGTTAATATTTACAACAGAAACTCAAGAGAATTAAATATGACTTATGAGGCAATTACAAGTTTCCTTTTGACTGCTTATCAGGTCTAAACATTGGATTGTATCAATAAATATTGTTTAATAGACATGGATTGATCATTTAAATAGGCTGATAGTTCAACAAGCACGGCAAAACTGTCTTCAAATATGCATCAGCATCATCACGAATAGCTTCAAGATACGCTTACTACCCAACATCTTTCGTTAAAATTACACGATGAGATAGGCCAGTTGGACATCCATATTAAAGAGTATACGAAACTTATAATTGTAAAAACTGGTGATAGTGTCAAAAAGGAAAAATTCCGTCACCATTTAGTTGTTAGCGATTTTATTTTTCTCTAAAACTAATGCAAACTCAACTTTTTAGGTATTCTGAAGCGCATTGAAGGCTTCGAGAGAAGAATAATGTCACCGATAGGCTTTCCAGCTTAAAATCAGCCAAACTCAGCTAACCTAGGCCTAGATTGTACAGGCTAGATTTTGGCTTAAAAAAAAAAACCGTTGAAACCGGAAAATACTGATTAATTATCATTTAAGGATACATTTTAAGGATAGATTAACAGTACCAGTTATCAAACTTTCTTTAAAATTTTGACTTTTTGTAGTGAAGTTTCCTAGCACTAAGCTGTTAGTGCCGCTAGCAGTTTTTAATCCCGATTTTTAATCGCTTAAGATCCAACTCTTTTAAGTTTCATATTCTCTTTAATCTGTATAATATAACTTTTGCCTATACTGGCAACTTAACTGCCTTATTTTCTTCAGCCAGAACTCTATGGAAAACGTTGGGTTTTTTTTATTGAAGTTCAAAACTTTAACTAATTGATATTTTTTCCAAATGAACAATGATACTGAAATCCAAAATAGTAAAAATACTGTTTTTATTAAAATTAAGTGACGTTGTTATTGTGAAGTATTCATTTGAGTTACCGCAATCTAAAAGTATACATATTCAATTTTAGTATTAAAAACAGTTGCAAGGACTTCTTAGACAGCTTTTACCTGGCCTTCTTCTCAACAAAGCTTTTCCGAACCTTTCTCAGCAATAAATAACCATTGTTTTCCCAAAAAAATGAAATCAATACATTTTAAAGCAACTACAAATAGCAGAAAATATCTAACTTACTTTTTACAGGTGCAGGTGCAGTTTAATGATAGGCGGTGGTGTATCTCTTACTAAACTGTCACCAACCTTTTGAGAAACAAGTGGCATGGCATTGTTGGAGAGAGTACAAGTTGTAAAAAAAGAGCATTGACATTGTCTTAAGGAAAATAACAAAGAAGCAATAAAAAAATTTGAGATCGAAATTCAATTACATAAATATACCAAAAAAAAGTGTTTACGTAATGCTTTTACTTTGGTAAATACGGGTAATTTAGCCAGAAATGCAAAACTTAATCAATTACACTATTATCTGTTCTCTAGCTTGTTGTTAAGAGATTTGTTTAAAATTGAGATATACTTAACAATAAAGACCATTCACACGGGACTTAGTCGTAGTCGTAGTAGCGACTACGACTACGACTTGGCAAAAACGTCCCGTTCATACGGGTCTCAGAGTCTCAGTCCCAGGTGTAATAATAGTTCAATTTTGATCAACTCACCAGCAACTAAGACTAGAACTAGAGAATAGGCTGGACTTAGTTTTCAAACAATCTTCTTGGCTATCCAAAGATTTCTTTTGTCTATATCCTTGTTTTTTTGCCAGCTTGACTTGCCATAAGCATATATAATCCCAATCCTGACAAAATTCCATAAAAAAAACGGTATAAGTCCTGAACATCCTCATCCATATTTTTCAACAAATGATTGGTTGATTTTGTAGAACCAGGCTCAAGAAAGAACACGGTGAGTGAATGGAAAAGCTTGGAACCTAGACGTGACAACGAAAATCCTGAACTTCCTCATCCATATTTTTCAACTTTCAATTTCGGTGCCAAATTCATAAGCCAGGATCGGTTGATTTTGTAGAAACAGGCTCAAAATCATTACACTCCGTGTGAACGGAGAATCTTGGAACTTAGGTGCGACTAACCCCGCCCCTTGTGAATGGTCACTAAATCTTCAGGTGCTTTCAATTAACCGTAACGAGATTTAGCATGGTTTGAGATCATGTCTAATATACGAAACGCATGAAAATACTTGTTTGGAATACTATAATATATGTATTCATTATATATGTTTGCATTTGAATAAGAAATAGTAACACTTAAAAGTAGCGGTAGCCTTTATAGCCATTTTCATGATTCCTATAATCTGATAACTCATTCCTAAACAACTATGTTTTTTTTCCCCCTTTTTTCCAGAACTCATATTTGTCTATATAAAAGAGGTAAAGATATTTTTCTATAGCTTGAGGACAATTTCATGCCCAGTTCTATTTAGTTAACATTCAGCCTTCAATGACTCACTTATCTGACTTTTTTTTTAGAACAAGGTTAAAGAGTTTTCTTGGTTTTAAATTAAAGAAAAAACTTCCTTCACTACATAATACTGGAATAAATTGTTTGCTATGGCCAGTAGCTTGTCATAGTTATCCTATATATAAAAAAACTAGTCCCAAAAGGTGTTTACACATGCGGAGGACAACGATGATGTGTCAAAAACTAAAAATTACATGTACAAGAATAAGTACCGAGGAAATCAAATTGAACAGTTGACCAACGTAATTATATTCATCAAAAAGATGTTTTTAGGGAAAGAAAACAAGGAATGTGTTAAGGGGCTTATAAGGTTACAGAAAGAAATGTTTCTGAAAGGTCACATAAAGCGCTTGCCTTACCATCGTAGCCTTTCTTTATTTATGGCCCTGGAAGGTGAAATGGAACCATATTTTTAAGTTGTACAAAAAAAGTGTAGTAAGATCCCATTTTATAATGGCTATAATGAAAGAAAAGTGAAGATGATAAAATTTTGTGTTATGGATAGGCTTGTAAAACCTTGCTCTTTGACTATACATCTGGGACTAGGTAAAGGCAGGACATACTCGAATGGGATCACAAGGATGGATTTAATTAAGGTTTGAACTTTGTGAGAGGGAGTAAGGAGTTAATTTTTGAACAGATTGGGACGGAGAAGCAGCATGCGCAAAAACATTGGCCTTAAGTAGATTGGTGCTGGGATGATTCGCCATTAGTAGGTTTGACGATATAGAATTTTGCAAGCTTCCACCGAAAAGTGGGATGCTGAAGGAGTTGGTCTGTAGAAGGAGTGTGCATTAATGATAAGGCTTATTACTTGAAACCTTCAAAGGGATGAATGACGAAAAGTTTTGCTTCATGCTGCGTATGTTAGATAAAGAAAAGAAAGTATTAATGTTCGGGCTATTGTTCAATCAATATCCGTATTTAATTCCTTTGCTGAATTTTTGTTTGTGAGCATATGACTGGTTCAAGTTTTAGGCATATTAATATATTTCAACTTAAGGCGACAATTTCACTATCATTTAATAGCTGAGACTCAGCCTCATGTGACGAGTTACACTGTTGAAATGCGCTTTTTCTTTTTTAAGTGTAAAAAACGCGCTGAAAGCTGTGAAATATATTCAAAAATAAGTACGTATTTTTAAGTCAACTCTAGACGATTCCCTTAGGAAAGATCAGTGATCTTATAATTTATGAGTCGTAAAAGGACAGATCAAAATATAATGAATTCAATGGTACGTCTCTTGTTCTTTGGTGGAAGTTACAACTGTAGGCTTGGCGCAAAATCACATATTTAACAGGGAACACGAACCTAAAAATGTCAATGTCCCTTTCGTAGCTTCTACTGTCTACGAAATGGAATGTTCCATCTGCTTTTAAAAAACCAATGACCGTTCAGAAGATATTTTCTGCCAACTACCGTAAAAATGTAATACACACGTCTTAAAATTTATATTCCCCGTGAAACATGCGAGTTTACAGTCAGTGCATAGCTATAGCTTGTACCAAAAAGGGCATGGTATTTCGATCGTTTTTCACTCATACTGATCACTTATCCATATCAGTTATGTATCATAATATCACATACGTTACTAACATACTTCTTACATATACGACCGTATTATATCATGATGACACTTCTTAGACTTTATCTTAGAAGATGCTCAAAATTCGCTAAATATATATATATATATATATATATATATATATATATATATATATATATATATATATATATATATATATATATATATATATATATATATATATACGAAATATACGAAAATATAAGTTGGTAGATGGATAACACTCAATTTCAGCTATTTATTTATAGCAAAATTTTTGTTTGACCGTTCGGGCTGGAGAAAAAAACGTTCCAACAAATTGTAGAGGGTACATAAGCCTTAAGTAGGTAGTGTAAAATATATTACGTCACCCCTATACACCTTTAATATAAAGTAAGTAATAGCTCAATTGTCAAGGTCATCCGATAAAGCACTCCTGAAAATCAATGAAATCTTTGTCAAGGTAATTTCCTAAGGTACTCTTTAGGATTACTGAGAGTTTTATAACTCCTCCCCACAATGAATTCTAAGGGTGTCCTGCATCATATGGATAAGAGTGTGTTTTCAGTCATCATTGCGTCGTGTAGGTTAAAGTGGTTCCAAGTTTCATTGCACTGGAGTCCATGCACAATCGATTTCTCTGGCCTTGAGTGTGGATTTGAAAACTTGACGTACTAGATTTCCATTAGATGTATTTCGGGACAAAACAACGTGTGTGTGGGGGGATGTAGCTGCCCTCTGATCACTTCGACTCTTAAATATAGCAGTAGAGCTTTTGATTACCAATCCGTTGAGCCCACTCCGAAGTTTATATGACCACGCTTTCTAAAAAACCTGATATACCCCCAGAGCATAACTTACAGCCCTTGCCTTAAGAGCTGAGGGATTTGTTATCGTTACCGACATAATTTCCGGACCTTTCAAACACGTTGAACAAAATGGCCTTCTTAAAATTTTTATTGGAACTGTTTGGGAAATTATGGGTGTGGGGGTTCATTGCCGTCTGATCACTTTCGACTAATTAAAACGGCACTAATGCTCTCCCTTTCCAATGAAATGAGCCCTTTTTAAAGTTATTACGAAAACACTTTCTATAAACCTTCTATAACCCTAGGGCATAAATCAAAACCACTGTCCTGAGGGCTTTTTGGGGGGATTCATCCTCGACGACCTCATTTCCAGACCTTTCAACTACGTTGAACAAAATGGCTAAATCAAAACATTGATCGGAAGTGTTTGGGGAAATGATGGGCTTGGGGACATTCACCCTCAGATAACTGGCTAAAAAAAATATTGATCAGAGGTGCTTAGGGAAATGATGGGCTTGGGGACATTTACCCTTAGATCTCTTTCGACTATTTAAGAGATACTAACCCTCTCAATTTCCAATAGAATGAGCATTTTTTGAAGTTTTGACCACAACACTTTCTATAAAAACCTTATACGCCCCAAGTGTAATAACTTACAACCGTTGCCATGAGGGATGTGGGGGGTTGCTTGTCATCCTCTAAAACATGGTTTCTGGACCTTTCAACTACGTTGTGCAAAATAGGTATATCAAAATGTTGATAAGAAGTGTTTGGGGAAATGTTGGGCGTGGATGTCCGCATATCTAATAAAAACTGAAGTTATAGACAGGCGAAATCTATTGCAAGGCAAAGGATACTCATTCAATCTAATTGGTAACTTCTCTTTCATTGATTTCAAGTTAGTTTTTGATGTTTGATTCAGTGTCTTTTCTCCTCTCGTAGAGTTCACTTAAGAAGGTTCGATTTTGTTGTTGTTTTTTCTTTAGTTTATTTCCTCTTTCTTATTTTTTTTAGCACTGAGGACGACTTGGCGGAGGTTCTTGTCGATATATTTACTTGATTTTCATTTTCATATTTTGCTACTGGCTGACAAATTCCTCGTTTTCCACCTATTTGATTTTTCTCTTTTCATTTATTATTTCCTTTCTTGTTTTCATGCGTCACTTTTTATAAATACCTTATATCCTCCTGGGCATAACTTGTAGTCCCTGTCCTGAGAGCTGTGGAGGGATTGTCATCCTCAAAGACCTAATTTTTGAGTCTTTGAACTACGTTGATCAAAATGTCAATCTCGAAATTTTGATCGAATGCGTTTAGGGATATGGTTGACGTGGGAGGGAGGTTAGTTGCCCTCTAATCACTTTCGACTATTGAAAAGGGCACTAGCCCTTTCAGTTTCCAATCGAATTAGTCCTTTTCGAAGTTTCTACGACAAAGTTGATCAAAGTTGCTATCTCAAAGTTTTAAATGGGCGTATTTAGGGAAATGGTTGGCGTGGCAGGAGGGTTAGTTGTCCTCTAATCACTTTTGAATATTAAAAGGACACTAGCTCTTTTAGTTTCCAATCGAATGAGTCTTTTTCGAAGTTTCTACGACAATTACTTCGATATGAAGTGTCCTTTTCCAAAACAAACCAAAAAAATAAGTAAAACATTTTGCCAATATCGTTCTTTAGTTTGGCGGCGCTATGGTGCCGCCTATGATTTCAGAAGATTTGTGTCAATGGATATAGTTTTCTTACCATTTGAGACGACATCAGCTATTAGATTAATGAGATTGTAAGTGCTGCTACACAGAATGATTTGACCACTTGTAGCATCAATTTGAACATCACTGCTTTCATTCAAATAATTTAACAGTCTTCTACCCCTCTCCCGGAAAGAAACTCGTAATAAATCCAATATATTTGACAAGTCCGATAGTAATCGTGCTGACACAGATGATTTTAAAGTATTTGACTCTTGTGCCTTATCTGCAACATTCACAACACTGATGGGTTCAATTTGATATGGTTTTTATTGGCAAGATGATGAAGCACCATTTGTAAAATCAAAAGTTTCTGATCACTAGGCATACTTTTGTCATTAAGGAAATCAGTCAGATTATCCACAAAAGTTTGCAGTGGAGATAAAGCCTTATCAATTACAATCAATTCATAGGGTTTATCCATATATTGTTCTTATGTTCCAGATGGAGGAAGAAGGAGATTGCTAACAATTATTATTATTTAAGAATTAACGACGCTTCTTGACTACTAAGGTCCCTGCGTCGGCCCTGCAGTGCATTCCTGCAGCGTGATTCTATCTCTGGGTCCCGTATTACCATGCTAAGGTCAAATCCACTGCGCCACCATAGGACTGCTAACAATACCGCCAATTATTGGCAATAAAACTGTGAAAAAAACCTTCCTGCACCTGAACTAAATGTTTTCTTTTCCGTTTTTGACTGGTTTTTCTCTCTGAAAGTACAAAAACAATGGATTGATGTTGTCTAGTCTGCTGCTTATAGCGTCTGGTAGTTGAAAGTTGTCCGCAGTTAAATTTAAACATAGCTCGGAAATGAGTTTAATAAATTCTTGATATACATTATTCATTATGGCCTTCCTAAGTCAAGGTTTCGAACTACTGAAAACTGAGAACAAGAATCTTTTGTTATTTATCTTCTTCAACGTTATAGTTTCAACTAATATCTTTCCCTATCACTGATCGATACTGTTATTTCGCGATCAAAAATATTACTAGCAACCCGTAGTTTTTCTGGTGTATTTTGATTAAGATCAATTACAATTTATCCATGTGATTTGCTTGTATCCTGATTGTAAGCTGAAAGTAGAAATTTAGGTTGACCAGGAAAAGTTTTTTTTAAGTTACGTTATGCAAGAATTTTCGTACATTTACTCTGATGAAAGAGATAATGTAGGACAACGATGATGAAACTTTTTTCAGAATGGGAACGTACTGTGAACAACTAGATCATTTCCTCAGACAGTTGCTCTATTGATTTAGCCAAATCGTCAATAATAAGCCCAAAATTTTGGTGCAATTGAATTGAATACGAAATCCAATCCCTTGACGAATTAAACTTGAGGTTTAATTGCTTTCATCCAATCACATGACTCTTGCCACACACTATAGCAATAGTATACGTTTTTCATTTATGTCTGACGTTGATCCCCTGCCACCAAAATTTCACCTCGATTTTGAATTGTTTTCATCAAAACTATCGTTTCCCACTCATTTATGGCCCGCAGAGAAATAGGTGTGAAACGCATTATGAAATTGCACATAATCTCTGTTTTGTGAATGCGATCCTATTCAACGAACATCAATAACTGAGTTAAAATTCATTAGTTTACTCTATTAAATAAATTGCATACACATTTTTTTAAAACAGTAAAAACTACAACTTGTGAACATAATGAAAAAACCTTTAATAAAATGTATATTTTACCAAAACAACTCGTATATTTACACAAAGTAAGTACACATTATACAAAAAATTATGCTCAAAGTCAATAAAAGATGCTGGCCGGAGTGGTATCCCCTCCTTCCAGTGGTTGCCAGCCGGATGATCGAAGGCCGCCTTCCCCTTTCCCCTCGGGCCATGAGGCCCCCCAAGATTTTGGGAAATTGTTAATGAAGTTTACTCACACCGATACTTCCCCTATTACGGACGCATTCGTCTCAGTCGGAAGTTAAGTAGTGCCCAAGGGGGAAGGGGCAATCTTTTTAGTATTTACAGTAAAATTTTTATATTAACGAATTTAGCGAGCGAATTGTCAACCGTTTTGCTTGTGGGATTTTTTTTTCAACAATGCAATTCCTATAAATGTTCGTGTCAAAGTTCTTTTCCATATAGTGCCTGGTCACTCCCTTGCAACATTTTTTTTTATTTCATTGTTGTGTGTCAGTATAAAGTACATCTTCAGGCTCAAAAACATATTACAGGAAACCATTGGGCTTCCCGTTTCTGATTTGAAAATAAAAGTTAATTTGGCACGCGACGTTTGAGCAGTTCCAAGAAGACTTACCCGTCCCTGTTGGTATAGTCCATCCGAGAACTGATGATTTTGCCGTGCGCCAAGTCATTGATTAGTTTTTCAATTTTTGCCTTTTAAAGTAGAAAATCCGTAAAGAATCCATAGCAGACCTTTACTTGTCATTTTAACATGACTATTTTAAAAATTTCCTAGAGAGCACTACCTGCGGCAACATTTTAATTAAGTATAATATTTATTTTTCTTTGTTCAACGCTACCATGTCCGAGCTAATGATTGTAAAGGAAGTGTAGTTGGGGTTGGCAATAATTCGAGCACATTTTTCGGGATTGGTCACAACAGTTCCTATGCAAACACTTTCGCACACTTTACCAAAGGCCGAATTTGAAATGACTTTGTAGATTTCTTTATTGACCTTTGTTTTCCCTATGGAGCGTTTCTTGACAAGAGTTTCAACTAACATTTTCAAATAAGGTTTTAAACTAAATTTGAGGGTTCAATGAATGTACGAAAATATTTTTTCGGCAGGAGGTTGGCGATAAGTTTTGTTTTGAAGGTATCCAATTTATTTCCTCCTCCTCGAACGTAGATCTGTTGCGAGGACTCAAAGACTCCCTAGACACAGTTCTATTAATTCATCGAAAAACAAAATCCGTTACCGAATCATGAAGTTCCACGGGTATGTCCTCATCAATTTCAAAACACCTTCCAACCGGCCCATTGTCCTCGACACAGCCGAAGTCTGAAAAATCAGGGTCTGAAGGGTCATTTATCCATTATAGTCACCAACGGGTAGAGCGTACTGAGACATCCCGAAGAATGTATGGAATTTATATCAAAACACTGCATTCGACTTTTCCCCGTCTTCTCTCCAGTTAAATCAGATTTCAAGATATGATCCCCATGAAAAACACACTCACCCCTCATTGACTTGTCGATAAACTTGTATCAGATTAACGACTCTTCTTGACTACTAAGGTCCCAGCGTCGGCCCTGCAGTGCGTTGCTGCAGTTTGATTTGATCTCTGGGTCCCGTATTACCAAGCTAAGGTCCAACCCACTGCGCCACCACAGTACACATTATGAAAGGTTAATCATTTTGAGACACTATTTGAAAAAAATATCCTTGTGTGGGTGAAATTCTATAGAATTTGTCGCACTAAATTGTAATTTAAGGAGGGTTTTAGAATACATGGCTCAGTCAGTAGAATTTTAAGAAAATAAATCTGATTGGTGAACTGAAACTAGAGTAAATCTATTTCATGGTTTTAGATATAGGTGAAATTTTAAAGTATTAAATTGGTACAGTTATTATAAGAAAGAACGAACTTAACTGTAGTAGGCTTGTATAATTATATTTAAAGTCAATGCATTAAAAATTGCTTCTGATGGGGAATTGAACTCCGGTCTCCCACGTGACAAGCGCCTATGCTTATCAATGTGCCATCGGAGGCTTGTGAAATTAGGTTATCTTTAAGACGTTATAATTAATTCACTAATACACTGAAAAAATTATGTAAGGAATCGGTCTGGTTAATTGTAAATGCGGATTATCCGGGTGGTAGAGGCAGCTAGCAACCTGGTAAGAGACGATTCCATCATATAGTAAAAAACATAATAGCCCATAACTCCTAAAACTGGAGTCAGGTCCAAAAAAGAAAGTACTTTATGTAAATTTCAGCTATATTCAATGAAGCTTACATAGTCCCCATTCATACTGAAATATATCTATCCTTTATATAATTATTACAAAAGGCATTATGTAAAGGATCGGTCTAGTTAACTATAAATGGGAATTATGTAAGTTTAATCAGTGCCATGGCTGCAGAGATGACTGAAACCTAGCAATAATGCTTGTAGGGTTTTAAAATAACTATTTTATGCAACTCATATTTGTAGCTCTAGCTTCAACCTAGTAAAAAGTGAACAACAGCCCATAGTAATCAGATCCAGCTTTCAGAGCTAGCTAGCAGCTTAGTAAGAGACGATCATACCAAGAATTACAATAGCCCATAACTCCTAAAAATAGAGTAAGATCAAAAACATTATTTACACTATTAAGATCGTCTTGTCCAAAAAATTTATATGGGAAACTTACAGCTCCTTAGCTTGCTAAATGAGGAAAATCTGTTTGCATGAAAAGAGGGATGTCAAAGTGCATAACTTATAAATAACCGACGGTTTTAAGTTGGAACTTTCAGGTAATTTATTTTAGTTCTCAGTTCCAAATGTCTATAGCTCATATGTAAACCGCAAAAATGTTTATGGTATGTCTTTATAACAGTTCTAATTTTCAATCGAAACTTGAGAAATACCGGAAATTTTAGAAGAAGTTTTATTTTCTATTTGATTAAATCAACGTAATAAGACATTGTATTTACAAAATATTACATACACAAATTAATATGGTCTCTTCCAAATTTTATGAAAAGGTTTTTAAGAGTTTAGCTATTGGGATTCCCGTCTCCTTTTCGGGAATCGTAACCTGGCAACTCATTAAAAAGTATAGAAAATTCGAACCGGATAAATGCTTGAGACAAGAAGTTGATACAAACGCCATAAATGAAACTCCAAAGTACCGGGAACATAAAATTAATATCAAAAATAAAATATTGGACCTGCGAAAAATTCAAAATACTGAAGCAAAGACTGATGGGGAGAAAGAAGAAAAAGAAAGTGCTGCAGAAAAAGAAAATACAGTAGAAAAAGGAAATATCGAAGAAAAAGAAAATTCTGCTGAAAAAGAAAATGCCGCAGAAAGAGAAAATGCTGCAGAAATGTCTGAAAGCGCTGACATTGCTCTCATCGGCCTAGCCGTAATGGGTCAAAATCTAATATTAAATATGAATGATCATGGTTTTGTAGTGTGTGCATACAATAGAACAACTTCCAAAGTTGACGATTTTTTGCAAAATGAAGCCAAAGATACACAGGTCGTAGGTGCTCATAGCATAATAGAAATGGTGGCCAAATTGAAAAAACCTCGGCGAGTCATGATGCTAGTGAAAGCAGGAGAAGCAGTTGATAACTTCATTAATCAATTAGTGCCTCTGTTAGAACCTGGTGATATTATCATAGATGGTGGCAATTCAGAATATCAGGATTCAAATAGGCGTTTCAAGGACTTGAAAGAAAAAGGCATTCTTTTTGTGGGATCTGGGGTTTCAGGTGGTGAAGAAGGGGCCCGGTATGGACCTTCACTGATGCCAGGTGGGAATCCAGATGCTTGGCCTCATATTAAAAATATATTCCAAAGTATTGCAGCTACAGCTGACGGTGAACCTTGCTGCGATTGGGTTGGTGATGGAGGTGCTGGTCATTTTGTGAAGATGGTTCATAATGGTATTGAATATGGTGATATGCAGCTCATATGTGAAGCTTATTCATTGTTAAAAGACGCGCTGAGAATGAATCAAGAGGAAATGAGTAAAGTATTCGATGATTGGAACCGCGGTGAATTGAATTCCTTTCTCATTGAAATTTCAAGAAACATTCTCAAGTTCAAGGAGAATGGTGATTATCCGTTAGAAAAGATTCGTGATTCAGCCGGTCAGAAGGGAACGGGCAAATGGACTGCTATTGCATCCTTAGAATATGGAATCCCAGTTACTCTTATTGGAGAATCTGTTTATGCTCGCTGTTTATCCTCCCTGAAAGATGAGCGTGTTGTTGCATACAAAGTACTCGACGGACCAGGAAGTAAATTTGAAGGCGATAAGGAAGAATTCGTGGAACATATTCGCAAGGCTCTCTATGCATCAAAGATTGTGTCGTACGCTCAAGGGTATATGCTACTCAAAGAAGCAGCAAAGGTATTCAACTGGAACCTGAACTATGGTGGTATTGCACTCATGTGGCGTGGCGGCTGCATCATTAGGAGTGTTTTCCTTAGTAATATTAAGAAGGCATTTGATAAGAATCCGGAATTGACCAATTTGTTGTTAGATGACTTCTTTCGTGATGCTATTCACAAGTGCCAATCTTCATGGCGGATAGTTGTATCTGAAGCAGCTCGTTTGGGGACACCTGTCCCTGCCTTTTATTCTGCATTAGCTTTTTACGACGGGTATAGATCTGCCCGCCTACCTGCTAATCTTATACAGGCACAACGTGATTACTTTGGAGCTCATACCTACGAAATGAATGACAAGCCTGGGGTTTTTATTCATACCAATTGGACTGGAACTGGAGGAAAAACAGCGTCTACCAATTATTTGGCTTAGCTCTTTAGTTCATAAGATTTTTTAAGACTGGTTGATTGATTAAAGGAGGTCTCAGGGAGTTAAAAGAGAAGAAGATGCTTTAGTCAGTGCAATGAAGCCTTTATTTAGATTGGAACCGTCAGAAAATTACATTACTTTGATAATGTCATATTGGAAATTGGAGATTAAAGTATTGGAAGTTGAAAAATGTATGTTGTAATGTCCATGGTAGACAGTCAAAGCATTAGCAATTTGGAATCTTTCTTCAAAATTCAAATAAGAAACTTCCGAAAAATTGAGCTCAATCCACTTGAAATTAATCTTATCAACAAGACGTAGCTTTCCATTGAAACATAAGCATTTAAGATGAAAACGAACATGATATTAAAGAGCGAACTATAGCCCCTGCTAATTGCCCGCAGCAAGAATTTAACATACGACCTTCGAAGCATAATTCCACCACACTATCCACTGCATCACGTAGGTTTGCAAGGACACAATGTTTTAGATTAAAATACTGACAGGAAGACTCCATTAGCTCGTGGTCCCTCACAAACAAAATGGCTTTTAATGGGTCTGAAAGTGGTACAGTAATGTTTACAATTAATTCCAGGGATCTGGCAACCAAGTTCCATTTATTTCAATAGAGGAGCAATAACAGAACAATATCAGAAAGGGCTCAAAGGCCCGCTATTTTGGGAACGATTTATAATAACTAATTAAGAATAAAACTGGCCAATCCATTCTAAACAACGTCTAAATCTAAATAATTAACATATTAAATAATTAAAATAAAAATACTAAATCTAAATAATTAACACAATGATTAACAAATAATTAACTAGTAGTTAACATTAATATTTAGAAAAAACTAACCATAAAATGAAAATAGAAATTAAAGGAAGTGCATAAAATAGTTGAGAAATTAAAGGAAGTGCATAAAATGGTCTTTCGAAAGTCAATCACACAACTTCACTCGTTCTAATAGATCTTTAAATTTCCTTGAAATCAGAGTAAAATAAAGGATGAGGATCAAAAGCCTCTAAAGGTAATGGCTACATACCCACACACTAGTCTGATCCTCTCGTGATGGTTCCATGGGGAAATGGCTAATTTCATTCCCTGAGATTTAAATATATCTATAAAATATATCTGCCCTCCTTCATCTACGAAGACTTAAACCCATACATATAACTTTTTTGAAATAAGACAGTAATGAAAAAACAAAGTACATTTTAAGTTTTCTCCTACCATTAATGATTAAAATAAAAATAAATAACTTTTTAATTAAAAAAAACAAAAACAATAACGATGAAAACTAAAACACCAAGAAAGAAGCTTCACTAGAATAATGGGTTTTAGGGTAACAAAATAGTGCCTTTATGTTGAATTTTAATTAAACTTAGCAGTCAAATATGATATTTTACAAACCAAGATCTCAAATTAAACAAAGTAGCATTAAAGTATGTTTTAATTATTAGCCGACTATTATCAGAAAATTATAAAAAAATGAAGAGTCAAAAATTTATTAGATGTTGCAATAAAAATTAATCTCTTGTGAAAAACGAAGTCAGATTTCTAAATCTAAGCCTTCCTTAAAAGCTTAGAAGCATAAGAATTTTAATCTAATAAAATTTGAATCTTTTCTACTAAGCTTAGAAACAATTCTAAGTATATAGCTTTCCAAAATCAAGACCCGCGAATTCTAGTACCTAGACACGAGTGCCAGATTCAAAATTATACCGCACATTCAATTATACCGAATACTTGATCCAATATGTGCCGTTCAAAAGCCTAATTGACTAAATCTGTAAACGAAACAATAGTAAAAATAAAAAAGAAGATATGTTTCTTGTTTGATTTTAAATATCTATATTTTTTTCGTGTTTGTACACACGCGGACAAGAATAGACAAGTTTCATTGTCTACATACCTGGACAGAAAAAATCAAATAAATAACTTTCTTCACCTTGCCTAATATCAAGAGGAGGAAAAATAGTGATCTTCATTTGTAGGTGCATGGGGCCTTCAAATTGTATTCAAATATATTTTGCAAACCGTACATGCCGCAACTGTTAGGTCAAACGATAGCACCTGACATTTTGAAATCCTGAGATAATTCTAAAAATTGGTCGTTATGATTGTCTCAAAGGGAGGATCAGCCATCCCATGTACAACCACACTTAAGGTGCTCTAAGGCACCCTACTAACCCTCGTTTTGAGAGCAGTCTTTGGCAATTATCTCAGAAATGTAAAAATGATACGAACGCAAAATATTCCAAAAACAGAAGGGATTACCACAACACAAGTGGTATTATAATCCCTCTAGACTTTTCTTGGTTTATTTCGCGTTTGCTTATGTGAACGAGTATAGAAAAAATGTCAAATACAATTTCAGGGTCCCATAGCTAAGTTATGGGTAAAGATCAATGTTATTCCTCATGTTAATATTATCTACAAGTGTGTATGATAATTGAATCCACCATGAACAGTTCATAATGAGTTAAACTATAGTTTAACTTAATGAATAGTTTATTGAACCCAGAACCCAGTTAAATTAACTCAGAGGGACAAATCTACACTTATGCATGAATGACATAAAGGTTTTCGTGACACTGAATCGCTTGCCGGTGTTTCAATGCTCAAAACATTTTCTGTTGACAACATAGCGTCGGTAACAAACTGCCAACGAAGTGGTTCATAAGCTTGACGTGTGTGCGTGAAGTGCATTAGCTAGGGCCTGCCAAATTCTCTTTACGCACATAAGTCGAATTTATGAGCGACCTAGTAGCCTATAGCCTAGCTGCTAGGTTATTACTGAGAGTACCTTATATTTTTGGTTTTATCTTGGTATTTTTTATTTTGGCTTAAGCCACTACATTTTTTTTTCTTAGTTAAGGGTAAGCCTTTTTTTACAGGGCATACCTGCGTGCACACTCAAAGCTAATTGTCAGTGAACTTAATCGTCATTGTCGCTATTTTGGCACTAAATCGAAAAACAAAACAAAAAGTGAACTTCATTGATTGGCTTCAAAACAGCTCATGCATAAATTTAAACGATTATCAGGACAAATCATGAAGAAAATATATCCTTTAGAATTTATTCAACAAGACAAACCGTATACCCTGGACAACTTTATGAACTTCACTTTTCTTCATCAATAGCAAAATAAAATATAAACTGAAATTTCACGAACCGCGGTAAACACCCAATTAAACATAAAGTTCTGGAACAAATAAATACACAACTGCTAGTAATGCAATTACACTCCTTGTTTTTTTTTAATATACAACAGTAGCAATTAGTTTTACTTTTAAACATCTTGTTAAAACGTTGATAAACATAAAAAAAGCTTCAAATGGAAACTTTATTTATTCCTTAAATACGGATAAATTGACCTGAACATTGTCATAGGGAAAACTAGAGAACCGTGGTTAGTTCAATCATATTTCTCATTAAAAAAATAACAATAAAGGGAAAAGGCAGAAAAACCGAAGCTGTCCTTAATTAGTGTATATTCCTGAAATTTAAATCTATAGTTACAAAAAGTTAGAACAAGGAGTTGTTGATTAAAATATAAATTGTGAGATGACTTAAACGCATTTAATAATAAAAATATCTCATATCCCTCCGTCCCAAAGAATGCTAAAAAGTACATAAGGATGTACACTTTCCATTTACACAATGGCTGAAAACGAAATACCTTTCCCATATTTGAGCATCCTCCCTATTACGCAATTAACACCTGAATCTTTTAGAAAACATTCCCCATTACGTAACATGCACGTGCAAAACGATTTAAGAAAATGTCCGGACCAGGATTCGAAAGGGTAGGCTGTTGTCAGATTTTTTTAGGGCCTCACTATTAAAGTAAAGGATACACACTTTCCGCTTATACAATGGCTGAAAACAAAATATCTTTCCAATAGTTGATTACCCCTCTCCCTTCCAGATTAAACTCTGGGGTGAACCGCAGCACTAGAATAACTAGTGAGTGATTTTTTCACAAAATTTTGTGAAAGTAAAGGGGTGGATGAAGAACGAGCGCAGCTATATTGGCCTCAGGCAGCTTGATGCTAGGATGAGTTGTCAGTAATAGTAATAGATGAAACGGAACATAATACGACCCCCTAATAAAATGGATTAAAGTGAAGATTAATTTATTTGATAACCGAGTATCATTATATGTCAGGTTTATAAAATAAACAGGCTTGTGTGTTAGTTTAAACAGTAATTTGAAACTTGAACGTGTATGTTTGAAATTGTGTGTTCAAAGGCGCATAAAAGGAATTATAGGTACTGTGGATACAAAGTGAACTGTCTTTACACAGTGCTATTCAAACAAAGGAGCAGGTTCGCCGTCTATGAATTTTTCAAACATTAATACAAGAATATTTTAAAAGAGCTTAGAATGTTGCACGCCATCTATCAATCACCCGTACACTCTTTCAAAATATAAAATATAAAATATAAAAATGTTTTTGCACAAGAATCTGTTTCACACAAAAAGAAGCAACCTCTTATGTAGGATTACATATCTTGCATTTTTAATTTCACAGAAATAACACATGTTTCAAACTGGATAGCTGACTAGTTCCTTGGAATTAGATAGTCACTTTGGCCAACGATGTCTGTCAACCAGTCTAGGTTTATTTACAAATTCGTTGCCATAACGAAGAATGGTTTTGAGGCACATCATGAAAGCAAAAGCCCAAAAGAGCATAAAGAGTAGGACTTCAGTAGAATACTCTAAAAGGGAATAAAGCTTCTAAATAAACATCCTTCAAAGCAGTTAACTGCAGTTTTCAAATAATATAACGATAACATAAAATATAAGTTATAAGAAATATAACATAATTAACATAAATACAATATAACAATGACATAACAGGAGTTAGCAGGATCAGATCTATATTCACTTGTCCCTGCAAGTAGTTGCTTATACTTTAGTTGCTTATAAATCCTATAGTCAAAACCATTTTTCATTTACACCTTTTCTGAAAAAAAAATTATAGCAAAACAATTATTTTATTATCACCTGTGCAAAGTCGCCGAGAAATTCATGATCCATTTGGGTTTTCTGAGCAATTTCTGTTTAAAATCTAAATTTTCTGGATTAAAACACAACAAATATTTGTTGTTTTGTAACAAATATTTGGGATATTGATCGTAAGATATTTAAAGCATCTACTGATATCTTAAAGAAGAGAAATATTGTCTAGTGATTATTAAAGTATGAAGAAGTCAATGTAAAAAGAGATGATAATACATATAGATTTTAATTGTGCAGAAGAGAGCGGGAGTGAGTAGGAAGAGCCACATTGGTACCAGCCGGTCTATTGGCCTTAAACTGCTCGGGACAGGTGGTTCAGGTACCCGCACCTCCCGTATTCAATAAGAGTGTATTATTGTATATAATAGTGTGTATTCATTGTCTGCTGACTGGAGGAGAATAGTGCTTCCAGTGGCTAGTCTGTCCGATGAAGGATTCAATGAGGTGTAAGGACTTGATGATAGTATATTCTATTGAATGATAGATGATAGTAATATATATTCTAATCTGGCATTCGGGATTGGTTTTGTTTATTATCGTTTTTTTTCAATGAGCCAGAACCTATTTGCCTTGCTAATTATCTTAGCAAAAGAATGGAATTTGGCACGAAAACGCTTTCTGAAAATAAGTTGCATCCACTTATTATCGCTTATCGCCATCCAATTGTTAATGTTGTTTATTATTATCAAGTAGAAATTTACTTGACAACACTGTCGCCGTCACTACTAAACACATTTTTCACAAAGATCTTATCTTGCATGTTAACAGCTTTTGTATTTAGTTCAGAAATGGGAGCAAATTTTTACTTTATACGCATTTAAACCCTTATCAGAATGAATGATTCAGAGCTTTAAAAGGAATCAAAGACTACATAATTGAGGAAAAAACTGAAGGGGGGTATGTTCAAAAGTGGGTTACAATCCTCGTCTTTCTGCTTGCCTAACTGTTGAAGGTACCTCCCTTCTCCTAGAAGTAAGTGATGTTTCTATATTCGTCATTTTTTCGGTGTTTCTGAATCATGTAAGGAAGTACTCAATATTTGTTCACAGCCTTTATGCTCCTTTTTTATTCCTTTACTTTCGTTCGTAGGGTATTTCCGTTACGATTTCAAAGGGAGTATGCAAAGTCCTTTCATTGACTCTCTCTTCGTTTTTCTTTTCTTCAATGCAATGAATGGGATTCCTAAACAAAACATTCGTTAAAGACAAACATAAACTTACCGTCAGGAAGCAATATTGCTGAAAACCACATCCCAAACGATAACAGCAAAAAAATCGGTAACTAGAAAGAAACACATGTTTTATTCTATGTATAAGAATGATATCAGAAATAATAACCAAGTAGCTAAGAATAAAATTAACAACAACTAAATGGTCTCAAAATTGCACCCAGCATGCCGTATTTAAGGGGATAAAATACCTTGAAAAAGACAAAATCCAAAAACGGGACTATAAGCAAAGAGGGTAAAAACTACAGCACTTTGATTGAATTATCACTTGATTAGTCGTGGTGTTATAGAAGAAACGAAAATTATATAAAAGAACATAACTTAGAGAAAAACAAATAAAAAAAGTGCAAATAAAAAACAAGAAAATAAAATCTGATCATTTGTATTACCACTGATCCTAAGTATGATGACAAATTATATCTCAAGTGCAGCGGATGTTCCATTTCGTCGCCTCTAGCCCCTTTAGTCAAGAGAGAGAGATAAGTATCCAATCTGATCAATCTCCTTAGAGAAAAATAATACTCCTTATTTAATAGAATATTTTATGATGGTTCTATTGCAATGAAGTTATCTTCAAAAACCAATGAAACTGAAGAAAAGGGAATGACAGAAACGACAAACAGTTTATCTTACATAACATCTGACTAACAGGTGTTAACTTCTCCCCCCCCCCCCGCTAGATACACTAAAATAAAGTTACGTTAAAACTCTATTTTCTGGTTTAGCTAACTTTTAGCAATTGAAGGTGGAAGATTCTAATTTAGTCGCCAAAATCTTCAAAAACCAGCTGGAAGAGAAAACAAAATTTCACTCGAAGATACTTTTAGCCGGCCAAATTTTCTAAAAAGAACTATGTCTAAACTAAATTTTTTAAGCTAAATTAGGGGAAATTATCTCGATTAGTTTAAATATGACCCAAAGAGCCTAATGACAAAAGCAATACAGCAATGATAGTACCAAAGGGTTATAAGAGAGATTTCAGCTTTTAATCAATCCTAGACAACTTTCTATTTATCTATAAATAGTAAATGCTATACTTTCTAATTAGTAAAAGTAAACCATTCGCTCTAGGGTATGAATTGGTGACAGAGAGGGGAGACTAGTTGCAATCTCCTCTCCCACCCCATATTCACACATAGGACATATTGCATAATTTTTTTTCGGGTGTTTTCAATAGGAGCAATTAACTGAATCCGAAAAGACAAAAACGAAAATACCCTTTTGTAAGCCTTCATTTAAAAAATAGAAAAAATCCTTATACCTCCCGCACACCTATATTTCCGTGAATTGGCAGTCTGACATAGAGTCTGAACAGAGGTCACTAACGCATCATAACCCTCTCTCCTTTTACTTATGCGGTTTTTCGAAACAGACTGATTCGATTTAGCATTCATTAATGGTAAAACAGTGAATATTTTCTGTTAAGAATTTAGGATCTCAAGGTGTGGTACCTCAAAATAATGTAAAAAACATTTTAAGTGTTATCCCCATGTCAATTTAACCTGATGTAAAAGAGGAAAATTTTGAAATGCAAAAACAAGCGCATGAATAAACACATAAAATAAATATGTGTATATAAACATACACACTGCATTAATGTGGCACAAAATAGCATTTAAACAGAAAAAAATACAATATAGATTAGTCGAGAATTAAGCAGATGATTTTAGTTAATTTTTGTTATTTTAGTTAGATAACCAGCGGATAGAAAACAGCTTATAACACTAAGTAAACACTAAAACAGGATAAAAAAAAAAGACATGCAACAATAATGAGCAAGACATACCTAAAAATGGTGAAAAGTAGTTTAACGTACTATTTGTAATGAATAAACTAGCAACATTCTTAGCTGTTATTGAAAAACAAACTTGCACTTGATTAAGAAGGTACTCTATAAGGATTGCTCACCATCAAAGAAAAACAGCTAAAACCAGCGTAATATTTATTGGATAGTTAATGACAGGACAGGCAATAATTGATGAGGGCAAATATCAAACAATACTGTATATGAAAAATTGTATAGCTATTGTATAACTATTAATTAATGGATTTATGTATTTCCGAAAAAAAGCCGTCTGGTTATACGAAAAAAACATAAACATAACAAAACCAACAAAAAACACAAGTTTATTAAAAATAAAAACGTACTTATATATGAATCTTCACGAAATTATTTATAAAGAGATACATCTATCACGATGTATCAGCCCTTCATCAACCTATTTAGCCAGATTCCTTAATGTCATTTTAATCCGTGATTCTACAATCCTTTCCAACCATGTTCTACCAGTCAACAACAACGAAAAACACTCATTTCTCATATTGACCAATCCCTTAAAATTCCCCAAAAAATAAAAATATCCTCTTTTCATTTCCCCACACATCGGACAAGGGACTGGGTTAATACTATGACCCCTAAATTTCCTCTCTCTTTCCCAAATATATATCGACTCTCCCCTCAAATTCAAAATCCATTTTATTTCTTCCCATTTCAATCCCAACTTTTTGGGAAAAATAAACTTTTTGACCCACATGCGTTTCACCGTTCTATACAGACTCAGAGATCCCAAGGCCTCCTTCCGAGCCTGCCACTGTTGTATTCTTTGTTCTGTAGCCTTTCTTTTACCTTATCAACCGCTGTATCCGAATTCGATCCCTTACCTTCATTCCAGAAATACGAACATCCTACTTCATAAAAATTTTCTTAATTTCTGCGTCCACCCTACCTCTATCTTAGCCTCCAACAAACTAAAATACGCTTCTTTCGCTAGCCTATTTTTACTTCTAAAAATATTTATCCAAACCTTTACCATTCTTATTAACCTCCTTAGTCCCAAATCCCCCTCCAGTACAACAATTGAGTGGATTTATGGGAACAAAAACTCTCTTAAAATAATTCCTTTGCATTCTCTCCAACTCCTCACTTTCTCTAAAACCCCATAGCTCACACTCGTAACGCAAGACCGGGTGGAGTTTAGTCCTAAATAAATATTTATGCATTGATTAATCCTTAATCTTTCCAACCTCAATTGTTAAAATTAAATTCATGCACATATTTCCCATTTGTACTCCAGTGTAACCTCCAGTGTATACTTAACCTCCAGTGTATACTTACCATTCCAAAAGAACGTAACCCCTAAATACACGAATTCTTTTTTAATCTCTATAAAATCACCTTTAAACCTAATTTCATCTTCTTTCACCTTCTTTGCTTTCCATTCTTCTTTCAATACTTTCCTTAATACCTTTCCTAAAAACTACAATTACCGTTTCCTTCTTATTTAATTCTAATCCTTTGATATCCAAATATTACCCCATAATGTTTAATAATGTTTGTTTATCTTTTGCCGATTGGGCTATGAAAGCAATATCATCAGCAAACAAAACCCTGCATATTTTCGTAACACTTATTAGTACTTCCGGGGCTCTTTTCTCCTTGAAGTAATCAACTATACCATTAATGTACACATTTAACAAAACTGGTGACAGTGGAAATCCCTGTTTTAAGCATATTCGCATCAAAATTCTCCCGGATACCTTACCTAGTATTCTAAAACCTAGGCCTACTGGTCTGTATATTCCTGCAATTAATCTAACAAAACTTACAGGCAGTCCTATTACCAAAAGTCGCTTAACTATCAAAGCTCTTATCGTATTATCAAAAGCCCCTTTTACGTCCAGGAACGCTACGTAAATCCTATCCTCTCTTTTCATGATTCCTTTTCTAACTATACTATCCAAAATAAAAGCCTGCTCTATTGTACCCCTTCTTTTCTAAACCCTCCCTGCTCCTCTATTAATTTCTCTAATTCTTCTAGCCACTTTCTTAGCCGACTATCTACTATCTTACAAAAAAAATATTACTATTATTGGAGAGATATGGATCAGTCGGTAATTCGAGAATCCTTTGCTGTACCTTTTTTATATAATGGTGCAGCTATGGATATTGTTCATTCTATTGATCAGCTTCACAATAAAAATATGTGGGTGATAACGACAATTGAAACTGGTATGTATACTTCTTTTGTCTTTTTCCATACTCGTAGTGGAGTTCTGTCTCAACCTGTAGCTTTTTCTTTAGCTGATTTCATAGCCTCCTATATCTCCTGTCCCGAAATCGGTGCTATCAATTTCGTATCTCCTTTTGTCAGGGGTTAAAAAGGTATAACTTCTGGTAAAATGTTTTGGAGATCTATTAGTTAATATTAATAAGTAAATTAACTATTAACCATACTATTAAGTACTATTTAATAGTAGTAAATATTAATGACTAGTAAATTAACTATTTTAGTTAACGAAATCTGATTAATCAAACTTTTTTTATGTATGTGATTGCATGTTAATACTATCTACTGCTACTACTAACAACTCACCACAGCATCCTGAGGCCAACACAGCTACGCACGTTCCTTCTTCATCGCAGTATATTCGAATTCTCCCTCTTACATCCACCCAGGAAGTTCCCATTTCCCTTGAATCTTTCCTTACGACATCCTCTCATCCCAACCAAGGACGACCTACTTTCCGTTCAGCCCCAAACGGTTGGCCGAAAATGATAGTCTTTGGCAATCTGTTAGCCTTCATCCGCAGGACGTGCCCTAGCCATCTCAATCTTTCTTTCATTATAGCCCTAGAGAGTGGAATAGAACCACACTTTTCGTATAGCCTACTGTTTGAAATACCGTCAGTCATTCCGGTACCCACAACAAATCTCCCTCTTCCACTTGCCTCTCCTCCGTAACGCTTTCCTGAGCGTTTCAACCTGGTACCATTCAAGCGGATCCCATGATATTACTGTCACACAGTCTTGATAAACTAGCAATAAGCAGTATGTTTTATTTTAACTAGGCTATTTCTCTGGAAAACATCTAGCAAATCTGCCTCCATTTTCCGGAGCACCAATGCTTCAGGACCATATTTGACCACTGTCATCACAATAGCCCCAATTATTCTAATCTTGGTTTGCAGACTTATCTTCCTACTCTTCCAAAACTTTTTTTAACAGTGGAAAAACACCCAGGACCTTGGCGATTCAACTTTTAACGTCTTCACTGCACCCACCGTCTTTACTAATAATAAAACCAAAGGAAGTGAAGCTATCCACTTGATCGATCTTTTCGTTACCTAACGTCAACTTCTCTTCACTTATTTCTAGCCTTAGTGGCTTAGTCTTCGTAATACTTTCAAACCTATTTTGGCACCCTGAGCTTTCAAAACCTCTAAAAGTTCATTCATTTTGCTCACACTTTTATCTAGGATACTTAAATCATCAGCCAAATCTAACTCCAAGAAAGTTTTTCTTCCCCAATTGATTCCATGTTCTCTCATTGCCTTTCCTATGCTCCTTAAGACACAGTTCATCAAAATGATTCATACAAATGGGGATAGAGCAAAACCATGCCTTATTCCTGATTTAGTACGAAACCAGATACCCCCCTTTCCTACCTTAACCGCAGCAGTGTTATTCTCGTACATGGCACTAATCACTTTCACGTATTTGTCTGGTATACGATTCCTTCTAACGTTGGAAACCCTTAAATGCAGGAGAGTTACGCTGTGCCTCCGATTTGCAAAAAATGCAATAGCAAAGCCTCGCACGCAAAAGCATTTTCCCCAAAACTTCACTTCCCATCCAGATTTCGGCCACTTCAAGCTGTTTACAAACCCAATCCTAATTTCTCTTCCATTCACTGCTTTACCTCCATAAACGAAAAAACCTTTATCCACTTCATTACAGAAAAAAAAAAATATCCAACTAGTATATCTTTTTTGGCTTATTTTATTGGGTGGTGGTGCTACCCAGGTTTTGGTATTTATTTGCTTGTCCCTCCCCCTTTTTCAGTGTCGCTTTAATAAATATGTTACATGTATTTATTTTAATCTTTTAGTTTATTATGACCAGACATATTTTCTTAATTTTTCCAATTGACGTTTTTCAGTAAAATTGTTGACCAGCGAATGACTATTCATTCTAATCAATTTTTTTTCATTTTGCAGTCTTGTGACAATTCCTGTTTTTTATGATATTCTTGATTCCGAAATCCGAATTCGGCCATTCAGGCCTTGTGATAGCGATTTTTTGGAATAAATATCTTATCCTCAAAAAAAAGGAAAAAAACAAAGGCATTTGAAACCAGAAATGATAAAAATATTTCTCATTCAGTTGACAAGTATAAATAACCAAACAAAGTGGGTTTTTATATTTATGTTTCATCATAATCAATAATTGTGATGAAACATAAATATATGCCTAGCGTTTAAAGAGTTTAATATATATATATATATATATATATATATATATATATATATATATATATATATATATATATATATATATATATATATATATATATATATATATATTGGAACCAAGGCTGGATTTAAAGCTTTGACACTACGAGGCTCAAGCGTTTTTGTCCCTCCATTTTTTCGAGATTTTTGGAGAAATGCCCGATATTTCGAAAAATTTGAAGCACTGAACAGAACGCAACTGATGAGCCAAAACAATGAAAGAAAGATGTGACACCGATTTCTCAGCTGCCATTCTCGGGAGATGTCTGACTGTTTATAATTGGCCACAGAATTCCTGGGTTGTTTCAAAATCATCTTTCCGTGAATAGGCAGCGCGGTGGCGGAGTGCATCTGGTACTTTAAAGATAAATCACAACAGTTTATTTTTTGTTAAGAAAAAAAATCCCTCGTTGATAATTTATTGCACCCCCCGGCATTGTACACGCTAGGCAAGGGCCTAGTCGTGGTAAATCCTGGCCTGTTTGAAACTGGAAATTAAGGAGACAAAAGAAAAACAATTACATCCTAATTCCAAGGGACTTAAAAAAGGTAAAATCAAAAGAAACGACTTACGTAAAATTTCCAACCGCTGACTTCTGTACTTAACACAGGCACCCCACCATCAACGGTCCAATGGCCATGGAAAAAGTCAATAGCGTCCTAAATAAGGATAAAGACCCATAGAATCAGTCAATTGATTCACAACTTAAAACTCTTCATCAAGAACCGAAAATTAATAGTCCCATCTGGTAAACTTTTTTGTGTGCGTTCAGGAGATTTTTTTATTATTATTGATTTATTTTTTCAGTTTTCACACAATATGTTTTTTTTCAATAATATTTTGACAAGTACGTTAACACATACACAAAAGAAAGTAATTAGTTTAAAAAAAATTATATTTTGAGAAGGTTCAAGCCTGGATCATTCCTCTGGGTACAGCCAGGGATGAGAAGGTCTGATACAAAAAAGATTAGTACAAATGGTACGGACCCAGGGTGTAGGGTGGGTTACCCGGTTTGAATCCCCCTCGAAATTTTTGTCCAAACCGTACAATAGTATCAAAAATGCTTATAAACAAATTTTTGCAAACAATCATCTTGATAATCACTAATCTATTGAAGTCAGTGGGTCATACGTTGTGGGACTTGTATTGTGAAACAGGAAACATAATGTGGTCACAAAACAGTTTGTTTTGTCAGTTTAGTTTCCAACCTTGTTAAGTTAAGAGCGATTCGAGAAATGAAAAGGAAATGTGATATAACACAGTTTTTGTTTTTTTTTTGCACCCAAACAATGTTGGCGGGTCGCCTGCGGATTGTTTATCTGCCCCTACGAGGTTAAATAACACGGAAGCGATTGCTGATGCTCAGGTTAAACTTGAGGACGCTAAACTCGATTGACATTTCAGTCCACTCGACACAGTCATCTCGCAGCACGCTATTACCCGATCTTATATTGTTCTAGACGACATCGGACAATTTGTCCACAAATCGTCATCACTCGACACAGCGTCCAAACTTCGTCTGCTAAAGAGTCCTTGGACTCTAGAGTCTATAGAGTCTATGTAATTGAATGCTACATAAGTCACCAAAACATAGTTTAAAAAAATATGCTTAAACCGCAAAAAACTTCATTTATGTTGCGGATAAACGGCAGGGTAACATTATCAACCAGGTATAGACACAGCAAGGGCAGCGTAGGTTCAGGAAAATCATTAGAAACTGAAGCCGATTGCTGAAATTGTCATATTCTGTGGAAGGCAAAATCGTCGTTTAGATTTCGTTTTGTAGATAGTTAGTTTACTTGACAAAAACTCTTGGTCGGCTGTTTAGGTAAATTATGTACATAAATACGTATATGCTTGTTTGTTAATGCGATCTCAAAGATACAAAAAAAGTGTCCTTTAAAGATACAAAAATTAGTATTCCTAGTGGACGCATCCTCGTTTGCAAGGGGCGGACTGACGGTTTCCAAGGTTGACCGTTACACTAAGTCCTCGGGATATTTTTAACATACCCCCTCCCAGAACAAAAATCTTGGGTACAGCCCCGGTACGGACCTATTCAGGATTAATTTTTTCAAGGCAAAGATAGTCAGGCTATCTTTAGAAGTGATTACCTATCCCTCTGCGAACATTATGTATTCTTGTATTCTGCGAACATTGTTGAAAATTTGAAATGAAGGTTATGCAAATTAATCGAAGTTCATCAGTCTGAATAAAACCACTTCAGGACCTCTAGTTGACAAGAAAAGCGTTTACAATGTTATTACATCCTGCAGGAGTTGTAAACTGATATGAAACTGACATCTTGCATTCACAGGTAATTATGGGAATTAAAAGAAGAAGCAATGATCGCTAACTCTCCGTAGGGAGATACGGAGCTACTTGGGATCAATGTTTTGAGAATTGTTATGTACTGTTAATAACTCAAATAAAAAAGAACTATTAACTTGAACTTTATACATTCTGAGCTAAAGTACACATTTCCTCGTTAGGCCTGTTTTTTCCCATTTCATAAATTGAACCAGAGTTCAGACTTGAAAGAAATGTTTTAGCCACACACTCTGATGTACCACCAGAAGATACCATTTATCTTCAACATATTAAAAAAGTGCATTACCAGGATGATATCATGAATGGTAAGTCCAGTTCAGTTAATTAGTCCTTGCCTTGTTTTTTTTTTATTTCAAATTCAATTTTACTGAGAGGAGACAGGAATTTTCAACATTGATCATAGACAAAAGTAGCCCGGATGTTTTTGTCGGTAAGTCTTTCTTCTTTGCTTTCTTAACATTAAAAGTGTTTTTTGAAATTAGTAAACCTTCAATATAAACTATCGCTATTATATTACATTTAAAAAATTTTTCTAAATGATAGAAAATTTGTATTTCATTAATATATTGATATTATCTTATCTATAATTCCACTTATATTATCATATGTTAGAAATAAATATTGTAATTTTTAATGGTTAAAGCAATCGATCAAAAAAAAATTTCGACAAACAGACAGTGATTCGCCCCCCCCCCTCCATATCTCGAAATACTTACTCCCAAACACTAAAAAAACATTAGGAAAAAATTCAAAAAATAAGAAAGAAAAAAAAGGCTAACCTGTCTGAATCCATCAGCAAAATTGTTTTTGTAGTAGCGCAAGAGCGAGTTATATCCGTCTTTAAGAGCTCCAAATTTTGTTCGTTTGCCCGTCCTAGTGTAGTCCGTCTTGAGAGCCCCTGTTCCTGAATACTGACAAGATATAAAGTCTGCATTGTCAGCCCATACATTCTTGAAACTATATTCGAAATTCTTATGATTCACCAGGTTGCTACCTTCAGATAATATGCCCAGGCGCTAGAAGTAAATATAGAGCAATGTTACTCTATTTCTACTGTTGTAAACAAATCAAACTGTTATCGATTACTCAAGCTATTATAGAATAATTCATGTGAATTATATTGAACTGAAGCGCAGCCGAAAAATCTAACTGAAAGAACATGAGTTAAACGTACTCTCATTGAAGAGGTTGTAAATAAGTCCCGTTTTTGAGTTGGTACTATTAGGCGTGTCTTTTGATTCTTTTTTCTTTTGTGAGGTTTATCTTTTTATTTCTTATCATCCATTTTATTGTATTTGCTTTCCTTCTTTTTGCACAGAGGGCGGCTGAGTGCAGGTGTTGGCCGAGTTAATAGTAATAACGAAGTATTTATAACCCACATCAAAAAAAAAATTTATGGCACTTGTGGAGTAATTGAAAGAAGAAAAAGAAAAACTACAAACTAAACTAGACACCAACATAAAAGTAATTAAAATAATAAAAAATATCATTAATAAAACATTGACAACGATTAACCAACTTCAGGAAGGAACAAATGCACAGGAGGGTCATATTGAGAAGCAAGGCAATGCAGGCCATTCGACTGAGCATCATGAAACACTCCTGAGATATCCACTCTTAAGTGTTTTCGTTAGTTTCTGATCTTCGCTAGTTTAAATTTTTCCTCGTGTATTAGTTTTGCTTTGTTCTTACTTTTTCATATATTAAAACGTTATCTAGAGTAGTTTTTATTTAGGGTCGCGTTGTTCTTTTGTGGGACACTATTGGTTATGCGAGAAAAAAAAATGTTAAATGGGCGGAAAGATCATGCATGGACCCTAGACAACTGGGATTGTTAAAATTACAAAAGAATATGTATTAACTCAAGGTAAGGAAAAATATAGAGCAAACGACGCAACGCGTCAACGCTACCAACCCTCTAAAGTTTTTTTTTTCATTTTTATAATTAGTAGCTAGTACTATTAAATAGTTGCTTGTATGACCTTAAGTTTTATAAAATGCTTTGACAATACTCAAGTTACCCAGTAAATAAAAATATCACGAATAACCAGTTTTGGAATTTTTATCTGAAACACAAAAATTTGGAAGAGCTAAATTTAATAGCTAGTTTTCTGCTTCCGTACCAGGTGGTTTGTAGCTCAAGGAGTTATGCACCTCAATTTCCATAAAATAACACTTATTAACACCAAACAGTACCCTTAAAAGCAAAATTCGCTTCCAGCATTTAATAGCGCATACACCCGTGGAGAGGCAAAGGCGACGGGATAAAATCTCGATTAATCTTGGATCAAAGGATCCCTCCCCACATTTTATTTTGATGATTGCACTTTTTTCTCTTCTTTGATCTTCTTGCCCGTCATAGAGATGCTCTTCTATCCTCTCCTAGAGGCTCGAACATGTCTGACCCACCTAGACACTTAAAACCCGTAAAAAAAAGGTAGGTACATTTCAAATAATTATAAGTATGTAAAAAAAGCTACTTAAACAAATATAGCTAATTTTCAAACATAAAGGAAACTAGATATATTAACCAATGGCAATAAATTAAATTTCGGCTCTAAATTAACCGAACGCAGCTGGATTCATCACTGATTTGATTGAATAAGATTACTTAAGTGTAATACAGAATCCAGAGAGATCCTCTATTCCACATCAGTATTGGGGAAGAAAATTTAAGGTTATAATTGAGAAAAAACTCAGTTGTTCAATTGTGGAATGTTTTCAAGAGAGTAGGAAAAGAATAGATAGGAAAATCAGAGAGGAAAATAAAGAAGGAAAATGAGAGAGTAGGAAAATGAACTAATCTTATGCAACATAAGCCTCTAATCTAAGAAGCATCTATAACCTTAATTGAATTTGCCATGAAGTACACACAAGCTTTTTAAAAGACTCCTAGTTTTTTTTTGTTTTTTTGTGGTTTTTTTTAGATTCTTCAACATCTTTTTATCCATCATGTGTGTATCATGACCTCCAACTTGACCTATCTTATGCCAATTTAGGAGATTTTCTATTTAAAGACTGTTCCTACTTCTCAGTAGTATAAAACGAGCCGCTTTGATTAAATGGGAAGAACTTTAGTCGATATTTTTCAGGAGATGATAGGTTTAAATCTCCCTCTCGGTCGATGTTTAATAACAAATTTAGCTTATGAATCCAGTTTACTTGTAGTAGAGAAAATATCCTGTCGTTATGAATTTTTTTGTTCGTAATTATATATTTTGTTTAACCTGGTAAATTCTATTCTTAATACCTATTTTTCCAATGAGAAGAAAATATTGGAGTGTGTCTCCAAGGCACAATTCCAGCAGCATAACAATCTTTCCAGCAATCATAAATGAAACCTGAATGCAAGATATGAGCACAAAAAAAAAATAATATGCTTAAGTCGACTGCAAAATAAAGATAAGTTAAGAATAATAAGGGTAGCATAAGATACCTCCAGAACAGCTTCTAGATTCTTGTGAGCCAGCATGCTTTGGACAACATTCGTTCTGTCTAAGCAGTCGATACAGTTAGTCCTGAACGTACCTTCTTGCCTACGGATCACCAGTCCTTCGCTTGATAAATGAAGATAGCCAAAGTTCTCAAAGTCTTGACTAATTCTGTCAATCAAAATAGATAGCCGATCCCAACGCATTCGACGACATTCATGATGGAAGTCAAATGCTTCATACCTAAAGCATGAATTAATTTGAAAAAAGATTAAAAAGTAACAAACAAGCAATTAATATCTTTTCTGGTACCAGCATGAAGAAGTAATTAAGCATGAAGCAACACGAAGAAGTAATTTATGTCTTTTCTTGTACCAGCGTGAAGGATTACCTTATTGATCGTATATACGTAAATATAGTTATTGTACCTAATGGGTATGTGCTTCTATCCATATAATTACCTACTAACATTAAGAAAGTACAGTGAGTTGAGTCTACTTTAAGCAAATCGTAGACGGTGTGTCAAATCTATACTACTGCTACCTATGTTCCAGATGCAACAATTTTCTTACGTAGATGTCAGTGAAAACACCTGAGCAGGGAAAATATATAGCCATCTAAATAAATTATCAATTTATATCCAAAGAAGTTATCAAATATCCTTAGTTCATACTGGTGCATTTTTATATAAAAACAGACATTTTGCATGATCTCTCAAGATCTATCCGTCACTTAACGTCTGTTTCAGCGTTACGACGGGTCAGCGCAAGTGGTGTTTTAACTCACCCAATAAACCGCATGTAGCAAAGAACCTAATTTTTAAATTTAAAAAAGGATTGTGATGAGAAATTAGTTTTGGCTACAAGATGTAAGCTAACAGTACATGCTGAAAAACATCCAGATCACTGTAAACTCCATTTGGATAAGAAAGCAGTACACAAAAGGCTATTCTTGCAAATGTTTTACTTGGTTGAGTTTGTTTGAGAAAGCTTCGTTGCTTTATCATATGATAATTAGACAATTTACTGTTGCCAATGGCTTGGTTGCCATTGGTTACCGATCATGTAGGCAAAAAGTACCCTGATTACAGTAAACACCATTTGGCTATAAAAGCTCCACAGACAAGGCTAAAAGCTTGCAAACAATTTGGCTCAGTCCAATTTTGCTTTCTGCGCCTTAAGAGATGAGTGGGACCGGTTCGGCCGATGGGGCCAGTTTTATGTTTTGCTCCATCCGTTATAGGTGAGCCACTTTGCATGAGAAAACGAACGGAGCTGTGTAACTTAAGAGATAGACAGGGAGCTGTATAGAGACACCGTTAACCTAGAGGCACGCCAAATTGAAATAACGATCGTAAAATCCCGAGTTTAGCCAACTGGTTCCTCAACTTTAATAATTTCCCCGTTATTTTGCTTAACTCTTGAAACTACTACCATGATTCAACAATCTAAAAATTAAGTAGGTTAACAGTAAAATTTTGTAGAATCCACCGCAACTCTTTTTCTGTCTCTATGGTGTGCTAACACTTAGAACTCAAACATTATAGCCTCTAATCAAGAGGCACGGCCAAATAGTCATAGCAGCTGGCGAGCGAGTAAAGTTCAAATGTATATTTTCAAATTTGGATTAGATTTTACTGACAATTACAGATATCTGCTTTTACAACGCACTTTACAGCCGTGTAAGAAGAGTCAAATTTTGATAACTGGAATTCAGATTGCAATATTAGGGAGGAGGCGGCAATAAAAAAGAACCAAAAGGAAGAAGAGAAGAAGTATTTTCAAGATAAAAATAGCCATATTTATTCAATTCGTATATATTTTTAACTAGCTTTTAGGCTAGAATTTCCCATAATTACATGTTATACAATTATACTGATGTTATTAAATAAGTTATTGAATAACTTAGGTTATCAAATTCATTTGAGGATTCCCGTTCTCTAACTTTATGTAAAGCTTCAGCTGTTTTTCTTCGATGGTCTCTTCGACGGAACTGCAACGCCCTAGGATGTTGACAGAATCCAGTATTTCATTTTCTGTCATATATGATTTATATCTGTTATTTGAGTTTTTTTAGCTCTACGAAAGAAATATTCAAAAGTTAAAATAGCAAAAAGCTTTTGTCAGTGTTGTCCTATTCTTCGCTACTATTCAAACAGTTCAGAGTGTCTGCCTATCCCGAGAAGTAATAAATTCAAACCGTAGAGTAACCAAACCAATCGTTTTACCAACTCTTTTGTTCCTTTTTTTCGACATTTTGAACAAGTTTTTCAACATTTTAAAAGAAGTTACTTATTGTTCTAATTAAACAACCCTTGTGTTTCACGAGTCGTTTTTAAAGAATTAGGACAAAATTTAAACTTTAGCGTAAAGAGCGAGGTGTCGAGGATGGGGGGAGCCCCTTCGTATAATTCCTGTTCTTTTTAAGTTTTAATATTGCTTCTTACATTCAGTTGAAAAATCTTGCTTTTTTTAATTAATTTCCGATCGTTTTTTAAATAAAGCTAGGAAATCAGGCTCAACCACCACGGAAAAATCCGCCTACCCATTGAAATATCCTCTGAAAAATTCAATCCTGGTGAAAATTTACCCTGGACAATGTCCCTTAACACCTCCACACATAAAACTGAGTCAGTAAAGAGACAGCAAGATATATAAAGAAGCTTCGTATTGGAAGTCTGGCAAGTTCCCCCAGTGTACCGTTTCCCCAGTAACATAATTTTATAGCTTAAATGCCTTTCTTCAGGGGCTGTTGGGGGCCATGTTATCTCCAAAGATATAGTTATTAGGCCTTTCAGTTATGCTGAACAAAATAGCAATCTCAGAATTTTGATAAAAACAACAACAAATAAACACACATCCGTGAACTTCTTCAGGCAAAAAGTACAACACGACCACATTTTTACAAATAGGAGCTTGAAACCTCTACAAAAAGGTTCTCTGATACGCTGCATCTGATGGTGTCATTCTCATTAAGATTCTGTGCATTTTAGTGGGGTTTTCCACATTTTTGAAAAATCAGGCAAATTTTCTCAGACTGGTAACTTTTGATGGATATAAATAAACTTAATAAAACTTAAATATTCAAAATCAGCATAAAAATCCCATTCTTTTGATATATCTATTGGTATCAAAATTCCATTTTTTACGAGTTTCGGTTACTATTGAGTCAGGTCGCTCCTCAATTACAGTTCATTACCACGAATTGTTTGATATTTTCTCGATTCCTTCTGTTGATTCTTTGTTGTGGTTGGGTCCAACCCTTACTAATCACTGTTTCAGATATTTCTAAAAGAATACAATTTGGATATGCAAAAATTATTCGCAATCGAGGGAAATATAATCATGACGGACGCTGGCGAAATTCTATGTATTGTGATCATTCAGTCCTTTACACGGCAGGAATTTTCACCATCCTGAGAGAAAGTGATTTAAAAGGAATCAGGAGCAGTTACTTCAGATGAATGTTCCTTCTGTTCATTCCTCCTTCGACACGTATTCTAATTAACAAATATAATATACTTGACTTAACATTAAAGTTGGAAAAGCTACACAGGAAGCTCGCATGTACGCTTTTGACCGACATTCTCCGCATAATCGTATCCTTGGTTCGTTTTCATTCAGTGTTTTTATATATATTTCTTAAAAAGCAACTAAGGATAAACCGAACCATCCCTACTCAACGTCTTCGACATAATCTTAAGTAGCTGTGAGAGACAGGTCTTTACATTTTATTCTCCAAACCAGCAACCTCCTGCAACCAGGCACACACAACGACGTGCCATATTCATCAGCTTCACACTAGAATTGTTGCAATAAGGAACAGCAAATTGTCCAGGATGCATGTACTTGGAGTAACACAAGGATAAACTTGAAGAATTAATTAGTACAACTATTCACTGACAATGTGACCCCAGCAGAGAATATTATGATCTAAAAATATTGGATCGTTGGCCTTCTCCGTCACAAGTGATATTTAAATAGCAATCCTAACAGAAAACTCAAACGAGATGAAACTAGCAGCTGACTGAATTTGGAACTGTAGCCGGGAAACTTCAGTTGATTTTGGGTATTTTAACTTCAAATGATGGTCGTTTATAAATACGTTAATTAAAATTTTATAATCAAAGCCTAATTATGGAATAAAGTAAAGTATTTCAATACAATCTATCGAATATTTCCTTTTCCTGTACATCACCAGAAAAATAGCTCAAAACACAACAAAATAACTGCTTGTTATAACAGCTGGCAGTTTCTAAATAGCTGCCGTACGCAATATTCATCAGCTTCACACTGCCTATATTCATACATGCCTATATTCATCAGCTTCACGCTACATCAAGGATTGTTGTAGTAAGGAACAGTAAATAGTCGTAGATACATGTAATCGAAGTAACAAGAGAACAAACTGGACGAAATAATTAGCAGAACTATTCACTCGAAAGGTGACTCCTGCAAAGAATACATTTATAAAAAAAAATAAAGAAAACACAGCTTTGTTAGTCTTTTCCGTCACAAGAGACATTTAAACAACAATCCTGTCTGAAAACTCAGACACGATGAAACGAGCAGCTGACAGGACTTAATTCGTTCGATTTAAGTTGTTTTAAATTAAGTATGTTTATTAAAATTTTATAACTGGAGCCTAACTATTGAATAAAGTAGAATATTTCAATACAGTTTATCAAATCTTTTCTTTTCCTTTAAATAAACAGAAAGATAGCTCAAAACAATATAGGCCAACTACTTGAAACGAGATTCGGAAAACTTTAAAAGGGTAAAAAAAAAAAAAAATTAAAGAAACATGCAGGATCGCAACAGCGCAGACCTAACTTCTTAGTCTTTTAACCGAAATGAACACCGTTTTCAATAATATTTTAAGAATTTTACACCAAGTTTCTTCGCTGAAGATTCATCAATAGAACCTTTCTACTTAGCTATTCTAAATTATTTGTACAGGTCTCTTACCTGAGCAGATCGTTATTATACGTTTGAATCAAAGTCTTGTAATGACTGGCTAGTCTTCCTTCAGATCCTTTTTGGTCAACCTGGAAAAGAAAAAAATATGAAGGACGAGACACATTCCAGCAAAGAGAACAAGTTTTGATAAATATTTAAATGAAAGCTTCAGTGAAGATGTACAGCAGATTAGCATATCAAGTTAAATGTTCAATTGCACGAGAAAATATAGAAGAAAGATGACATAATTCACTAAATTTTTATCACACTATTTAAAGCATGAAAACTAATACACAATCACTGGCTTTTAATTTTTTTTTTCTCCTCTTTATATTTTTGCTTTCGTTCATTATCTTTTAAAAAGCGCCATATTGTATTTTTGGCTTATTCACTTCTCTCATTTTATTAAGTTAAAAATTGGCCAAAGAAATTAATTGTTTTAGCATTAGGAACGATATTTGAGTAGTTCAATAACCAAACTGATTAACTTTGCGTAAGAAACAACGGAGGAAAGTGACAAAAAGATGTATTGATAAAATCGTATAATTAGTTTTACTAGTGATTTTGAGTGGATAAATTTTATAAACAGTTCAAATAAATAAATAGTTTAAATAGAATTTTTGAATAGAACTTGATAAAGTGACTTATCTTAATTGGTATCTTAGTATTCTTAGTCTTATCTTAGTATTCAGGCAATGACAGGCTATAGTTCTGCTGGTTCACAAGGAGGGGAAGGCGTGGCCTCTTCTAATCGTCATATACACAAATTAGGACAAGACAAAATATGTTCTCCACATTTTGTGTATAGACTTCCTAAGGTGTAGAATTCTTATGACTCTGACAAGACAAACTAAGGTTGGGCTTTACGCAATAGGTATCAAAGACGCACACGCATCGACCGGAGCGTTTGTAAATAAGCTGTAAGGGTGTGAACTGATGGTGATCATCTCATGAAACCCGCTTAGAAACTTGAAAGTGTTTTAACAGAAAGCAAGACGGACCAATTTGAGAAAAATATTTAGCGTTTTAGTATGGACGAAATAAAATGAAAACTACTGTTGCCACTATTGGTACATGGTTAATAGAGTTAGAGAACCTCAAAATAGACTTAATTGCGCTGGTTAAAACTTGAGTTTCAATTTCAATTTTCTTTTGGCTTGGATTTCACTCTACTTTCCTGACAATGAACATACTATTTTGTTTTAAACTTTTTTATTAGTAAAATATTTAGGGCTAGGCTACGAAGCAGATCATAACCAAGTTTAAAAAAGTAAATACATACGCCTATCGTGCCCTTCCTCAAAAGAGTTTCTTTAATATTATGGCAAATGCAAAACAACAATGAACAAAATACAAAATATAAAACACAACTAGAGCTTTTACTCAGATTTATATCATCAAGTTTAGCCTTTACTGGGTAACGCAAGATGGCCCAGCCATTTATTGTTTTTTTTGTGTTTTTTTTTCTGTGTCGGTGTTTGTTTTTTTTCAGAGAAGAGCTTCAAGTTTTTCAGAGAATTTTCAGAGAATTTTCAGAATTTTCAGCTTAAGTTTTTCAGAGAATTAACTTCTCTTAATCTTTGGTTTCGACGGTGTAGCTATGTCGGCACTCTACATATATACCCTTTAACCTGATCCCTCAAAGGAAAATCACGACAAGATCTTTGCCAGAGCTAAATAAAACCCTTTACAAAAACACTTGTGTTAACTACCTTCCTTGAGAAATGAATGGGTATCTTAATAGAAAAAAAAAGAACACTCAGCTGTAAACTGGAACACAAAGCAAGAGCCTTTAGCGGGCAGTCAGTTGTAGTATGGAGCATAATACAACAAGACATACTACAAATGTCAGTTGAATCAACACTTTCAGTTGAATTATTTTCCAACAAGTACTTAATCAAGAATACTTATGCTTGCTTCCTCCTTACATTGTTTACACTCTAAGCATCGTATTGCCTGATTCTTACAAGAATTCAGCAGAAAAAAAAGCTGGCGCTACAAATTAATATTTTTCAATTCTGTTCATTGAGTTGCTATGCTAACCGTGAGCCTTTCTATGTCTATATTAAATAAAAAAAAGAAAGTTTTTTCAACTGAAAGTAAGGAGCGACATTAAAACTTAAAACGAACAGATAATATTCCATATATGAAAGGGGTTGTCCCCTCCTCGACGCCTCGCTCTTTACGCTAAAGAGTTTGACTCTTTCTCACAACTCTAATTTTTAAATCAATAAAAAACTTTAGCGTAAAGAGCGGGGCATTAAGGAGGGGACAACGCCTTTCATATACGAAAAAATTTCTGTTCGTTTTAAGTTTTAATGTCGCTCCTTACCTTCAGTTGAAAAAACTTGTTTTTCTGTTTAATTTCTGAACATTTTTGAATTAATGCGTGTGATTTGAAATAATTTGAATTAATGAAACGCAATCTTATAGTTTTGATCGAACGATTTTGGTAAAAAAAAGGGGGTGGGGGAGGAGGCCTAGTTACCCTTCAATTTTTGGTTACTTAAAAAGGCAACTAGAACTTTTTATTTTTCTACGAAAATTTTTATTAGTAATAAATATACGTAACTTACGAATTAATTTACATAGCAAACTTCTTTATTTGTATGTTTTTACTACGAGGGGGTTCACCCCCACGTCGATACCTCGCTCTTTGCACTAAAGCTTGAATTTTGTCCCAATTCTTTAAGAATGACCCCTAAATCACAAAAGCCGTAGAATAAATAGTTGAAATTACTAAAAATACTTTAGCGTAAAGAGCAAGGTATCAAGGAGGAGACGAACCCCCTTATATATGTAATAATTTCTGTTAGTTTTAAGTTTTAATGCTGCTCCATACTTCGAGTTGATTTTTTTTTTCTCATTTGTTTTGTTAAAATGATGCCAGAAAATCCTGCGCACCCTTCATGGAAATTCTATTGCCTTATGATAAATTCCTCCATGGAAAGATCCTCACACGTACCCCCCCCCCCCCCCACTGCGAAACAGTCCCCCCGAAAACGCCTGTACACTTCCCAATAGCCATTACTATAAGTAAATAATGGTCAAAGTTTGTAACTTGCAGCCCCTCCTCTGGCGACTGTGGGGGATTAAGTTGTCCCCAAAGACATAGTTATAAGGTTTTTTGACTATGTTGAACAAAATGGCTATCTCAAAATTTTTATCTCATGATTTTGGGAAAAAAATGAGCGTGGGAGGGGGCCTAGGTGCCCTCAGATTTTTTTGACCACTGAAAAAGGGCACTAGAACTTTTAATTTCCGTTAAAGTGAGCCCTCTGGCGACATTCTAGGACCGCTGGGTTGATACGATCACCCCTGGAAAAAAAAGCTAAAAAAAAACAACAAATAAACAAATAAACACGCATTCGTGATCTGTCTTCTGGCAAGAAATACAAAATTCCACATTTTTGTAGATAGGAGCTTGAAACGTTTAAGGTGGGGTTGTCTGATACGCTGAATTTGATGGTGTGATTCTTTTGATACTATTGGTATTAAAATTCCGTTTTTAGAGTTTCGGTTACTATTGAGCCGGGTCGCTCCTTACTACAGTTTGTTAGCAAGAGCTGTTTGATAAATAGGTCGTGTCTCTTTTTTTTCATATATATTAGAGGAGTTAGATAAGAGCATTCTGACCCCTCCCCCTCACACACACAGATATATTTCGAATATGTAGAGACTCGTTGTGCATTTCTTCAATCCTCATAAACGAATATCTTTATCTAAAAATATAAGGAAAAATATGATAAATTTACTTACCAGGTTGAGAAGAACTTGTTGACCATATTGAAGGACTTGCTCCTCAAAATGTTTCGTAAGCGCTAAAATATGTTCTTTAAAACTATCTATAACTACACTGGGTTTATATTTCAAGTTCGGCAGTTGATTCCAAAAAAGTGGTATGGAGCCACGAGTCTAGAAATAAAAAAAGTCCCATTTATACTCTTAAGAGGGCAGTCTAGTCGAATAATTACAATAAAAAAAAACGCATTCTAATGCTGCCATGTGCAAATCTACTCAGAAAATCATTTGAAAATATAGTATTAAGTCACACACATGGTCGTACCAAGGTGGGGTAGGGGGGGGGGGGGTCTACTCGGTTTGGCCCTCTCCCCTCCCTGTAATACTTCTGGGGATCGTAAATTGAAAGTAAAAATCTTAATTAAAATAAGACTAGACCTATTTGAAACCGTTCGACGAAGTCCAAGAGAGAATTTCTTTTTATTCTTCATTGTTCATTGTTCATTCTTTTGGTACTCCTCGGAAACAATTCTTCTTGCAGTCAGCCTTCATACAACAAAATCCCGTATATAGACATAGGCATGGGGATAAAAGAGTCCCCTATACATATATTTAATAGGGTGTTTTAGTGACAATTTTACAGGTGCAAATGGATTATTACGAGAAATAATGACAATTATCAGAATAACAATATATTTTTTCTTTGGTGAGTTTATTTCATTTCTCTTATGACATTTCCCCTTACCAAATGCCACTCCCCTTTATAGTATTTCTCCTTAAGATAAAATATGATCATAAGCGACATCCTACAATGAGTGTACAGATGCCAAAGGAACATCAAAGCAAAAGATGTTTTTCCAAAATGTTGTAAATACACGAAACACATTATTGATGGCTAATAGGCTCAGAGCTTACAGAACATCAACCTTGCGCTGATGTGACCTCAGCTCAAAATTAGTTGTTGTCAAAAGGGCGTAAGAATACACAAAAATAAGCTTGGGAATTACAGGATAAGTACCTTAGGCCAAGGGATCCTTAAAGACAAAAAAGATGTCCGGGTTAAAAGAGTTTAGGTTAGGAAATGGGCCAAAAACCTTGCAGTAGGTCCTCTTTCACTAAACCAAAAGTAGCATTTGAACTACTAAGATGTATGTTTTGCCTCCATATGAAATCGAAAGAAAATGAGCTTGACAAATTTTGCTCGTACTAGCCCATCTGATTCCTCCACCACAGGGCTTCGAAGCTGAAAAAAACAAGACTTCCAGTGAAAGCTTTTGGAGACGTGGAATGGAGGAAAAGCCTCGATGGATGAATGCGTGTCAGCATGACAGGAGGTCAAACAGACCCTAAAGGACCAAGAAATCCAAGAGTGAAAAGGCCAAAAGGACCGATCTATGTCTTTGAGGTTTTACTCCGAAGCTAAAGAGTTTTTTTTTGGTGGGGAAGGGGGGGATTAAATTTGGGTTGAATAAAGAGGATTTGAAGAATTTGTTGTTGGTAAGAGGGAATGTTGGTAAGAGGGAATGTTGGTAAGAGCCTATGTGTGGCTGTGTGAATGAAAATCTCTTTCATTTTATATCCGAGTGTGAGAGCTGTCCGAGTTGCGGAATGAATGTTTTGGACAAGTGTTTGCGAGTGAATAATGGGTAATTGAGCAGATGGCTGAGAGGAACGCATGTATTATTCAACAGTTGTGTAAGTTTCTTCGTTTAAGGTTTAAATATAGGGAATTACGTTTGAGGCGATTGCTTGTTATGGTTTTTAGGAATTGAATCTCATTATGGCTGTTGTTTGTCGACTATAATGTTGGACCTTGCCGTGTGTGTTTTTTGTTTATTTATTTTTCTTGATTTGAAATACTTGAATTTGAATTTTGTTCCTCGAGCTTTGTTTGTATTTTGTGCTGCTATGGCCCACAGGCTTTTTTCAATAAATTTTGTCTTATCTGTAACACTCCAGCCATTTGTTTGTTCTGAGGGAGCAGTAGCCCCGCTCTTATTTGTCGTCATTTCTGTTCGTTTTTAGTTTATTCATTCATAGCAACATCTTTCATTTTTTGTTGATTCGTTTCAAAGTTTGAGTTATTATGTTACTTAATTTCTTATTATTTTGGGTCTTAATATCACCCTTTACTTTTCTTTGAAAAACTTATTTTATTCTTTTTTATTGGTATAAAATAGAATTACGGTATCTTAAATTTTGCATTTCTGCTGATTTGCTGGCAGTGCTAGAAATTGCGCTGTCATATTGAAATGAACAGCATATGAAATACCCAACATTGATATCTAACATATAATATTTCAATTTGGCGCAATCGGCCCTTGAGTTTAAAGCCCGTCAGGATAAAAGCAATTTGGGTAACGATAATGTGTTAGAACAAAAAAAAAAGATAAAATAATTTCATAGAAAAAAAATATAAAAGCGCATATATCGGAAGTTTACGTCTTTTATTTCTTATAGTATTTCTTTAGCCTATACACTTTTTATCAAAAAGCTTTCCAAACAACATTCTCAGCATTCTATAAAACTATAAAAATAGCGGATAGACCAAATAAGTGAATAGAACTTGGGACCCGAAGCACCAAAAGTGGGGAGGGAAATTAACAAAGAAATTTACCTGTACAAAGGCAGTTTTTTGACCATCATATTCTACAATCTGTTCTGTTTCAACAAAATTTGCAACATGTCCATCTAAATTAATGCCTCTTGTGTAGAATCGAGTTCCAGCATTGTATCGGCTACGTCGTGATATTACAGCCCAGTTGAACGAATTCCTTCCCACGCTACATACTTTTATCGAAATAACTAAAAAAAACTCATACTGAGGATGGGGGCATTTAAGAGGCTGAGTCTCCTCAGGAAACTCTTTTGTCAGTTCAAACACATTTACACTATTATAGAAAATATATTAGGAAGATTTATTTTCCTATTTAACTAAAAAAGATTGGTGATGTTAGCAAAATAATGACAAGTACGACTTCCTCTTCTTTATCCGTTTCTTTTCATTCTGTCGTTATTCAACACAGACCCACACCCAATAAGAAATTCCTAATGAATTTTCTAAATTACAAACATGCAGTATATTTTTACTCTCGTTACAAATAAAGTTACCAAACGCAGCAATTGAAAAATAAATTTAAACTAGCTATAACTAAAATAGCTTTGTGAAATAAAATTGCCCTTCTATAATTAAAATTCATTCTATGAGACTTGCTATATACTTTGTACAAAGATTCAATCAACTTTCATGCTAAATTAGATATTTTTTTCAAAAAATACTTATGTATAAAAAGTTTAAAGCTCCTTTTTGCTTAGGTTTTGACTATTTTCTCCGCCAGTGCCCAGCTTCTAGATTCGGTATTATTCATTTTGTATTCTCTTTTTGTGTACTTTGTAGTTTGTTTTTTGGTTGTTTTTTTTTAACTTTGTACACATTTTTTGTGTGTATGGCCCCTGAACTTTTGAAATACATTGATCAAACTATCTATCTATCTGTGTTTCAAATCTCATCAAGATTAAATTACCTTGCAGTTGCTTTGCAGTCATTCTTTTGAATTAAAAATTACAAAATCTTTTCTATTATAGCATGGAAAAATACGAGAGGCAAAAACTTAGACAGATTGCAGACAAAAAATAATAGCAAAAACGCCCAAAAGACAGACAAACTCGTATTATTTAGTAAAAAAAAAAATTAAGACGAAGAAAGGTAAGAACATTTGGATCGCAAATGAGCAAAAACAAATGAAAGTAAGAACTGAAAAGTAAAAAGTAAAAGACACAAATTTTGAAAAAAATACATAAAAAGACTCAGCCAAACGCATCTTTTAGTGGAAAAAATTGAAAATTTACAAAGTAAATAAAAAGAAAGAAAAAAGTCATTTAAGTGAAGAGAGAAATGAAAACATAACATTTATGTTAAAATAGAAAATTGACAGGGGGAAAGGGAGTGCAAACTGAGGATATTTATTGCTTTTTTTGCTGTCATGATCTTTCATATACCAGAAGAAAAATAAAATAAAGCAATAAAAAGTAACTTACAGCCATGGATAACTGGAAGACTGTATTTAGCTACTTCTTTATCACCTCTGACAAAGTTTTCAATCAATTTGTAATTCCAAACAAACCGGTCGTCAGCTCGCTCAAACATTGACATCTGAAAAGGAAACCGGTTTAATGAAAGCTTGTTGCATGAAAAAAAAATTAAGGAAACAGGAAAAAAAGAATAACTTTTAAATGAAAACAAAAGAAACAACTTAGAATTACGGCTCACAAAAAATCGAACCATATAACCCTTGGCAATCAGATAATGGAGACTACCTTGGATTAAACTGAATTTTAATGTAATCTGGCCAAGTTCAAGTTTTATATTTTTTTTTCAAGTTTCGGTATCGAAGCGCTTGATTGAGTCTCAACTTTACAAATTCATCAGGATATCCTTTAAAAACAAAGATTACTAGCAATAAAATAAAAATAAACACTGTCGAATAAGCAAACATTAAGTCATTTCTCAGAAGTCAAGACTAATTTAACAGTATAAAGTTCTTAAGAATATTCAAAAATTAAAAAATAAAAGTATATAAGCGAACAAAAAATATTTTAGAACTGTTTTTCACAATATGACTCGGACAGTAAAATAAAAAGCACCAACGAAGAAAAGAATTTCCTTAAAAATTATGCCCAAAATATCAGATTTCTTAAGGTTTACGTCGCCCAATTGAATTTTGTATGTTAGTTTCCTGCACCCTCATGATTCTAATATTTCAGCGCAAGACGAGAAGTATGGCTTCAATGGCTTATGGAGATAAATGTGGCCTAACAATCTAATATTTCAACGAAAGATGATAAATTTTCTATCATTCAATGGCTGAGAGTCAGCTTTATCCGCCTATTGCATTAAATCCTTGAAATTTGATCCAAATCTTTTTAGATGGAAAAAACATTGAAAATAGACTGAAAATCATCGAAAAAGGAAACTTGTCCTTTTTTGGTAACCTTAGATCATTCTCTAAGAAAAAGTCTATTTAATATTACAATCCTTGTTTTTTGAAAGAATAATTCTGAGATTAATGAAGAGAGGCAAATGTGTCTTGTACTTTCGGTGTAAGATGCAACAAACGCATATTTTAAAATTGTATGTTTCACAGGAACATAAATCTGAAAAGATACTTGAAGAAGTGGTTTCAAAAATCTGAACGTTTCTTGTTAGTTTGGTTTATTACAAATGTACATGTACTCACTTAGGCCTATCGGTTTGTTTCGTTTAGCTGTGGACTTTACACTGTATAACAAGTAATTTTTGAACTATATCTCTCTGAGCAGATCAAGTATGTATGAAATGTTAATGCTAAATTGAGTCAACACTGAGAAAGTTTTCTTTACACCTTCTTCTAATGTGTGCCAGAATTGTCACTTTCAACAAGAGCCACATGTTAGTCACAACTACATTCACAAAAAAAAATCCTATTTCCAATTAAGAACTTCGCAAAGTAGGTACGAGTATTTCTGGTCGCTACTCGATAATGACTCAAATTACAAAACTGAGAGTTAGGAGATGAGCATTTTGAGAATCCAGGAATTATCCTGCAGATAGTCTAAAGGGGACACACCGACAAATATAACTTTAAACTCACCTGACGGAACTCAGGAGCTATAAAAGCTAGCCTTTGCATACTATGAGTCAAATCATAATTAAGCGAAAAATAGTGGTGTGGAGTATCAAGGACATTTTTTACCATTGAGATCAAAGCAGCATCATCTGCAGCCTGAAATATACAAAATATAATTATATCATAGACAATAATAATAGGATTGTTAGCATGGTCATTATATGAAAACATAGAGGAATATGGGTTGAAACCATCCCAGGCTCATTTAGAGACACCCTTTTCAAAAACTTACTGCCAACTAAGCCCCCCCATTCAAACCGTTTCCCTTCCGGTTTAATGTTCTTCTCTTCATATTTAATAGCCTTTAGGTAGCCCCATAGTTTCTGTCCATTTTTACACCTATCTCAAAACAATGAAAAAAAGTTCCCCAAAATGATTATTAAAATGTTATATTTTTCTCGTATTCATCCATATTTGTTGTACTGTGTTAGTTTGGTCGTCGACGTTCACTAGCCATTTATATCCCCTCCGTGTGTCACAAAATAAAGCTTAAGAGCTTTGACCAATGCCTTGTCCCAGAAATCGATAACATCGAGGTATCACCAATTAAAAATTTACCATTTTTTTGGTTTTGTTAAATTTTAAGTAAATTTATTTATGTATAAGTTTTTTTCTAATTTGTTACCTACATGTTTTCCGGAAATTTACAAAGAAAGGGATCATAGTTGTGAAACTAGAAATGTTGAATTGGTTAGAAGGCATGTTCCAAATACTACCGCATCTAAATTTGCTACAAGGTATATTGGTCCTGAAGTCTGGAACATGCTTCCGGCGGAAGTAAAAGGTATGAAGGCTCTTGAAGAATTTCGAGTGATTGACTTGGGAGCGAGTATATGCTTGTGAGTGTTAAAAGATAAATTGATTCGTGTGCTGATTGAGGTGAGTGTCAGTATATGAAAGGAAGCATAATGGATCATTAAGCATGAGTGTAGAATTCCTACAATTTCCTTGAGAGAATATATTATCTTTATAATGTTGATTAATTGTTTATTATGGGTGGGGAGGGTAGGAGGAGTCAGAGAGTTTTTTCGAGGAAGTGTATTAGTGTATTAGTAGTCAAAGTGTCCCTTTTTTGGGTCGTCCCAAACACGCTAATATACGTCGGAACCTATTTTGAAATTGTTAGTATTATTTGCAGTTTCGCCCATTTGGCAAAAATATGAACCATTTGTAAAAAAAAGTCAAATCTTAAAGAATTCCTTCAAAGCACAACAGAAACATGTAGCAGCACCGCCCCATGTGCTTTATGGGGGTTATATCAGGTCTTTTGGCTTCAAAATAAGTAATTAAATCGCTAAAAGTTGGTTATATTTAAAATCTGATAATGAATACGGATTCACAGATTCACTGTTGAATTTGAATACAGATTCGAAATTCAAAAATCAGATTATCGTTAGAACTATGAAGTCGATACTAGAATTTCTGAGAAACATTGTCAGATCAAAAAAGACAAATATGAAAAACCTGAATATATATATATATATATATATACTCTCATTACTGTGGTGACCTGGGAGAGTTTAAGCTACATCATTTTTAAAATATGTACAGCTTTTTGTCTATTTATCGTCCGTATTATTTTGTTGTTACTTGATTCTCTTTTATGTAAGGTTTAAAAACGCCCGAAAAGACCTAATAATAGTTCCTACTGTAGTTTTATTGAAGATTGACATCATTTCGTTTGCCTCTCATTTCTCCACAATACCAAGATAGAGCATGTTCCTGTTTAGAATCACTCTGCGATTCAATGCCTATTAAGCCCTCTACATCATCACTCGTTGCCCAAGATTTTATTCCAGAATCAAGCAACCCTACAGCGACGTCAATGTTCACCCCCCGCCCCTTAATAAAAGAGATCAAAGAGGCAATCAAGAAGCTGAGAAATCACAAGGCGTCAGGTACAGATTTTATCCCAGCCGAAGTATACAAAGCTGCTCTTATTCTCGCTGAGAAACTACACAAGCTCTTCTGCTCAATCTGGTCCCAGGAACGGTTTCCCCAAGAATGACAAGACTCAGTTATAATATCTTTCCTCAAGAAAGGCGACAGCACTGAATGTAAAAATTACATAGAGATATCACTGATGAGCATTACGGGAGAAATCTTTGCAATGATCCTCCTTAGCCGGTTCCGCAAAGTTCCCAACGAAAGAACCCGCCTCAACCAATCTGGTTTCCGAAACGGCGTGGGTTGTAATGACCGACTCTTCACCCTGAGACTGATTTATGAAAACAGAGCCAGGCATCGAAAAATCACCGTTGCTGTCTTCATCAGCGTCGTTCCAGCCGGTAATGTTTCCGAAACTCTTCACCCTGAGACAGAATTATGAAAACAGAGCCAGGCATCAACAAATCACCGTTGCTGTCTACATCGACTTCGGTCCGGCCGGTAATGAAAAAAGCAATGCTAAACTTCTAAAGAGCCAAGGTTAGCCCTGATTTCAGTACCACCGACCTGGATTATGCCAATGATGTTGTTCTTCTTGGTTAACCCGATGGTGAGGCCTAGAAGATTCCTCTAAAAGTCTCCAAAGTTGCTGCCCCAGTGGGGCTCAAGATTAATAATGACAAGAGTAAAGCTATGTCTAATACTCCTGATATAAACTCTACCCATATAACCCTTAACCAACGACAGAATGAAGTGAATAAATTCAAGTATGTCGGATCGTATATCGACATCAACAGCGAATGTAGCGAAAAAAGACAATCTCGCACTGCATCAGCTTCCGCTGTCTTCGCACAGCTGTGGAAGCCTTTATGAAAAGGAAGGTAATCTACCGGAAAACAAAAATCCGTATATTAAGATGGTATCTATCTTACTGTACGGCTGCGAGACGTGGACCTTAAAAGTCATGAAGGACATGACTTTTGAAAAAAGATGCCTGAGGACCATACTGGGGTTACGTCTCGTCGACTGAATTCCAAATATGATCATCCGCCAACGATGTAACCAGAAGTACGACATCACAACTATTATTTGACCCCGTCCCTTGTCCTGGCTCGGCCATGTTTGCCAAAGAACGGCTGAGACTTTTACAAATCAAAGCCTACACTCAAAACCAGCACCTGATTGGAGGAAAGGGCATGAAGGACAAGGCTCAACTGTGTCAAATCTGACCTCGAGCCGATTGGCGGGTTCCAGAGACATGGTTGCACATGAGACCCTTCATAGCTCCAAATTGCCACTCCATTGACCCAAGACCGTAACCTGTGGTATTCAACAGTCTACCAGATCCAGTCGCCAGGGAGAGCTACATAGCCGAGTTCTGATCCAAGTACAACCATAAAAAAATTTTACTTGTAAGCTATGGAAATCAATGTTTTTTTAATGCAAACGATTTTTTTATCATGTTCGCTGTAAATTCTATTCTAAAGACTTTGCAATAACTAATTATTGCACGGAAACTGGGGAACCAGTGCAGGTAAATATGCCAGTGAAGCTAATTTCTTTTAAACTCTATTTTCACAAAAAAAAAAAACACTTTCTTGACAATCTAATTGCTGAAAGTCGGATTATGACTGATAATCCAAATTACAAGAAATTCTTTTTCTTTGATAATCTTACAATACAAATTCAAAATTCTTATTGTGAACTCAAAAGCTCAATAGTCTTGAAGCATGTTATTTGCCTTTCAAAACATTTCACAATAAATCCCTGACACTTAATGAAAATTCGTTTCAGAAAACTGGCATAGTGTCAAAGTATTTCTGTGCCTCTTCTCTAATCAAATTTATGATTAAGAAATGTTTTAAAATTTATCTTTTTCCATTAAATTCATTTGTAGAGTCGTTCACGTATCAATCTGAGCATTTCTACTTTTGTTTACATCTATCGAGGTTGGACCATCGTGAAATTGAATCCTTCCCAGCTTTGTGCATCCACAAGGACACAACCTGAACCGAAGGTTAATACTAAAAAATGAAAAAAAATACAGTTTTCCGAAGTTATAAAACAACAAAAAAGCAGTCAAGTCCATGGCAAAATGAGCTTGGAAACAAACAAATTTGCTTCCATCGCATATTGATGTGGAATTGTCTCATTGAAGGGTTGTTCTCTCAAAGCCAATGTTAATTCTCCCAATCGTAGATACAGCGAATACTTTAAAGGCAGTAGCTAAAATCGACAAAAGATTCACGGCCTTTCAGGTCCATGTGATACACTGGGGACATAAATTATGTAATTACAGTAAACACATATTCCCACACTCAAGCACAAGACAAAAACACCAAAAACTGAGCAGTTCTCCTCCAAAAGATTATTGTATTTAAATAAATCAACTTCAACTTCAACTTTTTCTTTATTCAACTCAAAAAATACACGAACAATATTATGCCCCAACAGAGAGCAGAGCTCGTAAGGCTGGGACAGTGCAAAAACATAACAAAAAACATCAACATCTCATCGTAATAATGATTTCAAAATATAATACGGTAAAAGACAAACAAAATAGAAAAAAACTCACAAAAGATAAGTAAATATATAAATATCGGGCAGGAGGGGCGTGGGAGGCCATCCCAGACACAGGGACACAAAAAAAAACACACAAATAAAAAGATTGAATAATTTAATTTAATTTTCCATCATCAATGGTGAATAATCAAAATTTTAGCAAACAATCTTTAATATTTGCTTTTATAAATTTAGCTGAGATTTTTGGGATGGATCAAACAGAATTTTATCATTCAGCTTATAATTGTTAGCAATGAAGGGTATTTGGTATCTAATCGAAAACCTTGACCTTTCAGAACTTATAAAAGGAATTCGATACATCCTAGACCTCCGACAATCCGAACAAGGAAGTAAAATTAACAGAGATTTGTCATAGAAATAATTTTTAGAATTTTATAAAAATTAATTGATTTAGAAATCAATTAATTTTATTTTTAAATATTCTCAGCTGTTTGTTTTATGAACTTGTTTTAATTAGCATCTGAACGATTCAACATTTACCGATTGTTTTATTACAACCCAGATATTCGCTAAATAGGTTTAGGCTTTTCTGAATTCTTTCACTATATTTCTGTGGGAGGTGGGAATGATGGAGGAGTTTCTAAAACAATTGCTTTGCACATGGGGCACATGAAGAAATGGGAGCTAAGCACCATATTCTGATCTCCTTTTGCTTACCTCTCGATCAAACTTTTCTTCCGTCCAGGTGAGCCTCAGCATTCCAAATTTTCGTAAATAGTTTAAAGAGTAGTTATCTAATAGCATTTCATCCATTCTTAAGTAGCTCTTTCATCAATACTAGCTGCTTTCCCATCATTTGAAGGGTACTGGTAACTTCATAAAAATGAATTGAACCAACACACTGAATTGACTCTTTTTTTGGAGTGGGAGGGGGCAGACGGGGGGTTTAAAGTCTCTTGTCTTGGAAGATTAGTTGATCAATACTTGCAGATATTATGAACTCAAAACTGTCTGTTTGTTCGGAAACAGATATTGAGAATCAAATTTTGATTCCCAAAAGCGCTGGAAGTTACTTCCCTGAGCTGTTTATTTGCAAATTAGCCAAATCATTGGATTTCTCCCATAAATCAAATCACACATTTCATAAACTATAAATTACAACTTGGAAACTATACCATTGTCGTCCTGAATTGAACTTTACAGGAAGTAGCCGTGAAAGTTTGGTATTTAACCAAGCGTGTAAGCAGAGGAGGGGGAATGAGTCATTCAGGCCCTTGCGCATTAAGATGTGCTTATTTTACTATGTTTCCAATATTTTCTGAAACTTTTTCGTTTGCTTCACCTATTTTTTTGGTATTTAACAAGCTCATAAATATATAAATTCCTTATAGTTGTTTATATTTATATATTCACATTTATAATTATATATTCAAGAATGTATAATATAAATTCGTGTGGGTGCAAACTCATAATTCCTCAAAATGAATACCTACGTGTGTGATAAAATAAATACCCGTGTGTATCTTCTATGAAAAAGAAACTCTACCTCTAAGTATCTATTTCAAGAGAACCAAAGAAAAAGGACTTAGGCAAATAGACCAAGTAGTATTCTACTTTCGTTAGTAGATTTAACAATTCAACTTTATAAAACATATAATAATTTCTACCTTATGAAATTTACATTCAAAAAAAACTTGAACTTTGTAAAAGAATTTAAAAAAGAAATAATAAATCAACTTGCAAAAGAAAAGATCAATCCTTAGAGAAATGACGAGTTTGGCACTGGAGTTTAAAGAACATAGCCAACACTAAGTTTCTTTTGTTACGAAAGTCTGCTAACGTCACCGCAATCATAAAGAAGAAGCAATTTAATATTAACTGTGTAGTAAAATTAGCTAATCAGCAGCCAGATATTTTACAAAATACCAAACAATGGACATATAGAAAACTTGACTCAAGAATTACCTGGAGAATCAGGACAATTATGTCACTTCTCACTCAACAAAATTCATTGATTTTTAATGATTGCTCCTCCGAAAAGAACACATATATATTTGGCCGTCAAGCTAGGTGGCTACACACTACACAAGGCTATAGGATAGGCCTGGAGAACTTTGAAATACCCATTAACCTACTAGGTTAATAGCTATTCTTGGTCATGCCATATAAAATCAATAATGTGAATACAAGCAAGGCCGTATTCAGGAGGAGGGGTCAGGGGGTTTGACCCCCACCCCCCTAAACATGTCTTTCCGACTCGTAAACACGTAACAAAAATGAACATAAACAAATTATTTATGCGTTTTTAAAATTTTCTTCGTAAACCCCCCCACACCGAAAAAAATTGCTTGTACTTCCGTCCCCCCTAAAACAAAATCCTGGGTACGGCCCTAAATACAAGTAACATTTAGCAACGAATAGCAAATGGAACTCTGGATATGAGGGAACCTACCTGTCTCTGAGAAATATGGTAATTTGTTCTAGCGTATGGAATGATTTCTGTTGCATCAATGCGCAATATACTTTGACCACATATTTTACCAATCTTCGTCGCTTCAGTCACTACAACTAGACAAGGACCAGCGAAAGTTTCAAATGTGCCATAAACACCAAATATATTCCTTCTTGGCAGATTAACTGGTATTTGAGATCTATCAACTAAAATTAAATTCAACAAAATTAGTTAAAATAGCCATGGAGCCATTTGTAATACACAGTAGGAAACTAAAATTAAGCTTAATTCAATACAGCTTAGTATAAAAGTTGGTTTTTTCTTTGACAGTTGGATTTCACATCACCGATGAAAAAATGTTGTTTCTCGTATAGTGGAGTATTCTGTTTATCTCTGCTATGAGTCGAGTCTAAGAATCCAGTCCTACGGCCAGAAAAATTGGCTTTATAATAATCAGTTACTACTATTAAATTATTAACCGATGTTTCATTAATAATCTAATTATAATAATAAATGATCCCTGGGTATTTAGTGGTAAGTTGTCATTCAAATGGGCTTTTTTTTCGAGGTATTTTCTAAGAAAATGTTATAAGATTTCACATTCAATCCGATACGCAAGATGGAATCCGAATAGCGACGTCGCTTGGCCGTACCTTGAGATAATTTACTTTTTTCAGTCAGATAAATTATCATACCACTCTGTGCACACATAAGTACATAGTTTGAACCCTAAGAGAGTTAAAACTTTAGCCAAAACATCTTGGAACTGAAATATTTACTTATTCTTCAGAAATGCATCAGTTTTGGAAAAATAAATATTAATTCTCTTGTTTCAAAGAATAAAATCCATCGTTTTAAAAACAGTAGAAAATATAACTTGGGGACTTTTTTCAGTCATTCAACAAAATCATAAATAAATCTCAATCTTTTTTACTATCAATAAAAAAAAAATAATTAGCTTCAAACCTTCCATCCACATGGACAGTATAAAAAAATTTTTATCTTTTTTTTTAAGAAATGTTTTGAGCATCTTTGAGTGGCAAACAGACATATCAAACATTTTAAATATACCTAGAATTTATGTTTTTTACATATTTGGCTTCTATATTTTGGCCCCTCAACTTTAATGGATACATCTCCCAGCCTTAGAATATTATAAACACTAAATAGTGGTACCTTAACCGATTTTAGAGTGTCTTTTCTTTGCAGGCGGAATATGCCTTATACAAAAAAAAAGAGCAATAGAGTGCCAACATATAGATACGTCTATTACGACGAGGGGGAGAGGGAGGGGGGGTAAAAAGATTTAACCCTATTCTCAAAATGATTTAAGTTCATTAGATCATTAAGGAAAACCACTTTAATCTAGTTCATATCGGCTGCGTTTGGACACTTCTAAATATTGAAATCACGGGTTTAGAGCTGCCATTAAAATAAAGGAAAATTTCCCGAGTCTGAATAGAGACGGTGGTGAAGTAAGGCTACGGGAAATTTGAGACCCGTTTTGAATGTACTAGAGTCTGCATTCCATCATATTAGATGTCTACATTCCATCCTGTTACTCAAAAGACAACCCCCCCTCCTCCTTAGCAACAAAATCGCTTGCTGCAATTCAAACTTCTTCAAAGACAACTCAATCCACCTTATTTTAATGTTTGGTAAGTTCAATGCTGGGTCGGTAGCTAGGCCACATGTTCCTCCAGGGTGCTGCTCCTTAATTTTATCTAGCAATGCTGTTCACAGTCATGTTTTTTTGTTGGCTGAACTCATGAAAGATATGAGGCCTCGCCGGCAGCGTTTCCTTCCGGCATATGAACAAAAAGTAACTTAAGGTAGATTAGAGACCCTTTAATTTTTCACGATTCAGCTGTGGTCCAAAAAAAGTAGGACATCTTCAAATGGGATGGGAGGCGGTCGTAAGACAAGAGTCAAAGGGAGTAAGAACTTCATCAGGCGGTGAGAGTAGAGGGTAAAGGTCTGAATATATTGGGGCAGAGGAGGAGCACACACAGCTGCGTTTATCTAATTTGGCTTTGACAGGCTATGAGTAGGCGGTAGTAGTAGACTAGTAATGTTTTTGCTACCCTTAAAAAAACACACACACACACAAAAAACATACAAATTAGGAAATAAGAAATAAAAGAAGAAGAAAAACCAACCTCCAAATCTAACTTCTGATGTAAGTCTGTCTATAGTTACAAACCCTTCTACGCCATCTAGCAGCTCAAGATAAAATTTGTCATTGGCAGTATACCTGGAAGAGTTTAACAATAAAAAGCAAATTTGAAGACAGTGCTATGAATCAAGTAGAGGGAGCTTGCAATACCTGTTCAATAATTAGGGTAAATATTTTTGAACAAACAAAAATCCAAGTTTTTAGGGCTAATTAAATAATAAAAAATCTGTTGCAGGGCAAAGGATACTTGTTCAATCTAATTGGTAAATTAAATAAAAACAAGTTTTCTCAACTGAAAGCAATGAGCGACATTAAAACTTAAAACGAACAGAAATTTCTTCGTATACGAAAGGGGCTTTTCCTCCTCAAAACCCCGCTCCTTACGCTAAAGGTTAACTCTTAACTCTACTTTTTAAAACAATAAAAACATTAGCGTAAAGAGCGGGGCGTTGAGGAGGAAAAGCCCCTTTCATATTAGGAGTAATTTCTGTTCGTTTTAAGTTTTAATCTCGCTTCTTACTTTCAGTTGAAAAAACATGTTTTTTTTATTTAATTTATGGATGTTTTTGAATTAATGCATGCTTTGATCTTGGCTCTCCCTACATAAATGATTAAAACAAAATTTGCAAATTAATTTTTTTTTTGGCTAAATGGCTTTTAATTGGATTTTAATAGTTTTAATAGTTTTAATAGTTTTAATCGGAAGATTTTGAGAAAAAAAAAGGAGCGAGGGAGAAGCCCTAGCTGCCCTTCAATTTCCGATTACTTAAAAAGGCAACTAGAACTTTAAATTTTTTACGAACGTTTTCATTAGTAAAAAATAAACGTAACTTACCAATTAACTTACGTAACGAACTTCTATATTCGTATGTTTTTACTGCGTATATGAGGGGGTTCACCCCCTCGTCGATACCTCGCTCCTTACACTAAAGCTTAAATTTTGTCCCAATTCCTTACGAATGACCCCTGAATCACACAGGCCGTAGAATAAATAGTTGAAGTTACTAAAAATACTTTAGCGTAAAGAGCGAGGTATTACGAGGAGGTAAACCCCTCATATGCGCAATAATATCTGTTAGTTTTAAGTTTTAATGCTACTCCTTACTTTCAGTTGGAAAATACTTTTCATATTTATTTTTCATTGTTTTTTTTTAAATAATGCTAGAAAATCCTGCGCCCCCTTCATAGACATTCTCTTCCCCCATGAAAAATTCCTCCATGGAAAGATCCTCCCACGTAACCCCCCTCAACTTCTCCCCCACCCCCAAACCAAAAAAAAATCCCCCTGAAAACGTCTGTACAGTTCTCAATAACCATTACTATATTTAAACACAGGTCAAAGTTTGTAACTTTCAGCCCCTCCAACGGGAATTGTGTGGGAGTAATCCGTCCCCAAAGACATAGTTATTAGGTTTTTCGACTATGGTAAATAATATGGCTTTCTCAGAATTTCCATCTGGTGACTTTGGGGAAAAAATGAGCGTGGGGGGAGGCCTAGGTGCCCTCCAATTTTTCTGGTCACTTAAAAAGGGCAATAGAACTTTTAATTTCCTTTAGAATGAGCCCTCTCACGACATTCTAAGACCACTGAATCGACACGATCACCCCAGGGGAAAAAAAACTAAAAAAAAAAATAAACATGCATCCGTGATCTATCTTCTGGCAAAAATGCGAAATTCCACATTTTTGTAGATAGGAGCTTGAAACTTTTACGATAAAGTTCTCTGATACGCTGAATCTGATGGTGTGATTATCGTTAAGATTGTATGACTTTAGGGGGCGTTTCCCCTTATTTTCTAAAATGAGGCAAATTTTCTCAGGCTCGTAACTTTTGATGGGTAAGACTAATCTTGATGGAACTTATATATTTAAAAACAGCATTCAAATGCGATTCTTTTGATGTAACTATTGGTATCAAAATTCTATTTTTTAGAGTTTCGGTTACTGTTGAGCCGGGTCGCTCCTTACTACAGTTCGTTACCACGAACGTTTTCATATCTCTCTTCCGAACCATCAGAGCCTCTCCCGATAAATTCTTCTCGCACCCTGAACCTTTGGCGTGTAAGAACCTGTGGTGTTTATCCGAAGACAGAAAGTGGCAGTACCAACAAAAGAGATAAGTGGCAGCAATATAGGCCTACGTCCAAAAACAATCAAAATTCAACCAACATAATTTTAGACCCAGCCAATTCAAAAAGTACATCTGATTTCAAATGTATTGTCACCAGATACTCTTTGATTTCTAGTTTGGGGACGGGTTACAACTACCAGGTCTTGATCCATTTTAGCATTATATCATATCCTGTAAAGGCAAATTCCCGGACAGTTCCAATGCTTGAGGGAGTGTAATGTTTTTACTGGGGAAGTAGGTAAAAAAAGGTAGGGTTTTAAACCAAATTTTCAGGACAGGAGGGTATTTCTAGTCGGTATCAGGATAAACATCCCTTCCCAATTTTCCTGTATTCAGAAAATGCTGAGAAGTCTTCAATTATTGACCTATTTCAAAAACTTTAATTTTTTCTAGGATTATGGAAAAAGTAATTGCTGATCGGGTCCAATATTATTATGAAAAAAATAACCTGTGGCCTATGGCACAACATGGTTTTAGGAAATACAGGTCTTGTAATACTCAGCTATTGGAAGTAATTAATGATATTCAAATAATAGCTGACTTAGGTCAGGAGTTTGACTGTGTTCATGTTGATTTTTGTAAGGCATTTGACAAAGCATCAATAGCTCTACTGTTGGAAAAATGCCCAAAGTATGGGATTGGATTGAGAACTTTGGCTTGGATTACAGATTACCTAATACAAAGGTGACAGAATGTTAGGATTGGCAAAGCCTTATCTAACCAGTGTAGTCTTTTGAGTGGAGTCCCTCAGGATAGTTGCTTAGGACCAGCTCTGTTTTGTATATTTATAAATGATTTGCCACAGATAATTCAAAATGGTAAAACCAAAATGTTTGCAGATGATGTAAAGCTTTACAGTGGCGTACCTTCCCCAGATGATATGGCTCTGCTACAGGATGATTAAAATGCATTGGTTAATTAGCGTAATTTAAATTCAATGACTATTAATCAGGGAAAATGCCATGTCGTGAATTATCTAGTGAATGCAGCAGCATGCCAGTATTCTACTGGAAAAGTTGTAATATGTTCTGTTGATTCCGTTAGGGACCTCGATATGGTTTTTGATATTCAATTGAGGTTTGATAAACAAGTATTCGATGTATCACGTAAAGCCAATTGCATTTTGCTTTGTATCAAAAGAAGGTTTGACCTGCAAAGCTTTACTAAGCTGTATAAGACAATGATGAGACAAATAGTTGAATATTGCGCATTTTTGCGGTATCGAACAAGAAAATCTTATTCACAGCTTATTGAAAAAGTACGAAAATGGCATCAAAATTTGTTCCTTATTTGAAGTGCTTGCCTTATGAACATAGACTAAGATATTTGAGCCTACCCTCTTTGCAATTCAAGAGGGATAAATTGGACTTAGTTAATGAATTCCTTCGACTTTTACTTCGATACTTCGGCTTTTAGTGATTTCAAGCAGTTTAGTCATTATTCACCCATAGGGCAGAATTCATTAGGATTGTATCAGAAAAGGCTTTTAAGAAAGGTTGGACAGGGTTCTTTTGTAAATCGGCCCATTAGATCATGGAACATGTTACCAGATCATGTTGTTTCAAGAAATAATAATACAGCTTTTAAAACAGCTTTGGTTGGAACCTCTTTATATGAAGGGCACTATATAGAACCATAATATTTACGGCATTTCTATAATTTGTTTTACTCAGTGCCCCTAAAAAAAAGTTTAATGAATTTGTCTCTTTGTGCATTCTGGGACATTTGCTTATTTTTGACTGTGTTCAGCCTAAGGATTTTATTAGTTAGTTGTGGTAACAATCAATACCCAGGCGTTCAGTTCTTGTCTATTGTCTTTTCTTTATTGTTACTTATTGTTTTGTTTACTGGTGATTTGTAACGAGAAAAGCCTATGGCTTAGTCCGTCTTTCGTTAAAAAAAAAATAAATAAAATATTTTTATAACTCTGTTCTGTTGCCAATCTTGAATTTTTTATTTGAAGAGGAAAAGCAACAATGGTAAATGAAGTCATAAAAATTAAACGCTGTTTCCTGTAATGCCTCTTGTATCACTGAGCCAGTTCTGAGCTGGGGAAACACAATGGCGACTTTGACAACCTTGGTGTGGGTTCCTGATTAGCAGTAAATTATTCCCTAAAGAATAACTGAAGAGAGATAAGGTTTCTAAAGAATGAGAAACTGTAAACAGCAAAATTATTTATTTTCTGTGCTGTTGAAGCTGTTTTTGCTCAATGATTCCTTAGGAATTCCCCCAAAAGCATTTTTTAAGTCACTGGCGGCTTTTTTACAAGTAGTAAACTAACTACAGCGCAAAAATATTAAAATTCAGAAAAATAACCTAAAAATTAGCATTTAATTTTTCATATTAGCCTATATTTTATCATTTGAAATTGCTTATGGGTTGAAAGTATGCACCTTTGGATGCTAAGATCTACCCCCTCCCCCTCCAATTATTAAGCAACAGTTAGTTCATGATAACAAAACTGTTAGCAAACAATTAATAGCTTACCAATTAGTCAGAATATTAACAAAAAAATAACTCTTTAAAAAAAAATGAAGCATATCCTATCCATTAGACCAGCCTATCTCTAAAGATGTGAACTAAGCTCAAAAATGACAAAATTTTTACTCCATCACATTCCAAAAAAATCTATCATTTGGATTTTCAGGGTCACTTCCAGTTTTATTGCATTTCCCTCCCTCTTCTAAGACCTAGAGTACATACTGAAGTTTCTGACATTGTTGTTTAGTAATTTTTTTTTACTTTATTTTCATCCACAGTTGGTTCATAATGGCAAGTTGAAAAATAAATAAAACAACAAGCCTAGGGGGTATATCCAGGTGTTTGGGGGGGGGGGGGGTGATTTATCCTTTTAGTTCTGAAATTTATTGTTACACTGTTAGTGTACTGAACCTTGAAATCACAATAAAAAAAACTTAAAGGAGGTTTGAAGAAACATTAGCAAAATATTGAAATGGGACAAAGCCTAATATAAATTTAGCTTCCCCTGAGAGGGGATAAATTCAAAATAACTGGGTTATGTAATGAGAAGCAGCTAAAAAAAGAACTTGAATGAAGTATATGGAACATCAGTTACGTCCATTCTAGGCACGTATTATGCATAATGTTTGTTTCTGTCTGTCTGATTAGAATCGAAGCCTTCAATACGGCGAGCCTTCAATTATTTCATGCTCCAAAGTATCCAAATCACGTTTTGTTAAAACATAGCTTGGAGAGAAAAAGGAAGGTCTTAAAGACTAAGAGACCTACTGTCCCTACTTACCTTATTTTACATATTTAAGAAAATTATTCCTAGAAGAATGGTTTTCAACTAAAAAGAATATATCCAAGCATACTCATACCCTGCTTGCAGATTTTCATTTCATTTATAAATGTCCACAAAAGTAAAACTCTCTTATTTATGCTTCCACAGATAATCAAACAGTTCGTGGTAACGAACTGTAGTAAGGAGTGACCCGGCTCAATAGTAAACAAAAGTCTAAAAAATGGAATTTTGGCACCAATAGCTACATCAAAAAAATCGCATTTTAATGCTGATTTTAAATATATAAGTTTCATCAAGTTTAGTCTTACCCATCAAAAGTTAAGAGCCTGAGAAAATTTGCGTTATTTTAGAAAATAGGGGGAAACACCCCCTAAAAGTCATAGAATTTTAACGAAAATCACACCATCAGATTCAGCGTATCAGAGAACCCTACTGTAGAAGTTTCAAGCTCCTATCTACAAAAATGTGGAATTTTATATTTTTGCCAGAAGGCAGATCACGGATGCGTGTTTGTTTTTTTGTTGTTTTTTTCCCCAGGGGTGATCGTATCGACCCAGTTGTCCTGGAATGTTGCAAGAGGGCCCATTCTAACGGAAATGAAAAGTTGTAGTGCCCTTTTTAAGTGACCGAAAAAATTGGAGGGCACCAAGGCCCCCTCCCACGCTAATTATTTTCCCAAAGTCAACGGATAAAAATTCTGAGATAGCCATTTTATTCAGCGTAGACGAAAAACCTTATAACTATGTCTTTGGGGACGACTTACTCCCCCACAGTCCCCGTGGGAGGGGTTACAAGTTCAAAACTTTGAGCAGTGCTTACATATAGTAATGGTTATTGGGAAGTGTACAGGCGTTTTCAGGAGGATTTTTTGGTTGGAGGCAAGGGTTAAGAAGAGGGGAATATGCTGCGGGAACTTTCCATCGAGGAATTTGTCATGGGGGAAGAAAATTTCCATGAAGGGAGCGCAGGATTTACTAGCATTAATTAAAAAAAAAACAATGAAAAAGTTTTTTTCAGCTGGAAGTAAGCAGCAGCATTAAAACTTAAAACGAACAGAAATTATTACCCATATGAGGGGCTCACCTCCTCCTAATACCTCGCTCTTTACGCCAAAGTATTTTAAGTAATTTGAACTATTTATTCTGCGGCTTTTGTGATTCAGGCGTCATTCTTAATGAATTGGGACAAAATTTAAGCTTTAGTGTAAAGAGCGAGGTACTGATGAGGGGGCGAACCCCCTCATATATGTAATAAAAACATAAGAATAGGAAAGTTCTTTACGTAAGCTAATTTATAAGTTACGTATATCTTTTACCTATAAAAAGATTCGTAAAAAAATAAAAGTTCTAGTTGCCTTTTTAATTGACCGAAAATCGGAGGGCAACTAGGCTTCCTCCCCCGCTCTTTTTTCTCAAAACCATTCGATCAAAATTATGAGAAAGCCATTTAGCCAACAAAAAATAAATATACAAATTTCGTTTTAATTATTCCTCTGCGGAGAGCCAAAATCAAAACATGCATTGATTCAAAAACGTCCAGAAATTAAATATAAAAAAAACAAGTTTTTTAAACGAAAGTAAGGAGCGACATTAAAACTTAAAACGAACAGAAATTACTCCGTATATGAAAGGGGCTTTTTCTTCTCAACGCCTCGATCTTTACGCTAAAGTTTTTTACTGTTTTAAAATGTAGAGTTAACAGAAAGAGTCAAACTTCAGCGTAAAGAGCGGGGCGTTGAGAAGGAAAAACCCCTTTCATATACGGAGTAATTTCTGTTCGTTTTAAGTTTTAATGTCGCTCCTTACTTTCATTTAAAAAACTTGTTTTTTTATTTAATCAAGGATATGAAATGAACTTAGGTAAATCAATTCCTTAAATGAAAACCTGTACCACCCATAGTCTAATTATGTTTGTTTTCTCTCTCTCTCTCTTTTTTTAAATGTTTATAATATTGAATAAAATCTAAACTCAAAATTATATGATTTGGGCAAGGTTCGAAAAACCTAATCACTGACAGGATGGCTCCTAAATGAACTCAGGCACATAAATATTCAGATCAGATGCCTAATATAAGGACTTTCCAAGAATAAGAAAATTCTTAAAATCAAAGAATAGCAAATGATCTAAGTTGCCATTCCATTTTTTACCCTTCCTGTAAATTAGCTCTTTCTTTGATTCATATCTAGTCGAAAGAACCACCGCTTATTTTCCAGTTTTCCCTCTACAACATCTTTTTGTACATTCCTTCAATTCAATGTCCATTTTTTCCCCTCTATATTTCACCAAGTGAAAATATAATAATACATACTATTCCCACAAAATTCTCTATGGATGCTTTTATTTTCATCAGTTCCACAAAAAAAATCAATTAAATACACAAAGCCACTACTAGAAGGTCAGATGACCTGTTTGCATTGGTTCAATTAATTAAAACATAAAAATAAAGACAATGAAGAAGAAGAAGAAGAAAAAAGATAAAAACAACTAAACCATTATCTTGACAAGGAGCCTGCTCTAGTTCTGTATCTCGACTAAGGAGAAACTTTTCTATATTTGATGTAAACTAAGAAACTGAAACAGAGCCCATAATACTGTCTAGGAGGTTATTTCAGAGGGTTACAGCCACGTGAAAAAACACATGGGCTAGTTTCACTGTATTTCTATTCTGGCCATCTAGATTTCTATTATAATAAGAATGATAATCAGAACTAGCATAAAACATATCCAGGCTGGCGAAATTATTGCCATAAAAACAGGGACACAAAGAATTTTAAGTTTTTTTTCTGGAAGAGAGAATCTTTTCAAACTGTTATATTTACAAAATCATTCCAAAATAGTCCAGCTGAGTTCCTATGGCAAAGGTAACCAGCACTTTTGTATATTTGAATTAAGTTTCTACTTACAACAATACATTTCCCAAAGCTTGATCAGGCACCATAACTATTTTTATTTTTCAACTTCAGACCTGAAAGTAAAATATGTTGGAAAATACAATTGATATTAGAAAATGGCTAAGGTGTCTCTTCTAGCGTCATTTTGAAGTTGCAAAGACATATCTAAACTAAGAAGTCTCAATGTTTTTGATCCCAATATTTATAGGTGAAAAGATCTAATATTTAATTATTAATTAGATAAATAGTCTGTTTCAGAAAACCTTTTCCAAAGCTGATTTATCTCCAAATCGTAAAAAATAAAATGATCTTTTTTTCTTGCTACTCTGAAAAATTGAATTTTTGAAGACTAAAAATGAAAAACAGAGATTACAACAACACAGTAAGTCATCATTAAACAGTTACAAAATGTCATGACCGCTTTATACTTCCAATTTTAGTTGTCAACAATTGCAGTTTTTTTGGACAGCAGGACTTTTTTGACTTTCTTGGGCATTTGGATATAAAACATGTCTTTACAAGTGCCTTTCTCTCTTTTAGGTCTTAAGGAAATTTGTACATCAATTTTCACGCATCATACCTTATTTATAACAGTTCATACTGGATAGTAATTAATCTTGCTTGTAAAACTTTGCGCTAGGACCACACTCACCTCTCTTTTAAACCACAAAGAGCTATAACACTACCAGTACACGTATATTTGTTTGATCATTTTTAACAAGCATAAACAAAATTAAACGAAAGTATTTACACTAAAGTCTGGAGAGGGTCTTCCTGAAAACATTTTAGAGTGCAACAATTAAAGCCAAATGGAAATAGCAAGTTCTTTATTTAACAAGAGCTTATTAAACTATTTGACATGAATTGCATTATTTAGTACAAATGTAACTAAATTGGATCTATTGTTCATGAAGTATTGAAATCTAGAAGCAATCATGGCTTACAGGAATGATCCCTCAAAAACACAGTGACATTATTAGTAATATATTTTAGTATTATCGTTTAGCTTGTGGAAATTCTGATTAATCTCCAGTAATGCTTTGTCTCTGATCTTTTAATTAAAAAAAAAAGTTAAAAAGAGCCTACTTCTTAGACATTAGCAAAAAATTAAACTGCTGCCACCTCCCCTAGAGCTTAATCAAGTTTAGAACAGCATTTCCATAGGCATGTCATTCTAGGAAAACAACCAGTTCTGATAGATTCGTGTCATAGGGTTACTCTGCTCTGGGTTTTGAAAATACTAAAGAAAACACAAATAGCGAATATTTGGAGAGAACAACCGCCTCTCTTCTTCAGCGCGAACAAACTAATAAGATCAAGGAAAAAGAAAAAACCAAAAAACAAGTGAGGAAACAAAAACCATGCAAAAAATGCCTAAAAAATTTAATAAAATTCAATAAAAGATCAAAAAACCCCATTTTTGATCGTTTTCTTTCTTTGTGTTATGGCAGGCCAATGTGGTTTAAGAAATTATCATAGCTTTAAAAATATTCAAAGTCTATACATGAGAGTTGGGCAAAGGTATGAGCCTTGAAACAGCTCCTTGTGCTTTATTTGAGTAATTAATTAGAAAAACAATTCAAAAAGAAGTTTTTTAAAGAAAAGTAAAGGCCATATTAAACATAAGATCAGAAGAAATAGAAACCTACAATTACTCAAACTCAAAACGACCAAAAATTATTATTGAAGAATAAATGAAACCCAAAACAAACAGAAATTATACAAACAATCATAGCAAAGAAAGATACATGAGGTATTAATATTAAGGAATAAATAAATCGTAAAATGAGGGAATAAATTGAATATGCAAATCATGTGTGAAATGCACAAAAATCAGTACAAACAAGAGTTTGGGTTTACTTCCTTTTCTCACTGAAAGATTCTAAAACCTACTTCGTCATTGGCGCTTTGTTGAAAACTACATGTGTCTTGAATAGTCTTGGAAAGTAAAAATTAAATCAAACTGAATGTTTGATATAATGTTGTTAATTGTTGAAAGAAAATTAACTCAAAGAGTCAATTTTCAACAGTTGAAAATTTTACTTCACTTTATTTTTATTTTCATTTTCAATGCTATAATAACTGGAAAAGACAATATTTGTTTTCCTTGAAGCACCAATGAAACAGTAGGCATTAGACTTTTACAGTTAGGGAAGGGGGCAGTATCCAACTCTTGTTTGCAGTGAAGCTATATTTGTCTTGAACAGTGTCGGAAACAACTATTAAAATGAAACTGAATATCTATATATATAAAAATAAGTTGTCTGTCTGTGTGTCTGTCTGTGGATCAGGTGACGTCATGTTTCTGTGTTGACAGACGTCATGAAATTAGTTGTCGTCATTTTTGCTTTGGCGGTGACGTCATTCAAGATATTTAAGACATATGTTCACGTAGAAATCTATTAATGTTTAAGTTTACAATGACTGATGAACTTACCATGGCAAAAGCCGACGAAGATGCTCAAAGAGTCTATGCCAAAAAACTTGCTGCTGATAGAGAAAATCAGAAAAGAAAGCGTGCCGAGGAACTACCAGAGCAACGCGAAAGCAGACTTGCTGCTAAAAGAGAAAGTGAAAAAAGAAGGCGTGCCGAGGAATCAAAAGAACAGCAAGGAAACAGGCTTGAGGCCGATAGAGAAAGAAAGAACAGAAAGCGTGCCGAGGAATCAAAAGAACAGCAAGGAAACAGGCTTGAGGCTGATAGAGAAAGAAAGAACAGAAAGCGTGCCGAGGAACTACCAGAGCAACGCGGAAGCAGACTTGCTGCTAAAAGAGAAAGTGAAAAAAGAAGGCGTGCCGAGGAATTACAAGAACAGCAAGAAATCAGGCTTGCTGCTGATAGAGAAGGTAAGAAAAGAAAGCGTGCCGAGGAATCACAAGAACACCAAGAAATCAGGCTTGCTGCTGATAGAGAAAGTAAGAAAAGAAAGCGTGCCGAGGAATCAGAGCAACCTGAAAGTTATCGCCTGGCATTCAGGTACAACCCAGTCGATGATTATAGCTTGAGTAGATGTGTTCAAATCGGGACAATGTCTAAAATTTGTCCCTATTGCAAGGCCTTGAAATTCAATGGTGAAACAATGGGAATGTGTTGCGCCTCAGGAAAATTTAAACTTCCTCTATTGGCTGCACCACCAGAGCCATTGAAGACTTTCCTTACTGGAACTACGTCAGAATCTAAGCGTGTTTTGTCAAAAATCAGAAAATACAACTCATGTTTCCAAATGACGTCGTTTGGAGCCCAAATCGAAAATCCAGATCAATTTATGTCTACTTTCAAAGTAAAAGGGCAAATTTATCATAGAGCAGGGTCCCTTCTACCATTCTCAGGCGAGAATCATAAATTTTTACAATTGTACTTCATCAGTGATAGAAATTCTGAATTGAATGCACGTTGCGAAATTTCTCCCAACGTTGAAAAGACAATCGTTTCCCAATTGCAACATCTTTTCCACGAAAATAATAATTTAGTGCGTCTGTTCAAAACAGCCATCGATTTGATGCCTACTGATACGCATAAAATTGTTATTTCCGCTGACAAAACGCCTCCTGGCCAACATGTGCGTAGATACAATGCTCCAACTATCGACGAAGTGGCAATCGTTATGGTCGGTGATCAGTTTTTACCTCGAGATATTATTCTTCATAAGCGAAACGCTCGGTTGTTAAGAATTGCTGAAACTCATCGATGCTACGATGCCCTACAATATCCTATCATTTTTTGGGATGGAGCCGACGGCTATCACTTTAATATTAAATTGATGAATCCAGCCACTAACAAAGAAATGAATAATAAATGCAGTGCAATGCATTATTATTCCTATAGAGTAATGATTCGGCAGGATGAAGAAAATTATATTTTAAAATGCCGTGAATTGTTTCACCAATTCGTCGTTGATATGTATGCTAAAATTGAATCAGAACGTTTGCTATATATCCGCCTGAATCAGACCAAGCTCCGCTCTGAACAATACATTCATTTGCGAGATGCAGTTATAAATGACGGTAATACCACAAACGTTGGAAGATTAACAATTTTACCTTCGTCATATGCTGGCAGTCCCCGTCATATGCATGAATATGCTCAAGATGCTATTGCGTATGTTCGTCTCTATGGTCGTCCAGATTTATTTATTACATTTACATGTAATCAATCTTGGGACGAGATACTGCAGCTTTTACTTCAAGGACAATCGGCGGTTCATAGGCATGACATTACGGCCCGTGTCTTCCGGCAAAAGTTGAAATCACTGATAAACTACATTGTAAAACTTGAAGTGTTTGGGTCAGTGCGATGCTGGATGTACTCAGTGGAATGGCAAAAACGAGGTTTGCCACACGCACATATACTAATCTGGCTACATAAAAAAATTACTTCGAACGAAATTGATGATGTGATTTCCGCTGAAATACCTGATAAAAATGTCGATAAGGGGTTACATGATATTATTGTAAAAAATATGATACATGGACCTTGCGGTGCACTGAACGAAAATTCACCATGCATGGCCAAAGAAAGGTGCACAAAGCAATATCCTCGACTTTTAGTATCAAACACAATTACTGGCAATGATGGTTACCCACAATATAGAAGAAGATCTACTGAAGATGGCGGTAAAACAGCAATAATAAAGAAGCGTAACAGTACCACCATCGAAGTAGATAACCAGTGGGTTGTTCCATATTCCCCATTATTATCAAAAACATTTAATGCACACATAAACGTTGAATACTGTAACTCAGTAAAGGCAATCAAATACATATGTAAATACGTCAACAAAGGCAGTGACATGGCAGTTTTTGGCTTGCAGCCCGAAATCAAAGATTTCGATGAAATCGTACAATATCAGACTGGAAGATACATAAGCAGTAATGAAGCTGTTTGGCTTGCCTGAAAAATTCTAATTTATGGGCACACGTAAAAACATTAAAATTAACTACAAATATGCGTGTCCGATTGCAAAACGATGACTCTGGTCAAACATTTTCAGATCAATTGCTGGCAATGGGAAACAGAAAGCTCCCAGTAGACTCAATTTCAGGACGTATACAACTACCTGCTGATTTCTGTAATTTAGTGACGTCCAAAAATGAATTGATTGAAAAAGTATTTCCGAATATTCTAAAAAATTATAAAAATAATAAATGGCTAAGTGAAAGAGCGATTCTCGCACCCAAAAATATAGACGTCCACGAAATCAACAATATTGTTTTGACCAAGATTCGAGACCAGGCAGTCCTTTACAAGTCAGTCGACACAGTTTTGGAACCAAATGAAGCGGTTAATTATCCTAAATTAGGAAAACCTAATAGAGGCCACAATCTTGACAGGGCCTTTTGAGGGTGAGGCTGTTCTTATTCCTTGCATTCCCATGATTCCAACGGATCTGCCTTTTCAATTTAAAAGATTGCAATTCCCAATTCGATTAGCATTTACAATCTATTTATATGCAGCAACAATTGGACAGCGAAGAATGTTGTATATTTGCAAGTTTTACGCAGTTAATTTGTATTTTGGAACCAAATGAAGTGGTTAATTATCCATCTGAATTTTTAAATTCCATAGATCCTTAAGGGTTTCCACCACACGTGCTACAACTAAAAATAGGCGTACCAATAATACTTTTAAGAAATATCAACCCACCAAAGCTTTGCAATGGCACGCGACTTGCCGTAAAAAAAAAACAATGGAAAACCTAATAGAGGCCACAATCTTGACAGGGCCTTATGAGGGTGAGGCTGTTCTTATTCCTCGCATTCCCATGATTCCAACGGATCTGCTTTTTCAATTTAAAGATTGCAATTCCCAATTCGATTAGCATTTGCAACCACCATCAACAAAGCTCAAGGGCAATCACTAGAAAAATGCAGTATAGATCTTAATACAGATTGCTTTACAAATGTACAATTGTATGTTGCATCTTTGAGGGTCGGTAAACCTGACAATCTATTTATACGAACAGACAATGGGACAGCGAAACTGTTGTATATTCACAAGTTTTACGTAGTTAATTTGTATTGTATCTATCTATCTATCTATCTATATAAAAACGAGTTGTGTGTATGCATGTTTGTTTGTTTGTAAAAAGAGCGTTTGCATATGACGTCATTATTAGTACATACGGCTTTGTATATGGACAGACAATGGGAAAGCCAAGAATGTTGTATATTCGCAATTTTTACGTAGTTTGAAACACATATATAAATCTATCTATATTCACAGGTGGGACACAGGGACACAACTACAATGGCGCGTAACTAATATGGCGCGTAACGACTTACGCGCGCTGGGGGGCTTGGAGGGCGCGAAGCGCCCCACCAACTAGGTGTTGGGGTGGCGCGAAGCGCCACCCCAACAGCTAGTACTGTATAAAATGATACTAATTTCTGAAAGCTCCTCAGTTCAGAATTTAATTTTAGTGTCATTTTTATGTTTATTTTCAATCTTGTAATAAGTACAAAAAGAAAAAATTTTGAATATAATTTGCTTTCAGTAAAGTGACAATGATGCATTAGGTTTTAGACTTTTACAGGGAGAGAAGGATGCAAAATCCAAGCTCTTGATTACAATGATTTTTGTTTGTTTTAAGCATGATTTGCATATTCAATTTAAGTTTCGCTCATTTTACAATTTATTTATTCCTTTATATTAGCACATATTGTATGTTTGTTTGCTAGGATTGTTTATTTAATTTATGTTTGTTTTGGGTTTCATTTATTCTTTAATAGTAATTCCTGGTCATTTGAGTCTGAAGTCTTTATTTCTTCTGATCTGAAGTTTAATATGGCCTTTAATTTTCTTTAAAAACCTTTTTTTTGGAAAGTATGAGGTTTTACACATGTTAACCCGAAGTTTTGTATGTATCTGGTCCTTGGACTGTTTTAAACAAATGGATATCTCAAAATTTTGATTAAATTTGTGGGGGGAGGGGTAAATACCCTCTGTCCACTTTGGACTCTTAAAAGGAGGATTCCAGTCAAAAGTTTATACAACCACCTCTTCCATAAAACCTTATATGCCCCCAGGGCACATGTTATAACCATTAGTTTTCCCAATTTCTAGAGGGGGTACTTTGATCCTGAGCTTTTTGTTATCTGATTGTTGGACTATTGCAAAGAAAATGACTATTTAAAATTGATCAGATGCACTTAAGGAAAAGAGAGTGCCTTGGGGGTATATGCTCTCTGATCACTTTTGACTCTTAAAATAGAACAGGAGCTTTCAATTTCCAATCAAACGACCTAGCTCTGAAGTTTATGCAACCACCCCTAATATAAAAACCTTATATGCCCAATGGGGCATAACTTAAAACATTCCTATATAAGGGTTTTGGACAGGTGGTTCTAGTAGTGTACTTTGTTGTTTATTTTTTATCTGATTCTAGTTTTAGGAATTATGGACTATTTCATTTTTTACTATGGGGCCTAATTGTCTCTCACTAGGTTGCTAGCTACTACTGCAACCTGGATTGTTCTTTAATATAAAAAATTACAAACAGGAAAAAGCCTATGGTTTTTCTTTTTCTTATTTGCAATAGTAATAGACAAAATTCTCAAAATAAGGCAGTCCAATATGTGTCATGGTTTGTTCTTTACTAGGTTTCAGCCATCTCTACAGTCATGCTACCAATGAAACTTGCATAGTCCCTATTTATTATTAATAATTACTATGGGTGTGAGTTTGTTCATTGTTGTAACTTTCCTTACAACATCCTCCTATCCCATTTGGAGATGAATGCTTTCTTTTTGGCTCTATGTGGTTTACCAACGAGAAGAATATTCAGCTATCTGTTCTCCTTCATCAGGCAATAAAATACTATGCACCAGAGTTCATTCTTTACTATAATGTATGAATAAATTTAATATCATGACATATATGTAACTTATATGTTAAAGTCCCTGATAATACAGTGGTAAGTATCCCTGCCTGTAATGCAGGAGATGGGGGTTCAGTTCCCTGTATAATATATTTCACTATATTGAATTCAAAGTGATATCTTTTAAATTTAGGGTTTAAAAAAGTAACTCAGTTTAGCTACGTCCTAGCTAAAATAATGAAGAAAATACGAATGAACCACAGGAAATCAGGTAGCAAAATCAGTCAGAAATGGTACTGCACCATAGAGAAGCCGCTTTTCAAAGTTATCTTTGTTATAATATTTATATTAAATATTTCAGCTAGTATAGGCTAGAGTTTGTTTTTTTATTATAATTCAATCTGACAGTATTTTAGAAGTTATGGTCTATTGCATTTCTTATTATGGGACATGATTGTCTCTTACCAGGTTGCAAGCTACTGCTGCAACCTGGATCTCTATACCAATGATCCAAATGGCACTTTAGAAATCCCTATTTAAATACCAGTCTTTTATGCAACTAGTGACTGCTGACCCAGAGATCGAATCATGCTGCAGCAATGCACTGCAGGGCCGACGTAGGGACCTTAGTAGTCAAGAAGCGTCGTTAATCCTATACAATACAGTAGTGACTGCTGCAACCCAGATTAAACACAGGAAAAAGTCTACAGCTTTTTCTTATTTCGAATAGTAAAAGACAAACCTCAAGGAGTTGGGCAGCTAACTAATTATAGTATATGCAATGGTTTGATCTTTGAATGATTGTCATTTCATATAATTATTATTTACTATGGGCAACAATTGGTTCTTTAATATAATTATGTATTACTATGGGCCAGAGTTTGTTCCTTATTATAATAACTTATTTTTCATTAAATATCCAATGGTACAATGGTAAGCATACCCACCTGTCATGCAGGTGACAATCTGATGAATCCAATGATTCTTGATAGAAAAGTAAAGTTTTTTGTACAAAATCGATTGCATTTCAATTCTTTTTATAAATTACCTTTTATAGCATGCATTATGTGGCAATTTCCTTTAAAATGAGGCATTAAACAGCTCTATATGATGTTCCAGTGCCAAACTATCTGTGAAAAAGAAAAAAAAAGGAAGAAATATGCCTTCAATGCAGAATATTGTGGTTGCGGCCACTTTTCTTGATTTTCAAGGCAATATATATTCCTTGTTGTTCAAGCCAAGGAACGGCATATTTCATATAAGGGTTTTGGACAAGGCAGTTCTATTAGTGTACTTCTTGTTTTGATTTGACTCTATTTTTATAAGTTATGGGTTGTCATACTTTTTAGTTGATCTACCATTCACTGTAAGTAAATTGACAGCTGATTCTGATGACCAGGCTGGTATCAACTCTTTGGCGGAACGTTTTTTTGGGTTACAAAATATTTTTTTAGATATTGAAAGCATTATTAATAATTCAGTTGGAAGTAGAAATCAGAAGAGTAATGATTCTAAGTCAGCTAATAAAATTATGTGTGTATTGTAATTAAATGGTAATTAGGTAATTATAATTTAAATGGTAATTGTAATTAAGGGACAGTTAGTTTCCTATATAGGGGTATTGGACAAGGTGGTTCTAATAGTGTACTTCTTCTTTTTCTGACTCTATTCTTGGGAATTATTACCTTAAATTGCAGCTTGGAGCAATATAAGGGTTTTTCCTTGTAGAAACTCCAGAGTTGATAATACATGACACATAGTTGAATACATACACTTGACTAGTGGTTTGATGTTGCTGATTCCAATTCGAGTGCTTCCCAGTTATACTTCCATTCTTGTTTTGACCATTCGTTGTCAATATGGTTCTTAAAGCTGTCTGTGGTTTGGGCAGCAATGGTATCTGGCAGTAATTTGTTCCAGAGGTTGGCAACACGGTTGGTAAGAAATTGGGCGCGTTGCCACTTTGAGGAGAAATGCCTGGATAACTTCAAGTTATGTCCCCTTGTACGAGAATCCTGAGACGCCAGAGGAAGAAGACCAGGAACTGCCTTTGTATTAATAAGTTTATGAACCAGAATGGCATCACCCCATCTTCTTCTATAAACCAGAGTTGGGAGTTTCAGCTTGCAGAACCTTGTAGGGTAAGGGAGCTCATGCAGTCCACTCTCCATCTTGGAAGACTTGGAAAGCAAATCTAGATCATAGTGGAAAGTGTTTCAATGTCTAGTAGATTATAGCACTAAATTCAAACTATTTATGCTCAAGATTTTAATAAAAACCAATGTAAGGCACACAATAGTAGCAAAGCCAGTGTTGTAGTTGGGGGAAGGGCAGGCAAGGGGGCCAGTTGCCCCCCTGCCCCAACAATTTCGAGAAAAAATTACTATATGGCCGATGCCCCTTGACTTTCCAGATGTGGACCACTCTTGCCTCTTCAATAAAAAGCTAGAGCTATACCCCTGAGAAAAGGTAATCACCACATCAGCAGTTAAGTCAACATAAATCCTTATCATAAAAATGTCACCTACACATTGGATTGTATCACAATGAATTTGTTGAAATTTTCTTAATAAGTAGGCTATATACTTGAATATTTTGGCCATACACAAAACTGAATATTTTAAATGCATTTATGGTGAACAACAGAGGCTAATCATAGAGAAATATGAACAGACTTTTTTAGGGCACAATTTAGGCCCTAAGTGTAGTCCTGAAAGTTGATGTGTATGTAACTCAGCCTTACTCAACTCAACCCCATTCTACCCAAGCCAAACTATGCTTAACTTCCAATTAATTCAATACTCATTCAAATTAACCCTGTAAAACAAGTTTTTGGAAAAACATATTTTAGCTCTTGTTTGCAGAAATCAATGGCTGGCCTTAGAATAAGATTAATTTAAAGAACTTATTCCACAAAAAAATTTCAGAGAAAAGCAAAGAGCTCTGCTAAAGCAAAAATGAGCAAAAGTAAAGTCAAATAATCTTTGAAGTATGAAACTACCACAAATCACCATCAATAGATAAATGAAACACAAAACAAACAGAAATTACACTAAATAGCCAAGTCAAACTAAAAACAAGCGAAAAAAACCCATACTTCTCAAGACAAGAGTAGTATGTACTTTACTGAAAGCAGCATACCTTTTAAAAGTTTTTATAGTATAGGACTAGGAGACCAGCCATACAAAAGGAAACATGCTAAAAAAACAATTCCTACTTCATAATATGGAGAATAATCCTAGTTAACAAATTCTGCAGGGGGGGGGGGACCATTATCATCACTTCTTCCACTGTTGTACATTTTTTTTTACAAATTTCTGAAAAAATAAACATGGATTAAGCTGTATTCTTTTGTTTTCAAATATTCTATATATCTAATTAAACACCATCAGGAAAGTGTCATCTAATTATTTGTCAAAAAAAACATGTAAATAGACAAACAGTCATAAATTAGGTTAGATGGTGTTTGGGCATTTGTTTATAAATGCTTTTCAAGTCTTAGAGAATACAAAAAAAAAATTAGAAATGTGATAGAAAACTAGAAATACATGGAAAGAAGTGAAGGTAAAGGTTCTTCCCCTGCAAAATATGCTAACTATGATTATTCTGTACCTATGAAGTAAGAATTACTTCCTTATGTATGGCTGGTCTCCTAGGGTTACACCATTTTCCCTTTTGTGCCTTTAATAAATATTTTTTTTTTACTTTAAGGAGGAAATATCAGTTGTCAACAATCCATGGTCAGTTGTTCTTTTTTTTTAAATAAAGCACAAATTATGTTCTAGTCTTGAGCAGGTGTGGGGCTGTCAACCCTGCTCATATTAATTTTTGCTTGTTTTGAGTTTGACTTAGTTATTTATTATAATGTCTATTCATTTAAGGTTTCCTTTGGTAAATGTCTAGTTTCATCACAAGCTTTCTAAAGTGCATATGTTACTCCATATAGCAAGATTCTGATGATTGCATATTGTTTCTTTGTCATTATTAGAGAAGTGCATCCATTTCTTAGCTTTCTAAAATCCCCCTCCAACAAGACTAAAAATGCACAACTTGGGCTGGCTTACAGGTAAAATTGAAATCAAAGCATATTAGTCTATGAGCCCTTTGGGCAGCAGGGCGAGGCTTGTAGTCTATATTTATTCAACAAAGAGTGATAAAAAAAAGAAACCTTAAACAAGATTTATTAAATAAATATAGAATACAGACCTTGCCCCACTGCCCACAGGGCTCATGGACTAAAATGCTTTGCTCTATAGGTGATGTTAACTAAGCAAGCCCATTTACACATTTTTAGTTTGCCCCATAGAGGAGGAGGGTCAACCAGAAATAGATGTGTTCCTAGAATTAGCATTTCTAAGCACTATGGTATGGAATATTTTTATATTTAGTACGTTATTTGGTAAAATTCTAGTTTAGTGACTTCTTCCTATCTCAGCAAAAATTTGCTTTGCAGTTTGATTTGAATGGGGTTGATTTAAAAAAGCTAGGGCTCGGAACCTGAATAACCATTATTTCTGGAAAAAGACCTATAACAGTTGACAAAATCCGCAAGTTACTTGCCCTTTTTGTTTTAGCTTCAATAACCTACAGTACAATCTAAATTAGGAACAGGTCAAATTATAGGAATCTAAACTTTTCTAGCTAAACAAGACTTTGGGAGTCTGCTATGAAACAATTATAGATGGCACATTTGTGCTCCAAATTCTAAGCACAAGAACGAATAAACTTCCAACTAGGATTGTCAACCGAACATATTTTGCGTCCAAAGGAAATTTTCTTATGTGCTAGGACAAATTGGCATAATAAATAAGAAACATATTTTAAAAATTTGGGATATAAAAAGGCTATTGGAAGTTTTGACATAACACAAAAAACAAAATATTCCCTACAGGGTATATGTTTTTGTAAAAAAAAGTGTCACTTTTTACCAAAGTAGTACTAAAACTATTTATCTAGTACTAAACCTACTTAAACAATCGCTTTGTGCTTATTTTTCGCATTTTATACTGTATTTCTCAGAGTTGCTTGCTCTTTCCCGAAAACAAATATCAGCAAATACTCTTGAAATTCATTTAAGGGATGGTCGTGTAAACTTTAGAGGGGACTCATCTCATTTGAAATTGAAAGCTGTAGTTATTTTTTAAGTGTCTAAAGTGACAGGATGGAAACTAGCCCCCTCCCCTCTCCGGAGCCCTTTTTTCCCATCAAATCTGATCGAAATTGCGAGATGGCCATTTTTATCAAAATAGTACGAAGAACGAATAACAATTCAATAACAAATTCAGCAGACATAATTTTTTTTAATAGTTGAAACATAAAACGACCAGAAATTCTAGGCATTTCAATAGCTCTGCTAAATTAAAGGGCAATGTGGGCACATTGTATTATTTATTCAAGTTTCGTGTTTTTTCTGACCAAGCCACTTCGTATAGAAGGAGTTGTCGTAGAAACTTCGAACGTAGCTCATTCAACTGGAAAATCATGGTTTTAGTGCTCTTTTTACGAGCCAAAGTGATTGGAGGACAACTCAGCTTATCTGGCATTTTGGAGCGTCACCTCATTCCTTGATTGTGCCTTATGACATGTGCAAGACATTCTCTGATTGAAAAAAAAAAACTATAAAAGGAAATGAAAATGCTGACCCTCTTAGCCATACTTGTTAAAGGAATTTATGCTGGAAGATGAGCTTTAGGCCCACACAGGTAGTAGTTTTTCACTATTTATATCTTTTCTTGGAATTTTTTGCTTTCACACTAAGTCAATCTCTATGGATGCATTAATTAAATTCTTTTCGTGTTCATTATATATGATCTACGCTTTCGTACATACATTACCCCTTTTTGGAACGTTTAGGCCCTTGGGCCCTTTTTAATATAATTTCTCTTTTCATTTTGTGCTTAGATTTAGGTATAGTGTAATCATAACTATGAATCTAAATTCACGTTTTCAAGGCAATCATTTCGCAAATTAAAATAACTTGGCTCTTTTATTACGACTCTGTGTGCGACATCACGCAGGCTTGCGTCAATTTTGGGAATTTGATACTTTAGATTGGTCAGTGTCACACTGGGTCACACCCGAAGGCAACCTTTGTTTTTATGTGCAAATATTTTTTGTCGTTTTAGACTTCGAAAGTTAGTGTTCAGAGTTTAAATGAAGACCTATAGAGTGCTGGAATCGACATTGGTAATTCAAAGTGAGTTATTTTGGTAAAAATGTATTAGATTATTTTCCCCGAATCCTGGCGGGCTTAAGAAAAGAGTACTGAGAATGATCATCATTGTAGTAACGATCGCAAAACACGTCTTCCTCCAAGGATATATTTGTTAGTGGTGACACAAGGTCGTGGCAAATAGGGCCAAAAAGGGCGGCCCTTACTCCCCCCTCAGGTAATACACTTGTCATACACCCGCGATTTTAAAGTCAATGCGGAAGAGTTTTTAAAACCCTTGTGGCCGCTCATTTACGGTACTACATTCTTGTGGAAGGCCATTAGTGGCGTTGGTAACACTCAGCCACATACACCGCCACTGCAAGAAATAATAGGGACTCGAATGGTTTTTCAGTTTTAAAGTTTGCGAGCTAAAGGTTAGGAAAGTAATGAAGGTTTTCTTCAGGGGAAGAGGCATAAATTAGAAAAATTGTAACAAATTGGAAATAAAAAATTTCAAAAAAAGGAAATCAAAAGGGTAGTATATAGGGAGACAAAAGACACAAGGCAATGTGAATAAAGTTGTGAGATTTTGAAAGAACTTGGGAACAAAGACCTCCCCCCTAAGTGGGTCTAATTTAGGACTCCTGGTATTTCCAATATGTCTTGGGCCCTTTGCTTTACTTTTTGATGTAACAGATTTTAGAATCGTAAAAGTCCTTGGCTGAAAATTCCCCTGTCTAAGGCTTTGGAAGAATGACTGGCTCACAAAGCTGATTCTGATTGATAAATACTTTTTCTAAAATAAACAATTTATTTTTTGATTGTTCTGTCATCTTTCTAGAAAGTATTATAAGAAAGGTTAAAAGCTTCAACCCACGGGAATGTTTTGTTTCAAATAATCAATAAATGAATTTCATTAAAATGGCGAGAACATTATACATATATAGAATCTTTATTGTATATACGTTTTATTTAACGTTCCGCTCTTTTTAAGAAAGTTTATTGAGAGGCCTTGTGAGACAAAACATTTTCATAGGTTGGGGTCGTTTTTGCCAATTTCTTTAGAAAAATCTATAATTATCTTTACCTAAGTATTTTTAAGGCTAAATTCAACAACTTATAGAAAGCCTATTGTTCTTCAAAGATTTATTTACAAATCCCTGTATATAAATGGGCGATTCTGCATAACTTCAGGCCTCTTTGCCGAAAGTTCCTCGGATCGTACCATATTTTGAGTTATGTTTCTTTTTTTTTCGACCGATCTGATAAACAAAAAATGACGCCATGATATAACACAATGAGCACATGGAGGAGGGTGTGTGTGAAAAATTGTTCTGAGGTGGCTAGTTATCCCCAATCATTTTTAACTCTTAAAAGCGGTACAAAAATAGGCAATTTTCCATTTAAATATCACAAAATATCTTTTCAGACATTTTACGATCATTGGTTCGACAACATCTCCACTGTTGACAAAACAATATGGATTTGGAAGTGAAATTTTCATCAATATTTTTTCCTGATTGGGAGTTTGTCCCCTCCCCAGAATTCCTGTTTTATTTAAATATTCTGATAGTATTGATCCTTGTTTGGTGACTTTGAACTGAAATTTACACATTTAAAACAATGAAGATATTCTATGAAATTGTAATTAGAAAAAAATTGGTCCATTTTCAGGCAAGACAAGTTTGTTTGACCCAATAGCTTATGGATAGAAGTTTAAGCTTTTAAGGAAATATTGTTGGTCATTTATAGGGTATATCAATGTTAAGTAGAAAAAATGATTTGGCCTTAACTTCAAAATAATATTTGAAGTCACCATGCCCTCCTTGGAAGTATTAACTCAATCCCCCCAATCTTTCCAACGATATTACAAATGCACTATTTTAATAGTCAGGATGAACAAAATGTCTTTTGATTTGCCCAACTGCTTCACCCAGAGCCGTTTCTAGGGTTGGTGGTGCCCTTAGAGAAATAAAAAACAGTGATCCCCTCCCGACTAAAAAAATAAGCAAAAATAGCCAAATCAAAGCGAAAAATTTGATTAAAACTGGCATATCTCCAGCCGTAGTGCCCTATCCTTAGCTGTGGCACCAGGGGCAAATAACCCCGTTGCCCCCTCCCCCTTGAATGGCTCTGGCTTTACCCCATATAGACTCAGAGTTCCTCTATAGATAATAGTGTCAAATATTTAGATAAATTAGAGAAACATATTTGCTGGTTCTACATCACACTGCCTGAACACTGAGTATGATGTCCCTTTGCATCCTCTTTTCGACAACTTTTAAGTTTTAGCTCAATCACTACAAGTTGTTTTCCCAAGACGCTGAAGACAGACCGTTGTGATAGCCAGGATACATAGCTTCCTTCAACTTACCTCTGCCCCTCTCTCCAAGTCAAAACTCGAGGTCTACTTGGCTCTCCATCGATACCTGAAAGCTTCAACTCAATTCCCAAAGCCATTCCTGAGATAAAGGAGATATAATATTTTGATTTCCTTTGTGCACTTGGGTTGTTTGACCTAAACTACTGCTTGACAGGGAATAGATTCTAGTCAAACAGGGGCTCACAGTGCCAAACATTTTAACAGGCTGGATGCCGAAAACATTTCAGCCTTTCCATCTAAACTTTCTTCTTTTCAAGGTTTGGCAGCCACTATCACTCCCCCTGGCACTATCTGAAAGTTTTAATTTGATCTGCTCCAAAAATATTGTAGATGCACTGTTTTGATCACCTGTCAACATAGACTCTTTGATTTGCCTCACTCATCAACCGCGAATAGACTTTAGGTTAAAAAAGCGTTTAGTAGGATTAGAGACATGCATTAACATTGTTTGTCACCCCCTCCAACACAAAATTTGAAGACTCTTCCTCCTCCCACACACACTACATTTTTTTGAAAACCGGGGTACGTATAGCGTCTTTCAACTTACATCACTCGACTACCGTAAACATGTTGCAGTCCCAAAGGGGCTTAAATGGCCAAAATTTTAAGCGTACAGAGACGTTTAGATTAATCGAAGAAAAACACATTTACCCACCCCCCTTTAAAAAGTTGGAGTTACCGAACTCCTTCCCGTTCCATCTCTAGCAATAGCTGGAAGTCTCAAATGTATCCCCAGCCACTCCCAATATATTGCTTGCACGCCGTTTTTAAAACATTGCAGCATTTAGTCCCTTGATTTACTATACTGTTTAATCGTGCTTGAAGCAAGCATAGGCTAATCTCATATGAACTAATCTATGTTTTGTCGGATCGTATAGAAAATTGCTTTGCCCCTTCTCCGCAAATAAAATCTGAATTTTTCTTGCACCACACTTGCCTTTCATTTGGCCAACAGCACCTGAAAGTTTCAACTTCGCCTTCCTAACTATTTAAGCGATATTGCAGCCAAAGGCTAGGGCAACCAAGAGTAGCATTTGAAGTGTAACGAGCAATAAATCATGTAAACGTGTTCAGGAGCTTGAAGATGCTTTGAAGATCTTACCTCTTTTTGACGTTATATATGGCTTGCATCAAAGATTATGGGTTACTTATAAGAATGGAATCTGATGATAGTGTCGACAAAAAAAAACATCCGAGCCATCTAGCGTTTGGCGGCACATGGCATCTTTTCAAGCTCTGCAATCATTTTTTGATCAGGAATTGAAACCAGACACTTATTCTTACCCTATCTTTACCAATTACAGTAATTAAATTAATTGCTCTTATAATTACATTAGAAAAAAAGCGTCGAGTGTTGTCAAGCTAGATAGCGCTTATAGTTTTGCTTTGTCGACACTTGTGCCAGTTCCCACTCTTCTAAGTTATCCATACTTTTTGGCTCGGATTGTGGGTTTTTGAAATTAGGTTTCTGTAATTTTGTCTGTAAACGAAGAGAAGATCCTGAACAAAGCATTCTCACAGCCACCAACATGTCCAAATAAGACGAGAGAATAAGATGATTGGGCTTTTTATGTACGTCTATTTTTGGATAATTAGAACGAAATGAAGATATGAAAAGAAAACGGGTATGACATTTCAAAAAGACAGTAAAAATTATATTATACCTGATTTAAAGTCCGAATTATTGCACACAGAAAGCTATTTGGAAATACATTTTGAGCAACAATTGCAAATGAAATGAAAGAAATACATATTTTGACATATTTTTATTTGTACTAACGCCATCAGTATAAATAGAGGAAAATGTCAGTTGTTTAATTTAATTTCGAACAGCCTCTACTGACACTGGAACAATATGATCTTCCATGAAGCGAAGGTGGGAACTTTTTAGAAAGTGGTCGAGAATAATGTGACTGTACAGCAAAATAGGTTTTGCATAACATTTAAAAATGATAATCATACCAATCTGAACTAGATGTTGAGTCACTATTTAATAGATTATAATTTTCCAACTTCTCAGAATTAGCCAATTTGGACCTCTCCTTTTTAGATGCTGGAAGCTCCGTATCCTTATACCAAATGGGATTGAGGTGCTTTACATATGAATGAATGAACTTTATTACCCGTAAAGTATAAAAAACACAAAGTACGGAGTATTATAAATAAATAAACAAAAACAAATACGATAAACAGCGAAGAAATACAAAATTCAAACTAACAAAAGACAATATGGATTAATCAACCAGTATCAATATGGAAAAAAGGCTGCAGAGGGTCATAAACGTGAATAAAGTTGACAGTCTTTTTACATAAATCATCACTGGAAGACCGAATCCGAGAAGGCACATCTACTAAACCAAATCGAGCAATTATTTTTTTGTTTCGGTGCCATCTAGGAAGCCGGAGGAGGAATTTGCAATATCTGAAATAAGCCGTACGTAGAGTATGTCGATCTTTCTTACGAAACAGATGAGCCATGCCTGATAAAAACAAAAGCACAGGGGCGCAATAAGCGTTATAAATCATGCACAAACCGTTGCGGTTGTAACGGCTTTTGTTTGGGGATATTTTTCCGTAAGCGACGCGTAGGTTTTTCACGGCTTGATTCACTAGGGATGAACAGGTAGCGGAAAGTGTTGGGCCGAAACACAGACCAAGCCAACTAACTAAAGAAGAACATGGTAGAACTGCAGTCCCAGTAATGAATGGAGCGACCGCATAAGGGCTATTAAAACAAATAAACTCGCATTTAGACGCATTAACTGACAGTCCAATCTTAGATAGTTCATTGGTTAATATAGTAAAATTAGAAAGCAATCCACGGCGAGTCCGGGCAACAAGAAGAACGTCATCTGCATATGCAATAGAAGACAAACCAGTATTACCGTAAAAAACAGAACTTCTAAGGGGACGCAGGCACGATGCAAGCACGCATTTAAATATACTAGGAGACAATACGGCACCTTGCCGAACTCACTTATTAATTTTTACCGGGTCAGATATTTGGCCATTCCAGGTAACTTGAATTTTAGACTTTGAATACCAAGAAGACAATAAACTTAGTACGGAAGGATTAACACCTGAAGACGCAAGGGAAAGTAGAGCCTGAGAGTGCACAATATTGTCGAAAGCTGCAGAAATATCAACAGTAAGACAGTATAAAGACATTTTAGCTTTTACGGCATCTTTCATGAGTCGGCTTAAAACATGATGTGCATGGGAGCAACCGAAACTTTTCCGAAAACCAAATTGAAAAGGCGTAAAATCACAATTCGACTCAATTTCTGGTAGTAACAAATGTTCAAGCAACTTACTTAAGAAACACGATACTGTAATGGGACGATAATTCATACATAACGTGGGGTCCTTGCCTCGCTTTTGAATAGACGTTACACGGCCACAAAGGAAACTATCAGGAACAAGCGACTGTGCTAAGCAAGACTGGAAAAATATTTGTAAATGGTTAAGTAGAGCAGGACAATCATAAGCAAAAAATCGGTAAGAAAGGCCGTCACCATCAAGGCTATTTGAACGCTTAACTTTTCTTAAAGCCCGGCGAATTTCAGATATTGCTACAGGCTGGACATGAGCCTGCAGGAGACGGTATGGTAAAAGCGGTTTAAGCAAATTATAATAAAAAGTCTGAAGAAAATTATTAAATACACTGAACACACGCTTATAATGATCAACAAAATTAGCTAGCTGGAGACAAGATAGGGTAGATGGGGAACATTTCTCACTATTAATAACCTTATTCCAGGAGGCCTTATCGGTGGGGCCTGGCCATGCATTCAAGCGTGCCCTCTTCAAACTGGCCTTATATTCAAGTTTACACTTTTGTTTCACAGAGAAAACAGCTCCGGAAGATGGTCGGTCACAGGATATCCACATACGTAGCCAAAATTTGGCTTTTTGCTTAGCACGTTTTACTTCTGGATAAACGTTCCAATTAGGCTTTCTTGTACCAATCCTAACTTTATCCACAGGCACTGCAGCTTTGGAAGCTGATTTAAGGCAATTTTGCCTTATTTTTAAAATTCTTTAAATAAGGATCTACAGTACATACGGATTTTCTTGTTCTTTATAGTGTTTAAGTCATATTAACCTGTCAACATTTACAAGCATCCAGCCCTCGCTATAATGACCATTCATCTTTCATCAAACCTACACCCTCATACAGTTTCTTTTGTACCTTACTCAATTCTTTACGCTCACCCACATATGATCAACAGTCTCATCCACATCTCCACAGATGGGGAAACAAAAGGGAGCATCCTACCCTTGCCTCCTTTTTAAAAATTTTCTTCTTGCCCCAAGTGGTAAACTATATACCCTTAATTCAATAATTTATTTTAACTGCTCCTTTTTTAAATTCCCTTAGAAAAATACACTATGTTTCTTTTTCCACCACGTAGAGTCAGACAGAATCAAAGAAGCTTCTTTCATACTGCAAAAACTTTACCTCTTGATCACGTAAAATAGTTTCTAACATATTTACCTCCTAATTATCTGCACTCACTCAATTATTCCATATCTCCCCCACTCGCCAGCCTTGTAAGACCTTCGGTACCTGGTATGACCATGAGCTTGGAGATTCATCTCTAAGAGCTTTTAAACAAGCTGATATAAGTAGCAACACTCCTTCTATTTTCAAAATACGTTCTGAGTACCTCATCATGGTTGTAGCAATAGTTACAACCTAGTAAAAAGTCAACCTGAACCCAATGTAACAAAAGTTTTAAAACACGTTAAAAATGTTTATTGAGAAAAACTGCCAATTGCAGCTGACCAAGCAATGGTTGCTATGATTTCGATTAATCTTAATAGAAAAATGAATTTGAAAAAGGGTATTAAACCCCTCCATAATGTTGTCAGATTGAAATGTAAGATATATCCAGGGCTGCAACCTGGTGAGGGAAAAATAATTAGATTTTATTGATTTTCTGGTTGATTTAGTGATTTCCTTCAATGATCTAGTGATTTATGTGCTGATTTAGTTATTTTTTGTTTAGGCAATATGAAAAATCACTAGAAATAGTGATTCTCACTACGAGTGGCAACCGTGGGTATACGACTGAAATTACCATTGCGGAAAACCAAGTTCGGGAAAATTGGTGTCCCCCCCTCTCTCATCTTGAACAAAAAAAATCCTTTTTTTTTACCATTTCTGGAGTAGAAAGACCGAGAAGCAAAATTTATTAATGTCATGGCTGGTAAAAGACTATTGAGATTCTAAGAATATAGGGTAATATCACGAGCCAGTTTATTTGAAACAGTTTTCAAATGTTTGGATAAACTGCAAATCAGTACTTCTCATTCGCTTTAAGTTTAAACTTTTCTGTTTACAATTATAGGAAAGCTCTGATTTAAAATTTAAGTATGCTCACTATCCTACAAATTCTTAGCAAAAAAACATATGCTATGGTTATCATCAGTGACGAGGGGTAGACATCTTTTGCTAGTGGGTGTATCTATTACTGGCTTCTAATGCATCCAAGAATACAAAAATACGGTTCCTTGTCCGTTACGCAGAGGGAAGCGCAAGTAAGAATAGGACGTTAGAAGGCGATCATCTTAAAACATGAGGCGTTAGAAATTTATAAAAATTAGTTTACATTTTTCCTCATGTCCCGACCGGATTTAGCTTCGACGGGGGAATTTTGACCGGCTAAAACTGGAGCAAGTGAATCTGGAGCATTCTGGATTCAGTGAGTCTCTTTTAGTCGGGTTATCTTTAATCGCAGGTACGGATGTTTTAAATTATCTCGGAATACCTTTTGGTGCGTCTATGAAGAATACCCTACTCTTATTATTCAAGCTATCAAGGAAAAACTTCATAAGACGTATGAAACACTTGCCAAAATAAAAGGGCAGTTTGATAAGAATTGCCTAGGAAGACTACAATGCAATTTTTGCGGCCCATATATTTTTTTTATTATGCGGGTTTGGAAGTTGTTTGCCAAGACGGAGCACTTTTTAATCAGTATTGCCACAAATAGCACGGAAGTGCTATTTTATCACTATTTTATTATGTATAGCACGTGCTCAGGGTTGCTAAAAGAGTGCTAAATGGCACGAAATAGCAATTAGCTATTTTAGCACTATTTTAGCACTTTTACAGTCATCTTTTTATTATAGCACCAAAAATCGCTGTGTACTACGAAAATTGGGCAATTGTAGCACTTTAGGAACTGACTGTGGTGGCTAACCTACTTATAATTCGTAAAATATTCTTCATACATTTTAACTTTTTTCTGGGCCTTCCCTTATGGATCAAGAATGGTTATTTTACTAAGAAATACAGAACCTTTGATATTAATATGAAAATGGACAAGCTTTCTTTAAGATTCCAAAAGCGTAGAGAACATATCATTGATTTTTCTCTGAATTGCATCCGTGTTTAAATTGTATTGGTATTCATTTGAAGTCTCTCATTTTTTTTTCTTTATTTCCTATTGTGTAGTTTTTTGTTTTTTTTATTGACATGTAAACTCATTTTTCGTTGTTGTTTTTACTTCTTATGATGTATTTTTGTTATGTTTTTTTTGTGTATTTTTTTTCCTTTATTACTCATCTATTAGCATTTTTGTTTTTTTTTAAGAAGGTAAAAGTAAAAATTGTTATTACTATTATATTATACTAATGGGAAACTTAAATTTAATGACCAATTTTGAAATGAATAGTACTTGCGAAAATCTTGCTGAATCATAACCAAACACGGATCTACAGCCTTAATTTGGGAGGGGCGGCAATGCCAAAAGGATAAATTGGAACATCACCCCCATCCTTACAATTTTGTTTAAAATGCTTGAATTAAGGCCGGGTTTACTATCGACGTAATGTAACGCAACGGGAGATCAACTGGTTCTCTTTGCCACTTGCGCAAGGCACTGGGAAACTTCGTCGAGGTTGATATTGCCACTAACCGTCGATATCCGTTGGTCAGTCAGAGGCGACTCCAGTTAAAGGGAAGGTTACGCACTCGTTGCCTGTTGCATTTGATGAGTTGTAATATTTTTGATTGCTCTTTGATACCATCACGGGGAGGTAAGTTTGCGGTATAAAACGAATGGATAATCTTAGCGTCTGGACAACAACACGAGAGGCTCCTCTAGAAATGGGGCAAAAATATATAAAAAAAATTTTCTTTCCAAATACAATGTCTGAGATTGCACCCATTCTTTAAATGACAATGTTTGAGGATAAGGGGATTATTGCTTATGTTGTTACTGATACTGTTGGCAAAGGTACTCAAAAGCAAAGGAAAAGGTCAAGGAATAAGAAAAAGCCTAGTCAGTTAGCTGGGAAAAAAAGATAAGTTTTGGTGAGGCTACAAAGCTTATCCCAATTAAGGTGAAAAGCAGACATGGCAAAAGATTGACAGAAGATAAACAGTGCATTCAAATGCAGTGGACAACAAACTCTTGAGCCAGTTTGATTTTTTGTCCAAAATTTGTCTCCAAGAGACTAGAAAAAAAAACGATTTAGGGTCAGAATATGATGTCAAGAAAAAAAGGACAAATGGGTATAGGGGGTGATAGATGATGGTAGTATACCAGGCCCTAGCAGCAGGAAATATATCTCACAAAGAATATTACCGCCCAAAGGACTTCGTTGAGGTACGCCAGAAAGAAGAGTTGGCCTTATGGCGCCCTGCAACGGGTTCCACGTGTGAGAAAAAAAACAAATATAACCAGGTCTCATGTGAAGGGAGATGTGAAATATGCTCACTTAACTATTGACATAGACTTGGTTGAAGAAATTGCCCCCCCCCTTGTATCCGTGCTTGATCGTAACTGAGAAGCAGTTAATAATGCAACTTTACTAAGGTAAATTTATGGACAATGGATATGTGGCCGATTTTCAAATAACTTCTATATCCACTATAGTTCACTTTAGACCAGAAGTTCTCAAACTTTTGAGGCGGTTCCCCCCCCCTCCAGTTACATTTTGGTCAACTCCAGACTTGCACCCCCTCATAAAAATGATTTAAATTCTCAGTCAAAATGAAAATGAATATAGTAGTGTTTTATCGATAAACAACAAACGTTTATAACGGCTCGTGTGGATTCTTTCTACCCGTATTGGATTTATAAATATACCGAATTGTTATATGGCTACGTATTATTAATGCATGACGCGATTACTTTTCCGCAAATTTCACAAATTTTTTTCTGTCCTGCAAATACGATGTTGATTTTAAAAATTTTCCAGCCCCCTCATCCTATGAAGTCTTCCCGTGCCCCTCGAAGGGCGGAGCTCCATACTTTGAGAACCTCTGAATTAGATGGTCCTGCCTTCTCTCTATTCAATTTTTAGAACTCGCACTTTTCCAATGTTAAGACTCTATTTTTCGCGAATGTCTCTCTTTGTTTAACGAATCTTCCAGTTCAACACGATGTTCGTTATGGCGAGTTATCCTAGCATTTCCACAACCCTAAAATTCTTCTGGGTTTTCACGAATGAAAATTGGGTTCTCTGGAATCTCATCGGAAATTATAGTTTATGAATACACAAACGCTTCCGCGAAAAATAAATTGTTAATTTTGTGTGCATTTATTTTCGAGATTTTGTAGAATCCAATTTACTTTCGTTAGGGAAACCCCAAAAAATTGGCGATAGCTGAAGCACTGAGTAATCCTTTGGGGCGGTGTTTTCGTGATATGATCTGTTTTGTAACATTCCACGCGCAAACTACTCTGCTCTATTTCAGTTATTTCTGCAAGTGGATACTTCCTCAACAGCAACTAACCATTAAATACACCATGGTGCCAAATAAATCAAATTAATTTGCGCGTTACAATAGAATAATTATTGGTTATGAGTAATCAGGAGCCTATCTTCTCTGCAATACGAGAAAGTACAGGTGTTTTTATAATAACAATAAGGCGGATGCGCAGGTAAGATTACGACACCAGTATCACCCTTCGCTTCTGTAGTTTAGATCAGTTTAAAGCCTGTACCGAAAGGTTTGTCAAGGTTTCATTCATTTGTCTGCTGAAATGCTATTACGTGGTCAAGAATTAGCAGCAGAAAATATAATTTTTCCAAGGAATAGTATTTGCCAATCACCTGCATTTTCATTAAGTAGTTTTGCTGCATCTGAAATTATAAAGCATGTTGTGGTGAATGATGCAGTTGTTAAGTCACTTCCTGAAAATTTGGTGGTGATTCTTCTAAAGAAAGCTGTGACAAAGAGGAACTACGTGCAAGCTAAAAGAATAATTCACTACTTTCCTCATTCAACCATTGACTTATTTATGATCGCAAAATCGTGCTGTGGTGCTTGTTATCAAGAGTTCGTTGAAAACATTGAAGAGAAAATAATTTTCCTTGTTGAGGCATTTGTTAGTGAAGTGCTTGAAAATAATGACAAAGTAAAAAATTTAGATGCTGGGAGCTTCCTCTTTGATGCTACAAAAACAAAATTATTCAACGTAATTGAATGGGCTCGGAACACATATAAAGGTACGGATAAATTTAAAATCACACTGTCAATTCAACTAAGATGTACGTGTGTGATCGAAACACTGCAAAAAACGTATGAAGCTGTTTTTTCAGCTTTTGAAAGAAACAAAAACTCGAATATACTTGTATTGACCTTGAAGCTTGTGTTTGCATGCGGCTGCTCTTTGAATTGTCAAAATCTGCTAGGTGTACTTAGAGTTTTACCAAACGAACTGGCACATCTTTATATTTTGAACTGTCCATTAGATGACCATTTGGGTGCTGTTACTAGACATTTGATGAATTTAAAATCTCTACAAACAATTGATTTTGAATGCAATCACATTGGTAAGAACCATAGTTCTGGAGAAATGGTCTATTTTGGATGTGCAATCGGTGAGCAAAAGTGTCTTCGAAACCTTGACTTAAGTCACAATTTCTTATGCAAAAAAGTAGAGCTCCTTTTAGGTCATATCGATAAAGGACTAGTTTCATTAGATCTTACTGGCTGCAAGTTGGATAGAAGTGATATGTTCTTTCTTGCCTCGTCCAAACATATGCAGACATTGACTGCTCTAAATCTATCAGAAAATGATTTCAGTCGATCTACTGAAGTCCTGGATTATATGCTGAGTGAAGTAAGTGGCACTATAAGGTTTTTATATTTAGTTAATGTAAGACTCGAGCCATTAGATTTGGTTAAATGTGCGGAAATTCTTTCATCATCTCCGTCTCTGACAATTTGGGACATTTCTTCCAACTTGTACGAAAAATCAGACATAGAAGACATATTTGCACACATGGCTAAAGTTAGGACACTGAAAACACTTTCATTGGAATGGCCACAGGACACAAATGAAGAAGATAAAAGGTGTTTTATACGGCAGTCTGGAGAATTTTTACTTAAAAATGGAGCTCAGTGCGTATGCATACTTTCAGGACGCTTAGGAAAAACGACTTTCGACCCTAGGGACTTTTATAAATCATGATTAAAACATTTGTCTTAATATGATTCTACTTTTATGTTGTGACAGATTAGTTAAAACTGCCATTTTTTTTCTGGTACTTGTGTCTTATAGCCGCCAGACCCAGTAAAAGAAGTTACGTTAATCTTATGAAACAGTTCTTACTCCATAATATGCAAAATAATTATAACTAACACATTTTGCATGCAGACCCGCTGTACTTTACCGCCAACTCACCTCCCCTAATGTGCAAATATATAGCCCAAAATTACATATTTTCAATGCATTTTCCCCCGTAAATTGTTTTTCCAGTTTTTGTTACGCAATTGATTCAATTTACATGTACACGCGTTGAAACGAGAGAGACGCAATGCGAGAATAATTGGAAAATATATAATTTGGGCTATATATTTGCACATGGGGGGGGGGTTGGTGGTGAAGTATAGTGGGTCTGCATGCAAAATATGTTATCTACACTTATTCTGCATATTATGAACTAAGAATTGTCTCATTTGGATTAGCCTAACCTCACTTCTTGGGTATGGAGGCTATAAGACATTTCATTATGATTGACTTCGCTTCTTGCGTGGGGTCGGGTTACCGAATCAGTACAAAAATCTATGCTTTAATCCTTGGCAACTTTTGTATGGATTGTTAAAATGGCTTATTGGAATTATTAGAATATTAGATAGATTATAAGAATCTAACTGCTTTAGGATAGCTTACTGTTATTATTTACATGTTAGGTAATATTAGAATGATATCAATAATTGTAGTTCACACGAGCTTATTTGTTTTCCCTGTACCTGTATGATAAACCCCCTGCCGCTCTAGTTCTTCATTCATTGACGCATTCTAGAACCGTTTTTTTCTCGTTAATCTCTTTCAGCATAGCGTGACACAAGACAAAGAGAAGAGATGGAATAGATGGAAAATATATGATTTGAGCTATATATCTGCTCATTAGGGGGGGGGGTAAATTATTGGACTGTGTGATGTTAGAAAACAATTCTTACTACATAATATGCAGAATAATTGTACCTAACACATCAGGCATGCAGACCCGCTATACTTTACCCCCTTTCCCCCTAATGTGCAAACAATTAGCCCAAATTTGTTTTTAAAGTTTTATATTTGTATCTTACTTTGGTATATTTTATTAGGATTGAGCGTCACAGAAACAAATTAGAAGAATATTTCGTATTGGGTATATCATACAAGTACCGTTTTCCTCTTATAATGAAAAGGTTACTCTCAAAACTGACCTAAACAAAATGAAGAATTTGGTAGCTATTAACTCAAGACAGTTGGACAACCTTCCCCCTGTTCGGTGTTTCTTAACCTTTTTACCCTTGCGTTAACCTTTAAAATAGATCTTACATCTCATTCTACCTTTGCATAATACTTATCAAACCTCTTTCTCTATTTTCCCGGGTCCCAGGTAGAGAAGTGAGGGTAATAAAGCAAATAAAAATGTGGATCAAATTTTTCCGAGGCGTTAATTCACGACGTTCACGTGGTACACTCTAGGCTCTTTTCCCGCTGTCCATGTGTTAACTTACGGCGTTAGCCAACAATTTGACGTATGCTCGAGGACACAGAAATGTTGGACAACAAAAAATGGTGGCTGACAATTCTTAGAAACGTGTCAATTGGATGGACAAAAGAAAATACAAGCTTCGAACTGCTACAGTTATACTATTTTTTTTTTTTGTTAAATCAACGACACAGAATTATCAGTAGAATTAGTTGTAGCCTAAACAGTTTTGTTTGGGATGGCTGGAAAATGGCCAAAGAGGCAATTGAGGTAAAAAAAATTATATAAACAGAAATTTGGCTATAAATAGAGACATGGTAGATATTTCATTAAGCCCAATTTATAACTACTTAATATAAACTATTATAAATATAAGACTATATCAATATTTTCACCCAGTCTAATTTAAGACAGCCTGTCCGCATATCTAATTAAAACCGAAATTGTAGACAGGCAAAATCTGTTGCAAGGCAAAGGATACTTATTCAATCTAATTGGTAAATTAATTTAAAAAAAAACAAGTTTTTTTTACCTGCAGGTAAGGAGCGACATTAAAACTTAAAACGAACAGAAATTATTCCTTACATGAAAGGGGCTGTCCCTCCTAAACGCCTCACTCTTTATGCTGAAGTTTTATTGTTTTAAAAAGTAGGACCGTGACAAAGAGTCAAACTTTAGCGTAAAGAGCGGGACGTTGAGGAGGGAACAACCCCACTCATATACGGAATAATTTCTGTTTTTTTTTAAGTTTTAATGTCGCTCCTTAATTGCAGTTAAAAAAAAAACTTGTTTTTTTAATTAGTTTCTGAACGTTTTTAAATTAATGCATGTTTCGATTTTGGCTCACCGCATATGAATAATTAAAACGAAATTTGCATATCAACTTTGTTTTTGGCTAAATGGCTTTCTCTTAGTTTTGTTCGGACGATTTTGAGAAAAAGGAGGGGAAGAGGCCTAGTTGCCCTCCAATTTTTCGGTTACTTAAAAAGGCAACTAGAACCTTTAATTTTTTACCAACGTTTTTATTAGTAAAAAATATACGTTCCTTACGAATAGTAAAAATATACGTACCTTACGAATTAACTTATGTAACGAACTTCTACATTCGTAAATCTTTATTACGTATGTGAGGGGTTTGCCCCATCGTTAATACCTCACTCTTTACTCTAAAGCTTAAGTTTTGTCCAAATTCTATAAGAATGACCCCAAAATCACAAAGAACGCAGAATAAATAGTTGAAATTACTAAAAGTACTTAGGCGTAAAGAGCGAGGTATTTATGAGGAGATGAACCCATCATATGCGTAATAAATTCTCTTCGTCTTAAGTTTTAATGCTGCTCCTTAATTTCAGTCGAAAAAAAAAACTTTTTCCTATTTATTTTTCCATTGTTTTTTTTTAATAATGCTAAAAAATCCTGTGTCCCCTTCATGGAATTTCTCTTTCCCCATGACAAATTCCTCCAAAGAAAGATCCTTCCACGTAGCTCCCTCCCCTCAACCCCCAACCAAAAAATCCCCCTGAAAACGTCTGCACACTTCCCAATAACCATTACTGTATGTAAACACTGGTCAAAGTTTGTAACTTTCAGCACTTCCCCCGGGGATTCTGGGGGAGTAAGTCGTCCCCAAAAACATAGTTATTATATTTTTCGACTATGTTGAACAAAATGGCTATCTCAAAATTTTAATCCGTTGAATTTGGGAAAAAATGGGCGTGGGAGGGGGCCTAGGAGCCCTTCAATTTTTCTGGTCACTTAAAAAGGGTACTAGAGTTTTTAAGTCCCATTAGAATGAGCCCTTTCGTGACATTCAAGGACCACTGGCTTGATTCGATCACCCCTGGGGAAAAGAAAAAAAAAAAAAACAAAAAACAAATAAACACGCACACGTGATCGGTCTTAGGTCAAAAAATAAAAAGTTCCACATTTTTGTAGATAGGAGCTTGAAACTTCTACATTGGGGTTCTTCGCTGAATGCGATGGTGTGATTTGTTAAGATTCTATGACTTTTAAGGAGTGTTTCCCCCTATTTTCCAAAATACGGCAAATTTTCTCAGGCTCGTATCTTTTGATGGTAAGACTAAATTTGATGAGACTTATATATTTGAAATCAGCATAAAAATCTGATTCTTTTGATGTATCTATTAGTATCAAAATTCTGTTTTTTAGACTTTCGTTTACTATTGAGCCGGGTCGCTCCTTACTACAGTTCGTTTCCGCGAACCTTTTGATTTTCTTTCATTGATCTCTGGTTGTTTTTTTTTATTCAGTGTCTTTTCTCGAGTTCACTTTGTTGTTGTTGTTTTTTTCTTTTTTTTTGTTTTCTCTTTTTTCAAGGTCTGAGGACGACTTGGCGGAGGTCCTTGTCGAAATATTTGCTTGAGTTTCGTCTTCATATTATGCTACTGGCTGACAAAATCCTCGTTTTCCTCCTATTTGATTCTTTTTTTATTTGTTATTTCCTATATTTGTTTCATACGTCTGTAAAATGGCTTATATCTCGCGTAATCTATGTTCACACAGCCGCAGTTTTTGTGCAACGCAAAACTCCTCACACATAGCAGACACAGTAAAAAAAAGTCACACTCCAAGTCATCAAACGGTAAAACTAGAAGCCATAAAATAAAGTAGATTTTTTCTTTTATCTTGAAATCTTCCCTTGATACCATGTTGGCCCCTATCGGGCCAAATTTTTTTTTTGTGACACGAAACGACTGAAGTCGACCCTTTGCATTGGCCTGATATGAATTAATACTTAAATGGCCATTATAACTTGGCATCTCCGTTCTAACAAACTATTCTCCAGTAATCTATTATCATTGCTTCGCCACTATCCCGCATAGTAAAAAAAGAACAAACCGGCCTAAAAAGAAAGAAAGAACAAGGGAAAGACTCTACATTTTAAAAAAAACAAAAAGTTTGTGTATTTCAGAACATAAGCTTGAAAACTCCTAAATAATGGTCCTTGAGCAATTCTGTATCCGATTGTTTAATTTTTGTCATAATCGTCACCCTTTTTTATTGGGATTTTCCCTTTTTTGACCAAATTATGCCAACATTTTCCTGTGCTAATAATCTTCAACGGTCAGTTTCAAATCTAATTAATTTTACATTTTCGGAAATGGCATTGAAAGAGTTTCTAAATGCCTTTACTTCTGATTCTAGGGCTCTTAAGTTTCGCAGACAAAAACGATCCTAATTCGAACAAGGTACTAAGTGTCGACCTTCTCATTAAAGTGGATCTGTAAAGCCTCTGTATCAAACGGACTATTTGCTCTTTACTTTAGGGCTGCACGGATTATGTCACCCCAAGAGGCAAATTTTTTATTTTTCGATAGCTCTGGCCAAAGTTGCTATCTTAAAATTTTGGTCTGACATCAAGTATAGCTGCCGAAGCACCTGGGTACACAAAGGGCGTTGAACGAGGGGTTGGTTTTTCTCATCTTGGCCTTGTCTCTGAAAGAACATTAGAACTGCTACCTTTCAATCAATTAAGCCCCCCCCCCAAAAAAAAAAAACTTATAGGACCATTCGTTTTACGTGGTGAGGCGGCCTGAGGAAAATTAAAATGATAATACGTGGGAGTTATCGCTCTTTACTAAATCGACGCTAATGTGCTAGCCATAAGAAGTTCAAAGATTAGCTGTCCACATTTTTAACTCGTTGTAATTGTCGTTTTCATAAGTATTATAACCAGATACTCCTTTGTTCTTCGTTTTCGTTTATCATTACTTCAAACATTTTTTCAATGCCTTATACCTTTGTTGCTCGGATTGATCTTGTCACATTTGATGGTCTATGTTGTTCATTTTCACCCGTGAATTTATATTTTTCAGACCGTCCTCTTTATCTTTTCCTATTTGATTGTCCAGTTTGTTTATTTTGAGCAATTGTTGATTTACTGTTTTTTCCCTCTAGGTACTAGGAAACTATTTAAAATGCCTTCTTTGTTCTTCAATTTCATTTCTGATTCGTTCTTATCCTCGTTGTCACATGTTTTGTAACCACATATTTCATTTTAACTCGTAATTTTGATTGCCACTTACTTTTTCACCATACATCTCTTTGATCTTCACTTTCGTTTTTAACTCGTTGTAATTGTCATTTTCGCAAATATTCTAACCATGAATTTCTTTGTCCATCATTTTTGTTTATCATTACTTCAGATACTTTTTCAATACTATTGGCCCTTGCTTCTTGGATTCGTCTTGTCATGATTGATGGTCTAGGTCTGTTAGTCCAAACGTGGGACATTTGCCTTACTGTGGGGCATTACAATATTTTGGTGGGTCATAGGCAGGACTTGCACCCTTTGGCCAACTTTCCTTAAGAGCCCTTACAAAAAATGTGTATGTGGAAGGCGTAAACTTCAAATGTATTTATTGGCCACAAAAAACATTATAGTGTTGCGTTGACGATCTACATTGGAAAAAAGGGGTTTGAGTGAAACTCAACCTATGTAACTGAGCTCCAATGCAACTCAACTCCATTTGAGAGAATCTTTGTGCAACTGAACTCCTGTTTAACCGGACCCAAGTATGCTATCAATCTATTCAAACAGGCCCATAGGGGCTGCTCTTTTCTTCTTTAATAGCTTTACTGGCGAATCTCTCAGGGCAAGACGCAGGTGCAACGCACAGGTGGTTGTTATGTAATAGTTTTAAGAGATGTTTTTTTCAAGATTTCTTTTTCTTCAAAATAATTTCCCCTCAGGGCCTTCACTAAGACGCAAGTGCTATTGTTTTTTCTTCAAACCGTTTTTTCTTCCAGACATTTTGTTCTTCAAGACATTTTTTCGTCGAGACCTTTGTTTCTTCGAGATGTTTTTTCTTCAAGACGTTTTTTTTTCTTCGAGATGTTTCCTCAAGGCATTCCTCAAGCCGCTTATGCAAGACGCGTTTTGGTTAAGGGAGCCTTTATAACCCGACATCAAAGGTTTTTTCTCGGGTGTAGGAATCGAACGTGAGACCAGAGATTTTGATTAGATTTTAGATTTTTAGATTTTGGAGAGATTTTAGAACCCCTCATATGCGTAATAATCTCTGTTCGTTTTAAGTTTCAATGCTACTCCTTACTTTCAATTGAAAAAACTTTTTCATGTTTATTTTTGCATTGTTTTTTTATAGTAATGCTAGAAAACCCTGCACCTTTTCATTGAATTTCTCTTCCCCCATGACATATTCCTCCAAGGAAAGATCCTCCCACATAGCCCCCTCCCCTCAACCCCACCCCCGAACCAAAAAATCCGCCGAAAAACGTCTGTACACTTCCCAATAACTATTACTGTATGTAAACACTGGTCAAAGTTTGTAACTTGCAGCCTCTCCCCCAGGGACTGTGGGGGAGTAAGTCATTCCCAAAGACATTTGTTATTATGGTTCTCGACTGTGCGGAACAAAATGGCTATCTCAAAATTTTGATCCGTTGACTTGGGGAAAAAATGAGCGTGGAAGGGGCCCTAGGTGCCCTCCGATTTTTTTGGTCACTTAAAAAGGGCACTAGAACTTTTCATTTCCGTTAGAATGAGCCCTCTTGCGACATTCTAGGACCATTTGGTCGATACGATGACCCCTGGGGAAAAGAAAAAAAAACAAAAAAACAAACAAACAAATAAACACGCACCCGTGATTTGTCTTCTGGCAAAAAATACGAAATTCCCCATTTTTGTAGATAGGAGCTTGAAATTTTTGCTATATGGTTCTCTGATACGCCGAATGCGATGGTGTGATTTTCGTTAAGATTCTATGACTTTTAGGGGGTGTTTTTCCCTATTTCCCAAAATAAGGCACATTTTCTCAGGCCCGTAACTTTCTATGACAAAGACTAAATTTGATGAAACTTATATATTTAAAATCAGCATGAAAATCCAATTCCTTTGATGTATCTTTTAGCATCAAAATTCTATTTGTTAGAGTTTCGTTTACTATTGAGCCGGGTCGCTTCTGACTACAGTTCGTTACCACGAACTGTTTGACTGGTGAACAAAATAACAATACAGTCAGACAGAATAATCACAAAGAAGTCAGTAGCGATGAACATCATTCATCAATTATCTCTTTCCTGTCACAGTTAAACAAAATATTAGCAAAATAATAATACAGTAAAAAAAAATAACGACAAAGAAGTCAGTAGCAAGTAAAATCATTCATAAGTTATCTATATCGTGGTACCGTTAAACAAAATATAACTAAAATATCAACAACATACTAATATATTACACAATATATTAATTAACTTTTTTCCATTACAGTTAATATAAATAATTCATACAATTAATAGGTAATAAGTGTAACTCTTTGCCATTACAGTTAAAGAAATATCAACAAAATAACAATAAAGTTAAACAAAATAACGATAAAAAAGACAGAAAGGAGTAACTTCATTCATCAGCTATCTCTTTTCTGTTGCAGTTAAACAAAATGATAGGCAGCGAAATAGCGCTGCCTAAGTAAAGAGCGATGTGGGTACAATGTATTATTATTGTTTTTTATTTTTCAGTTTTAGACCAGGGCGCTTCGTATCGAAGAAGCTGTGGTAGAAAATTAAAAAAGACTTATTCGATTTGAAATTGAAAGGGCTAGTTCTCTTTCTAATAGTCGAAAATTATTGGAGGGCAACTAATCCCCCTCCCACGTCCATCATTTCCCCAAACACATCCAATCAAAATTTTGAGATAGTCATTTTGTTCAATGCAGTTGAAAGGTCCAGAAATTATGTATCTGAGGATGACACCCCCTACAGCCCTAAAGGCAAGGGCTGTAAGCTATGTTTGGGGGCATATAAGGCTTATATAGAGTCATCCTGTTAAGGATCATCATCTAAACTTCCAAGGGAGTTTATTGGATTGCTAATCAGAAGTTTTGTTTTGCCCATTTTGAGATTCAGAGTGATGGGAGGATGGATACCTCCCTGAACCGTCTCGTATTTTCCCCGAATTGTATCGGATATTAATCTTGAGATGACCGTTTGTTGTCGTAAAAACTTCGAAAAAGGCTCATTTGATTAGAAATTGAAAGGGCTGGTGCCCTTTTTAATAGTAGAAAGTGATTGGAGGGCAAACAACCGCTCCCCCCCAACGCCCATCATTTTCCCAAACACATCCAACCAAAATTCTGAGAAAGCCATTTTGTCGAAAGTAAATGAAAGGTCCTGAAATTACGTCTTTGAGGATGACATCCCATTAGAGACCTCAGGGCACGGGTTGTAAGTTGTACCCTGGGGGCAAATAAGTTATATATAGAAAGGGTTATCGTATAAACTTTGGAGGGGGCTCATTGCATTGGTAATCAGAAGTTTTAGTGCCCTTTTTATGATTGAAAGCCACCAGAGGGTGGATACCCCCCCCCCCCCAACCTCATATTTTCCCGAAAGGCATCTGATAGAAATTTTTAGATGGGCATTTGTTGTAGCAGAAACTTCGAAAAGAGCTTATTCGATTGGAAATTGAAAGGACTAGCGCCCTTTTCAATAGTCAAAAATCGTTGGAGGGCAACTAACCCCTCCCCCCATGCCCTTAATTTCCCCAAACATATCCAATTAAAATTCTGAGATAGCCATTTTGTTCAAAGTAAGTGTAAGGTCTGAAAATTATGTCTTCGGAGATGAAAAACCCCACACAGGCCCTAGGGCAAGAGTTGTAAGTTATGCCCTGGGGGCATAAGGTATAATATAGAAATAAGGTATAACTATAAGGTATAATAAATAAGGTATAATAAATAACGTATAATTAGGTATAATTAAGGTATAATAAATACGGTATATATGCATAAGGTATATATAGAAAGGGTGATCGTATAAACTTCAAAGGTGAGTCATGAGATTGGTAATCAGAAGTTCTAGTTAATAGTCGAAAGTGATCGAAGGGCAACTAGCCCCCCTCCCACGCCCACCACTTCCTCAAACACATCCAATCTAAATTTTGAGACAACCATTTTGTTCAAAGTAGTCGAAAGGTCTGGGAATGATGTATGTGAGTATGACAACCCCCCTCCCCCACAGCCCTCAGGGCAAAGGTTGTAAGCTATGCTCTGGGGACATATTAGGTATAAAGGGTGATCGTATGAAATTCACAGTGGTAAAGAACGATAAGTAATGATAATAACCATGGGTAAATGCATCGCTTTTGAGGTCTATTAATGAAAAAAATCGCTTATATAAAATTAAAATGAAGTATCCCACTGAATTAAATATAATACGTTTTAAAAACTATAAGAATCTGTTAGTAAGGATTCTTAGAGAAAATGAAAGAGTGTATTATGAAAATTCATTTAAAAATTCTGATTCTCCTCGAAAAACTTGGAATTTAATTAAGGAGAAAATTGGAAAAAAAAAAGCTATCACATCCTAAGGTATTAATTAATACAAATGGTGTAGAAGTTAGAGAACCGCAAGATGTTGCTAATATGTTTAGTGATTATTTTACTGGTGTTGGTCAAGCGATTGTTGCAGCAGGAATAGATTTGTCCCCTTACAGGTCGCATAAAGAATATTTACCCCCCAATGAATGTACGAGCATATTTCTGGTCCCTGTTAGTTTTGCTGAATTCCATAAGATTATCAAAAATACAAAAAATGGTAATTCAGTGGGACATGATGAATTATCAACAAATTTGTTAAAGAGTATTGCCGGAGTTATTTTTGAACCACTTATCCACATTTTCAATTTGAGTATCAATTCAGGTATATTTCCTAGTAGATGGAAAATTGCCCGAGTAATTCCGTTGTATAAACAAGGCGATAAATCTGATGTAAGTAATTATCGTCCAATTGCAATTTTATCGCCATTATCTAAAGTGTTTGAAAAAATTTTAAAAGAAAGGATTTCTAGCTATTTAGATAAAATAAATTTCTTTACAAAATATCAATTTGGATTTAGGGCAAACCGTTCGACAGAACAAGCAGTTGCAGCTCTTTTATTAGAAATAAATGATTGTTTAGATGATGATTTCCGTGTGGCTACTGTTTTCTATGATATAAAAAAAGCATTTGACACTTTAAATCATGAAATTCTTCTTGACAAAATGATAAATTCCGGCATAAGATGGAAAGGATTGCAAATTATTAAATCATACCTATGCGGACGCAAAATCACAGTAAATGTCGGTGGAAAAATGACTAATTTAAAAAGTCTTATTGATATTGATATCCCCCAAGGCTCAGTATTAGGTCCACTTTTATTTTGATCTATATTAATGATCTTCCCCGAGGTTTGCATGAGAATACTAGCCATGCAGTTCTATTTGCAGATGATACAGCTATAACAGTTAAAGCTAGGGATTCATCGACATTGATCGAAAATCTGACTATAAGTGTTACCTCAGTTAATCAATGGTTTGTTTCAAATAATCTAGTACCGAATTTTACGAAAACTAATTTTATGGTTTTTGGTCGTTCAAAACGTTCCACTCGAGAGATTTCTTGTGAGGAGCTACAGGTTGGTGATCAAAAAATTTGTAGGGTCTAATCATATCGTTATTTAGGAGTTTTTTTAATCCCCTTTTGTCATTTCATAATCATATTGAGTATTTAAGATTAAAACTTGCTCAAAATATTGGGTTGATGTACCGTGTGAAGAATATTTTTCCTTTTACCATTTTAAAAAACAATTTACCACTCTCTAATTACTTCTTATTTGAATTATTGCTCAGTTGTATATCTTAATACATTTTGGAAGCATATAAAACCCTTACAAGTACTACAAAATAGGGCAATAAGAATACTTGGAAATTTCTTACATCGACCTTCAAAACTTGAAAATGTTTCGGAAACTAAAACATTATTCCTCTTCTTAAATTTGTTGGATTTAAATGATATACATATATCAAATACTTCCATATGGCACTTTCAAATCCAAAATTCTAAAAATTATTTCTATGACAAATCTCTGTTAATTTTACTTCCTCGTTCGGATTGTCGGAGGTCTAAGATGTATCGAATTCCTTTAGTAAGCTCTGAAAGGTCAAGGTTTTCGATTAGATACCAAATACCCTTCATTGCTAACAATTATAAGCTGAATGATAAAATTCTGTTTGATCCATCCCAAAAATCTCAGCAAAAATCTCAGCTAAATTTAAAAAAGCAAATATTAAAGATTGTTTGCTAAAATTTTGATTATTCACCATTGATGATGGAAAATTAAATTATTTGATCTTCTTATTTGTGTGTTTGTTTTTGTGTCCCTTTGTCTGGGATGGCCTTTCACGCCCCTCCTGCCCGATATTTATATATTTACTTATCTTTTATGAGTTATATTTTCTATATTGTTTGTCTTTTACCGTATTATATTTTGAAATCATTATTACGATGAGATGTTGATGTTTTTTCTTATGTTTTTGCACTGTCCCAGCCTTACAAGCTCTGCTCTCTGTTGGGGCATAATATTGTTTGTGTATTTTTTGAGTTGAATAAAGAAAAAGTTGAGTTGTTGTTGTATAAGGAGTAAAGAGCGATTTGGGCACAGTGTGTTATTTATTATAGATATTTTTTGGTATTACACCAGGGCACTTTGTACCAAAGGAAGTGTCGTAGAGACTTCAAAAAGAGCTCAATCGACTACAAATTTAAAGGGCTTGCGTCCTTTTAATATTCGAAAGTGATTAAAGGGCAACTAGTCCCCCTCCCACGCCCACTTTTACCCCAAACACATCCAATGAAAATTTTGAGATAGCCATTTTGTTCAGCGAAGTTGAAATGACTGGAATTCATGTGTTTAAGGATGACAACCCCCCTCTTCCTAGATCCCTAGAGGCAAGGGATTCAAGGTATGTCCTGGGGCAGATAATGTTTATGTAGAAAAAGTGATCTTATAAACTTCGGAGGGGTTTATTGGATTGCTAATCAGAAGTTTTACTGCCCTTTTTGATATTCAGAGTGATGGAAGGATGGAAACCCCCCATACATATCGTATTTTCCCGAATTGTACCTGATTGAATTTTCAGATGGCTATTTTTGTCGTAGAAACTTCGCAAATGGCTCTTTCAATTAGAAATTGAAAGGGCTAGTGCTCTTTTTGATAGTAGAAATTGATTGGAGGGTAACTAGCCCCCTCCCACACCCACCATTTTCCGAAACACGCCCAATCTAAATTTTGAGATAGCCATTTTATTCAACATAAATAAAAGGTCTGGAAATTTTGTCTTTGAGGATAACACCCCCCTCCCCAGAGCACTCAGGACAAGGGTTGTAAACTATACACTAGGGGCATATAAGGTATATACAGAAAACGTGATCGTATAAACTTCTGAGGGGTCTTATTGGATTGGTAATCAAAAATTCTAGTGCCCTTTTTGAGATTCAGAGTGATTTGGGGATGAATACCCCCCCCCCCAACACATACACCTCATATTTTTCATAAATATATCTTTTAGAAATCTTGAAATGGCAGTTGTTGTCGAAGAAACTTCAAAAAGAGTTAAACGATGTAGTTAAAAAAAATAACGAAAAAAATTCAGTAACTAGTAAGATTATTCATCAGTTATCTCTTTCTTGTTACGTTTGAATAAAATATTAACAAAACAACAATACAGTCAGATAAAGTAATGACAAATAAGCCAGTAACGAGTAACAACGTTCATAATTTTTTTTTCATTTTACAGCTAAACAAAATGTTAAAAAAATAACGATACAGTTAAACAAAGTAACTACAAGCAAGTCTGTAAGGATTAATGTCGTTCATCAGTTACCTCTTTTCTGGTACAGTTAAACAAAATAACAATAAGGAAGTCAGTAGCCGGTAACATCGTGGGAGGATGTTACGGGTTCGGGTTTGATCCTTAGAGGGTAGAAGGGGATGGCTGTCCACAACCTTCCAACGTTGGCTCTGTTTTCACTAATCTTAGTGCACAACTCGCAGCACTTCAAGGAAATCCAAAAAAATTAAACTTAAACATCTTATGGTCCTTACGACCTTTAGTTTTCTATTGTCTAAAACTTAGTAACACAAAAAGAACTTGAATAAAAATACGTAAGAGACAGCCACTCACAAGCAGTATATAGACCTATTCTCCCATTGACACTGCAAATGGAAGGACATTTGGAGGTCGGGTTCGATGCTAGGGGGGACGGGGATAGCTGTGCACAACCTTCAATCGGTGGCCCTCTTTTCACTAATCTCAGTGCACAACTAGCAGCACATCCAGGAGATATAGAATCAAACATACCTCTTTTCTTAATAAATAACCTGAAAAGAGGTAACTAGAACTTTAGATTTCAAATCATTTTAGTCCCCTCTGAAGTGTATACGACCTTCTCTTCCATAAAAACTTTTGTTCCCTTGGGATTAAGTTAAACCCTTCCTTTAGACGGGCAGTGCGGTATGTTGAACCCGAGTAGTTTTTCATCTGATCGTTGGACTATTTTCAACTTAATGGCTGTCTCAAAATTTTGATCGGATGCACTTTGATAATAAAAGGTGTGGGGGAAAGGAGATTCCCTCCGATCACTTTTGTTGACTCTCAAAAGGTAAATAGAACTTTCAATTTCCAAACAAATGAGTCATCTCTAAAGCTTATACGGCCACCCCTTACATTAAACCTTATGTGCTCCGGGGCATAACTTACAACAATTGTCCCCAGACTCTTGGAAGTGTTGTCAACCCCGGAGTTTTGTCATTTGATCTTTAAACTATTTTGAAAAAGTAGCTTTATTAAAATTATGTATTCGAGATAAAAAAAAGGCTTGGCTCTTTTTGAATCTTTTGACTTTCAAATCACTTTTGACTCTCAATAATGACGCTAGTTATTCTAATTTATAATCGATTGAGCCCTGTTCGAAGTTTATGCGACCCTGCCTTCCATAAAAACCTTATATGCCCCTGGGCCACAATTTACAACACTTGGCCCCGGGATCCATGGGGATGTGTATACAATTGTCAGATGAGAAGCCCGGTGGATAATCTGTAAAAAAAAATATCACGATCAATCCCACTGATGCCTCCAGTGCCTCTACTATTGATTTTGTTTTGTTAAAACCAAGAATATCTCTCAGGTTATCGTTGAGATGAACAATTTCAATCTTGATGGGGGACCTAAAGTAGATCTTGCCCTGTTTCATAGAATAGTTGAAGTGGAATGCACCATTTTTACACGCAGAGATTCTTCTGTTGACTGCACGAAATAAACCAGTCATACTACCATATTCCTTGTATGGTAATGTGACAAAGGGATATTCAGCCGAGTTAATTGACTCTCTACATTCTTCGGTAACGAGTGGCCAATCATGTAGTCAACTTCTATATTATGTGTACGATCTTTTCTCAGGATATAATAAATATTTTTAAGAATAAAGTAAACAAGAGTATCTTCATACCTTCCCTAAAATTTGATGGCTGGGTAACAGTTTTGTCTAAAAATCGCTTGTTTTATTCCAATTGTCACAGAGCGGGTCAGAGACATTGGACATAAATGTCATATAGATATCATTAAACATTGTGAACGTCTTCAGCGGCAACCCAAGAACAAAAATCAGAGTTGCATCCTAGCCAACGAACAAGTAACTTTCTCCTACCCTTGCGAGTTCGACTCATTAATATCTTTTCAATTTGACACACTCCATTGTTTTTAACTTTTTGTACTTCATAGTCTTAAAAACCGCCAAGAATCTCGTCTTCTTTCATTTTACATAGACAATACGTCACAGGTTTAGTGTCTAAGACTTTTGACACATTAAAAGTTACCACAAACAATTCCCTTTTTAAAAAATATTAGTTGTACGATTGATTCGAACTGTGTCACCAGCATTACATTTTTTTTACAATATTTTCATTAGAATATTGTTTAAGAAAAATGTCATTTAAGTTTTCAGTAATATAGAGCAATCGATGAGGACGTTGATTATAAATCAACATGATTTTTATCTAAATCTTGAATAAAGGTAGCAGTATTTTTCAATGTACAGTATCTTTAAGTTAAAAGTCGAATTGTTCATATTAAATAATCAGCAAATGCCCCCTTTATGGGTTTATGACTTTGATAGAGTATTGGATTATATATCAATAAAACCGTGTTTACACGTGGATTAACAAATTCCTCATCCCAATCTGTTTGAATTTTTCTATATGAGTCTTATTCAAAGATAGATTCAATGGCTCTAGCAACTTCATCGCCTCTCTTTAAACACAATGTAACGGCATATGTATAGAGACTTAAACATTGATTGCAAGTAAAACATACATGTGCGATTTATTATGATGTCTTTTAGTCTCGCCTAGAGTCAAAAGATCTGCTTGCAATATGTGCAAGGGGAAAAAGGCTTTAGTTTTTCAATAATGGCTACCAAGAACTCTATGATTTCGATGAAGAGTGTAGCTTGATTCATTCTGTAAATACTTTTTCGTCAACTTCCTTTCAACTAAAGCGGCAGGGGGAATTTAAACTTCTCGCTTCAACATTATTCTCATAGTTTTTTCAAAACTTGAGCCATTTTGAACACAAACCCAGTGTAAAGCGTCCACTAGCCCTTTTGCATACTAAATATGGTGGAAAGACGCTTTCGTTTAATATTTCTTAAATCAACACCCCCAGCGAGACAAGTCAAGAGTCTTTTATTTTGCTCACGATGCGAATGAGGCATAAGATTTACAACACTTGATGAAACTTTAGATAATTCTTCTTCTTGTTTTGTCGTTTTCAAACTTTCAGAACTTTCTTAAGCTGGAGGTTGATCGATGACATTTACTTTGAGTGGTTTTTCACGGTAGGGTTTATGCTTATCGAAACGTCGAAGGGCATTTTGAAGCAAAATTAGTTTTTAATCGTCGACAATCGTTTCATTCTTAATAAATTTATCAAGATTATCTTCAAAGTGCTCTTTTGGTGAAAGAGCGAGTTCAATTAGCGTCAATTTGTAAGGTTTAGCCATTTCTAGAAAATAGTGTCGCGATTATCGGCAGTAACAATGAAAAGAAACTACCACCCGCTTGAACAAACCTTTTTCTTTTAAAATATTTCCCTTTCTGTTTCCAACCTAGCGCAAGTACAAGTAAATGATGTTGCTTTGTCTGTTCCTTAATACCTTCTGACGGTTGAACATTGCCTTCAGTTAAGTTTAAACGAAGCTGAGATAGGAGATTAATGAATTCATTATCAATGCCGTGTTTAAGTACAGCTTTCCTAAGCCATGGCTTTCAATTACCTTGGACGGAAAGTAAATGTCTATTTTCACGTAGATTCTTCAGTGTCATGATGATGACCAATGAACTTTTTTTTACTGTTCACGGGTAGATATACAATAATTTCGCCATCAAAAATATCCATGAACACACTTAACTCTTCGGGTATGTTTTGCTTGAGATCCTATAGAATGTACCCATAAGGTTAAAAAGTAGCTTGATTGTAGGCTGAGAGTAAAAATTTTTTTTCAACGAGATATATTTGTTTGTTTAAAGCTATGCGTGAACTTGAATTGCGAACAACCCTCTAGATGATATAGTAAGTACAATTTAATGCAAGTATTCTGACACATTTACTCTGATGAAAGAGACTATGGAGAACAACAGTTACAGAAATTTTCTCGTTCTTAGACGGGATCGGAAATAACTTTAACATCTCCAGGGGCCATTCTTCAATGGATTCAGCTAAATCATCAATAATAGACCATGAGTTTGGTTCAATAATATTAAGCACGTCAAGTATTCGTATGATTTTATATCTGGTGCAATACTATTTACTGTATCATGGGACCCTTCCCACACACTATAGCATTTATCTGTCTACCCATGTATCACCTATAACTTCAGCTTTTTGCAAACTTGCCAATGCTGGTAATACGAATTTCAAATCCTAGTTGGAATTGTGGCTGTAAACCGGTAGAAATTATTGCTGTCTAACATTTGCATTACAAGATTTATGTGCCACCCCCAAAAGTTACTCCCCCTGATAAAATTGGATTACTTAAGTGACCGTGGTCGTGACTGCCTTATCCCAAATACCCTTAAAAAATTTTTCTTGCAAAAACAATACATATCTTTATTTCTAATGGCCAACCTGTCTTCTGGCGATAGATTCATTGGGTACAGAAAGAAAGGAAGAAAGAAAAAGTTTATTTGAGCCCCACAGCCATACACAACATGATTTAATGACACAACACTGCATAGAACACACACTCAATATAAAACAATACTTATTTTCATTCACTCGGGCTCGACTGAGCCTCTCCCACCTTTTCTTCATATCGTGCCATTTTGCATATGGTTCCAGGCTTCGAAGACCTCAGGATATCAGAAAGTAGCACCAACCGATGGTCCCCCCCCAAATTTCATCCCTAAGATTTTCAAGCTCCTGGTACTCCGTGAGGAAATGGGCTAATTTATTATCCTCAATTCCGCAATACTCAAACTTACCATTTGTACCCTTAACTTTGTACTTTGTATTTCCGTTTACCATTTGTACGTTGTATTGTGCAGCGGTGAAATTGACTTATTCGATGTTTTAAGAAGTGCAACCACAGCTGCGCCTACAGAATCTTCCCCATCCAATGTCTCAAATACCCCTACCAATTGCATGGTATTACTCTTTGGCCGTGAGCAAAAGAGACTGCAATGGCCTCGTGCTCTTCAACAAGATTTGAGTTTGAAGGGTCGAACACGTCCATGAATTTGGCTTCAATATCTAATTCCACCTTGTCAATCTGCAAGAGCAAATTCCAAAAATTCTTAAGTCGGTAGACGGCATTTTCGCACGAAAGGTCTCCATGGACTGGTACCCATGACGCTTGCAGTGCCTCAAGTCCTGTTTCAATTTTAATTCGGTAAAGAATATAGACAAACACATTGGACAATAGTAGCAGATCTTCACTTTATTAAAATTATACCTTTATTTAAAACCCGACTAATAAATGTACAATTGCATCAGGTTCACTTGCAGGCTCATAAAAAAGCCTTACCCAGTGTTTCACCAATTCAATGAACAGAGCCCTTGCTGAATATAAAACTCTCTTTTTAACTTTAAGTTCACCCTCTTCATATCCTATAGCGTGCTGTAACACTGAAATCCCAATCTTTAAATGTTCATTTGCCCTCTCAACAATGTCTATCGACTTAAGTGTTACAGGGTATTGCCCCTTTAAACAATTGAAATCTACTTTAGGAAACTCTGATCCCTTCCCACCACCATTAACAGCCAAATTGTCCAAATGCGTCTTACTGACATCCTTTGCCTCGGGTTTATGTCCCGCAACAAGGATTGAACCCTTGAAGCAGTCTGAATGAATTAATATTCTTTATAACCCATCTATAAAAATAAACGATGAAGTACAAAAAAAGAAAGGAAAACAAAACAAACTTGTGATAAAGATATACGCAAATTACTAATAATGCCAAATCTAACATAGTAATGCCTTCCACAGGCGAGACGAGAACTGGTTACTGAGTTTCTGAAACTGTTCATCCCCAGTCTGAACTGGTTCCGCCACACCAAAAAGGTTGACGATGTACCTATTCCTGAACCAACGAGGGGCCTGAAGCAAAAACTTCACGTGCTTAAAATAGCACTTTCGCACCACTCGCCTATCAGATTCAGTAAAAACGTCCCAAAATGGGTTAAACATAGAATATGCAGGAGAGCCACACTATTATTTATTCGAGAAAGGGCTTTCTGTTCCAGATTAAGCTGCGATGTAACCACACTAGCATAAGCAATTCTAAGTTTACGTTCAGCATTCCAAAGCACAAGCTTTCGTGTATTCTTAATCGAAGACTCAATCGGGGAGCCTAAATATGCTAGTAGAGTGGTGGATGCCACCTCACTATCCCCTAGACAGACACTATCGGGCACATACCTACTGTGTAAATTAAAGAAGAGGACTTGGAACTTTGCAGCATTCATACTTAGTCTTATTGGTAGATATCTATCAGATAGGCTATCAAATCTCTTTTGACGACTAGCTATTGACCGGCATGGATTTTAAAAATCGTCCGTACAACAAAACACTGATTTATCAATCCCTTTTGCATTAAAACTAATGGGTAGGCCAATATGTGCAGGAAGAGACACGTTGTTATAATAATCAGTGATGTGAGGGCTCCTTGTTTTATTCCGACGAGTACAGAGAGCTCACCATCCGAAAGTTCATTTCCCAACTTCAAACGAACTTTTAGATGCCTATACATATAATATAATTGGAAACTTATGTCAAAACTAATACGACGGCTATGCACCTCCATTGTGGCCTGCTAGTGAATAAGGGAACCAAAAGCATTCATAACATCGTATGCTCCGAGAACCAGAGTTCTCCCAAATGCTTCTGTATGTCTGAGTATATTACAGAGACTTCTAAGGGCATGAAAGCAACCTAAACCTGACTGGAATCCGATCTGGAATGGTGGCACAATACAATTTTCTCTTAAATGGTCAACAATCAGAGGCTTAAATATCTTTGTGAAAACGCTTGACAAATTCACTGGCCTATATGATGAACATGACGATTTTGGTTTATTCTTTTTCAGAATTGGCCTAATCACTCCAATGTATAAAAAGGCCAGAACGACACCAACGTTAAAAACCATTTGAAAAACTAATGCAAGGTAGTTATAGAGGAGGTCAATTGGGGCAATAAAATGATCAGCACAAATACTGTCGGCTCCATCCGAGAATTTCTTATTTCTAAGCTTCAACACAGCCTTCTGAATAGCAGACGGTGTTATCACAATAAAATTTGGTTTTTTACTAGAATCAAGCGACGAAGCCTGTTGGTTTTACAAACTGACTTTCGAAATGGGCAACCCACTCAGACTCTGGGACGCCATCGGGGCCCTCATGGTCCTGCTTCTCAGAAAGAGGGTGAAACTTCAAAAGGTAATTAGGGTCACTTACAATTTTCTGGGCAGTAATCGACTTGACCGCCACTACATGCTCCTGCAGAGCATTCCCAAATATTGTCTTAGAATAAATCTGGGCCGCATTTAAACCCCTGTCCTTGGCCTCTCGCACTCGTCCCAGAGCCGCAACCACCACTTCGCCGTAACACAGGCCGACACTAGAAATGGGTTACTGGACCACCTGTGTGTCTCACTCTTGCAACATATCCGCCTCACTGGAATCGGTGCCTTATCAAAACATTTTGGTGCATATATTACTTTCCTCGCACTCGTCCCAGAGCCGCAACCACCACTTCGCCGTAACACAGGCCGACACTAGAACTGGGTTACTGGACCAGCTGTGCGTCTCACTCTTGCAACGTATCCACCTCACTGGAATCGCCGCCTTATCAGAACATTTCAGTGCATATATTGCTTTCATACTGTAATGGTGAAGTTTGATACTTTGCTATAACAGATGGTAAGGAACCTTCAGTTTCACTACGATATGGTCGCAAGACTCACAAAACTCTGGTACGCATAAGTTACTCCGTATCTTCTTCAAGAACCACTTGAGTTGAGAGTCATCAGCTTTGATCACCACGACGGGTATCAAGACACATATAGGGATATGGTCGCTGGTGGTCTGATCGTCCATTACTGTCACTAATTGGACTGGGCTGCCTGAATACAGTACATGATCCAAATTTGACGTAGTGCTAGCCTGTAATATGTATGTAAAGTCTTTGTTCTTGCTAAGTAATGAGAATGAGGGAAGCATCATACTTGCAATAGTTTCAGAACGCGAATATTCAAGACGGGTTATATCACAATTAAAATCACCTCTGATAACACATCTATGAAAAGAACAAAGAGTTTTCTTAACAAACTTCGCTCACCTCTGACAAGCGGAGGCAAAATGGGCCTCGGAAGCTTGGTCACCATAGATAGTAGGTAAGTGCACATTATGACAGCAAGATCATTAAAAGCTACGGCGACAAAGCATTAGCTAGCGTCTAGGGTTTGGAGTTGATACTTGCTTAGCACTGTGAGGCTTCTGCTGGGGTGACCTCAGTTCTGCTGGATAAATATCGCTGAAGACAATGTGAAAAGAGTTTTACGCAGGTCTATAAGAGGCAACCGGTCACAGGAATGACAAATTTTCTTGAAGGCATCCGATACCAGATTGCTCCACCAGGTACTCTAAAAGAGGAAGCTTCTCACAAACCCCGCCGTTTGTGTTCCAGGATACAATTGAAATGCTCCCAGTACTGTCCATTTCTTGCAGAGTTAGCTACAGTGTTATGGGTTTTCTCAGACAACAATTTCTTATTTTCAGGGCAGCAGAGTGAATAGCAGTTACGCCTATTGGGCTTGCAAGAGACACGCTTAAGTTTGCTTTTGCCCGGAGAATCGCACGAGCTCAAATACTCCGGCTAAGCACAGTGAGAACAAATAATTGCGTTCTTACAGTCTTTGGCCAGGTGGCCATCAGTTTTGTGACACGTGTAACATCTCTTGGGAAGGAACAGAAAAGGCTCAACTCTGTGCAGTTCTTATCTTGTTTTTGATGGGTTTGCAATTGCATAATCCAACTCCGCTTAGTCATGGAAGAATACCTTGAAAGTCTGTGAGTCGCTTCATTTTTCTGCTTTGCTACACATATGAATGAAAGAGCACAGATCAGTCTAAAATTCGTAAACAACAATTAATCTTAGATATTAACCTGAAATAAAAGTCTCATTTTTAGCTATTTCTCTCTTAGGAGACGATGGGGCTTGGGCTCCTCATATCCCTCTCCTTAGAGGCAACAATATAACGTAACTAAAATATTGTTCATATTCTCCTCCCCTTAGAGGCATAAGGAGAGGGATATGGTTCATATCCCTCTCCTTAGAGGCAATAATATAACGTAACTAAAATATTGTTCATATTCTTAGGCTTTCTTGAAAAAAAAACCTACTGCGCAACGCCCCTCAAATGCCCCCTTCTTAGAACGCTTTTCAACAGTAGAATACAGAACCTTAAAAATATCTTATTTTCAATAGACTACTAATTGCTAAAAGCATGGTGAAAAGTCCATTTCCTTTAGGACCTAGGGGGTTCTCAAAACTATCGAAAAGGTTTCTATAGTAAACTAAAAGGAATGCGTTACTTTTTAAAGATGGGAAATATAATCAATATTCTTAATAGTTTCCAGAAAAACTTAGTTTTAGACAAATACCCTTCAAAGAATGGTTTATTTTTAGGATGGGGCAATACCATTAAACCCATCTCTCAGAGGCATCGAACAAGGTTTCTCTCATTGTCCTACTATCTCAGGTTCTTGCCTTGGGCTAGGTTCTAATATCAAAGTATTAGTCTGAACATGAATATACATTAGTTTCTTAACACTAATAAATATCAATAAATTTACACTTACATTAAGATCAACAGCTTGCATGCGCGGGGCCGAAGGGGACACATAGTGGCCTTGCTTATTGGGCATAGAAAACCCCACAACTTGAGTGTCATGGGGTTTGAGAGCCGAAGGGCTTACGTTCTCCTCTTGTATGCAGGGGGCAGATGTCCCTGCTTCGTGACTGTGTAGGACGGGGGCATTCTCGCCTTATATGTAGGGCTTAGAAGGACCAGCATACATGATGACTGAAGGTATTGAGGGGGAGAATTCTCCCCGCTTTGCATAATTCTCGCCCTCTTTTGGGAAGGAAGGTCAGAATTTTCCTTAAAAAGAAATTAAATATTAGTTTTCCGCGTTGTGAAAAAATATATCTTCTGTAGTAAAAAGCATAACTCGCCCCTGTCACACCCCAACCCACCTTTATGGTGGGGGGAGCACCAAAAAATATCCTAATGATACGGGAATGTGGATGGCAAATGATGTGCAAACACTTTTCCTCTATGAGGAATTTAAAGTTTCTTAACCTCAGTAAGGCAGAAAAATTTGATTTACCGAATATCACAGCCGGTAAACTTGCGTTTTTATTCTTACTATAATATAATTAAAAATGCTTTATACAATGTTTTTTAAGTGTAATACTTAAACGCACCCCCTTCTTTATCATTGTCAAATCTATATCTGCTCTCCAACTTAAATTGTCATGCAAGTAGTTTTTCAAAGAAAAGCCTTTAAAAAATTTGCCATTATCCCCCCGTCTGAGAATTTTAGTGCTTATTTATAAAAGAGCGATAAAATAGGTCTTGGTACGTGCCTGAAAATACCTTGTTAGGACAACCCTTTTTCAACACAGCGAAAAAGTAGCTAAACTAGAGTTTTATGTGAAAGATGTATTATAGAATACGCTAGACAATCACTTAACTTCAGGGTTACAACTAGGGGAGGGGGGGAGGTCTCATGATTATTATCAAAAAGGAACGCTTGTTTGCTTTTTCCTAGAATAACGAAATTCTACTCCTTTCATTCATAAAATACATTTTTGTAAGCGTTTTGCGCTAGATTTCTATATATTTTGGAGGAGCTCATTGGATTGCTAACCATAATTTTTAGTTTCCTTTATGAGATTCAGAGTGATGGAAGGGTGGATACCCCCCCCCGCCCACCTTGTATTTTTCCGAAATGTATCTAATAGAAATTTTGAGATACCTTTTTGTCGTCGTAGTAACTTCAGAAAACGATTATTAGTTCATCCTCTGAAGTAGAAACTTCAAAGGATGACAAACCCCCCTCCCCCACAGCCCCTAGGGCAAGGGTTGAAAGTTATGCCCTGGGGTATATAAGGCTTATATAGAAAGGGTGATGGTATAAACGTTGGAGGGGGCTCATTGGATTCGTAATCAGAAGTTCTAATGTCCTTTTTAAGATTAAGAGTGATCGAAGGGTGGATACCCCTCCCTCATCTCGTATTTTTCCGAAACACATCTGGTAGAAATTTTGAGATTGCCATTTGTTGGCATAGAAACTTCAAAAAAGGCTCATTCGGTTGGAAATTGAAAGGGATAGTGACTTTTTTGTTAGTCAAAAGTGATTGGAGGGCAACAGGCCCTTCCCCCACGTATCGATTCCAAAAACACATTCAATCAAAGTTTTGAGACAGCCGTTTTGCTCACCATAGTTGAATGGTCTGGAAATTGTCTTTGAAACCCCCATAACTTCTCAAGAACAGAACATAATTTGCACTTTACTAGAAAAAACGGCTTTGGATTGTCACTTTAGTATACATGCTTTTCTTAAGAAAGACTTGTTTTTTTTTTATTTAATCTAGTAAGATACGATGGAAAATGCAATAGTTTATATACAATATACAATAGTTATAATACATTATATAAAGGACCGGTATAGCATTATAAATTGGGATTATGTAAGTTTCATCCGTATCATCGTTTTATCAAACAGTTCGTGGTAACGAACTGTAGTAAGGAGCGACCCGGCTCAATAGTAACCGAAACTCTAAAAAATGAAATTTTAATACCGATAGTTACATTAAAAGAATCAAATTTTGATGCTGATTTTAAATATATAAGTTTCATCAAGATCAGTTATACGCATAAAAAGTTACGAGCCTGAGAAAATTTGCCTCAATTTACAAAATAGGGGGAAACACCCCCTAAACGTCATACAATCTTAACGAAAATCACATCATCATATTCAGCGTATCAGAGAAACTTCTTGTAGAAGTTTCAAGCTCCTATCTACAAAAATGTGGAATTTCACATTTTTTGCCAGAAGACAGATCACGGATGCGTGTTTGTTTGTTTTTCTGTTTGTTTTTTGTTGTTTTTTTTTTCAGGCGTGATCGTATCGACTGAGTGTTCAGTCGTATTGACTGAAAAACGTTAAGATTGTATGACTTTTAGGGGGTGTTTCCCCCTATTTTCTAAAATGAGGCAAGTTTTCTCAGGGTCGTAACTTTTGATGGGTATAACTGATCTTGATGAAACTTATATATTTAAAATCAGCATTAAAATGCGATTCTTTTGATGTAACTATTGGTATCAAAATTCCATTTTTTAGAGTTTCGGTTACGATTGAGCCGGGTCGCTCCTTACTACAGTTCGTTACCACGAACTGTTTGATAAAGTTCTTTCAAATCATCATAGTTTTCTTGTCATTATGAACTTTTATTTTTAAGGTTACGGAAAAAACAGTTACCATTTCTGAATCACTGTCAGATAGCCATTTTTCTTATTAGGTAGCTTTGTTTTTAAACGCGTTTTTTTATTTTCGGTAACTTTGGGCTATGGTTCATCTTTTAGTAGTCATAAGCCATTTGGTAACAATTACTGCAAAGAGCAGGTTGGCGCAGAGGAAGTATGTAGGGCCTTTTTAAGAGTTAAAGGCACAGTGGGCCTTTGACTCAGGGGCTGAGGGTTTGAAACCTCAAACTCGGTTATAAGTCCAACATGTTTTCAAAGTGCCAAGCTGCTCTTAAAACAAGAAAAAAAAGAGAATTGCCATGTTCGGCTTTTGCAAGGTTGCAGTTGTCACTGTGCAGCCACTGGAATTATGGTTAATCTAACATACAGGAAAAAGCCTACAGTTCTTTTTCAATTAGATTACAAAATTATAAGACGAACCACAGGGAATAAAACAGCAGAATTGGTTAGCAAAATTTATATAGATAGAAGATGAGCTATCAAACATCTGTTTATGATGTTCTGATTCACAGGAAAAACTCTTTCTAAACTAGAATATTAATAGATGAACAAAAGGGAATAAAACACAGGTAGCAAGTTTTAAAAAATATTTGTGTTCCATTATTTTGTCAAACGATAATTGTTAGTTCCATCATCAAGCATGGTATCATTTATTTTAAAATCTTGGAATTCGGCAAATTGTTTTTGTTGATTGTAGAAGGGGCACTATCTGATTAAAGTTGTAACAATTTTGACTATCTGATTGACTAGATGTAACAATTTCATTTAAAACTAGTCTGTCAGCACGCGTTGTTGTGGCGCTGCGTGCCACAGCAATGCGTGGCGCACCAGCAACACGTGGGGTGTCAGTGTTTTTCTTTTGCACCCCAGCAACAGGTTGTAACACCTTCGAATTCGAAAGAGAGCATGAAAGCCAATGTACTGCGGTAACTGTTAATACAGATTCTATTATTGAATATGTGATCAATGTACAGTGATTTTTTTTTTAGTTTCTTTTTAGCTGTTTTTTGTTTTATTTAGTTTTAGATTTTTTGTTTTTTTATTTCTTTTTAGTTTTTTTAATTTTTTTAATTTTTTTTTGTTTTTCTTTTTTTATTTTTTTCCCAATCCCTCCCATCGATCCAACCCAACCCCACCTTCCATCCCCAAATTCTGTATTCAGATTTACACCGCATTTTTCTAATGATTGCCATTGAGCTTAGTTTTTCTTTTTTTTTTCCTTTTTTATTTTTTATTATTTTTTTAGTGTTGGTCTGTTTTCTGTTTATTTTTTTTTCTTTTTTGCTTTTATTATTTTTTTTTTGTTTTTCTATTTTTATATTTTTTTATTATTTAGTTTTTTATTTTTTGTTAGTTTTTCTTTTTTTAGTTTTCTTCTTTTTTAGTTTTTTTTCTTTTTTTTGTTTTACTTGTTTTTCAAGGTGGGGGACAGTAATTCTCCTTTACTAAGTTTCTGACCATGTTGATTTCAATGGTATAATAAATACCAAAGAGGGATTTTAATGGTTTTTCAATGTGCGGGACTGTAATTCTCCCGTGTTAGGTTTTGGACAATTCTGATTCCAATGCAGTTTTCATTTTGATCAGACGCCAATTTCGAGGGACATTAAGTTTTTGTCAAAATCATCGTAGTTTTCTTTTCGTTAAAAACTTTTATTTTCAAGGTGGACAGGAAAAATAGTTACAATTCATGAATCACTGTCAAGTGGCAAATTTTCTCATTTAGCAGTTTTGTTTAAAAAATGAGTTTTTTACTTTTGGTTACTATGGGCTGTGGTTCGTCTTTTGATGGATTGCGGCTAAAGCTGGAACCTTTTAATTAAAAACATGAAGTGGCCACCTTCGTCTTTTATTAGGTTGCAGCTATCGCTGCGCGACAACTGCAAACCATACTAAAGTAACACACAGCAAAAAGCCTACGGCTCTTTCCAAACTAGAATATTAATAGACGAACAAAAGGGAGTAAAAAAGTCGGTAAAATATGTTTTGGACTGTGGTTCATCTTGTGATAGGTTGCAGCTACAGCTTGAACCATTTAATTAAAAACAAGAATTGGCCACCTTAGTCTTTTATTAGGTTGCTTCTATCGCTGCGCGGCAACTGCAAACCATATTAAAGTTTGCAAAAAGACCCCATCCCAGGCAGCAAGTTTAAAAAATATTTTTGTTCTATTATCTTGACAATTGATAATTGTTTTCCTCATCATCAGGAATGGTATCATTTATTTTAAAATCTTAGAATTCGAAAAATTTTTGTTGATTGTAGAAGGGGCACTATCTGATTTCAGTTATTGCTGCAGCAACGATCTTGTATACAAAAAGACTTTCTTTTTGCAAAAAATTGACATTACTTTACAAATGGTTTTTTCTTACTTATAAAAGTGCTAGATGTAACAAGTATATTTAAAATGAGCTATCAAACATTTCTCTATTATGTTCTGATAGCCTGACACCCCGATGAAAAAGAAAAAGAAAAAAAGGGAGATATATTAGTGCTAAAAAACCAAAAGATATTTTTGTAATTCTCCTATACTAGGTTTTTGACCATATTGATTTCATTGGTGCAGTTTTTGTTTCGATCAGACACCGATTTGAAGAGTTATAAAGTTTTTTTTCAAATCACCATAGTTTTCTTTTCATTATAAACTTTTATTTTTAAGGTTAGCGGAAAAAATAGTTACCATTTCTGAATCACTGTCAGATAGCCATTTTTCTCATTAGGTAGCTTTGTTTTTAAACGCATTTTTTTATTTTTGGTAACTATGGAATATGGTTCGTCTTTTAATCGTCTTATACCATTTGGTAACAATTACTATGAAGAGCAGGCTGGTACAGTAAAAGCATGTGGAGCCTTTAGCTCAGGGGCTGATGGTTCGAAACCTCAAACTGGGATATAAGTCCAACATGTTTTCAAAGTGCCAAGCTGCTCTTAAAACAAGAAAAAAAAGAGAATTGCCATGTTCGGCTTTTGCAAGGTTGCAGCTGTCACTGTGCAACAACTGAAACCATGATTAATGTAACGTACAGGATAAAGTCTGCAGTTCTTTTTCAATTAGATTACAAAATTATAAGACGAACCACAGGGAACAAAACAGCAGAATTGGTTAGCAAAATTTATATAGATAGAAGATGAGCTATCAAACATCTGTTTATGATGTTCTGATTCACAGGAAAAACTCTTTCTAAACTAGAATATTAATAGATGAACAAAAGGGAATAAAACACAGGTAGCAAGTTTTAAAAAATATTTGTGTTCTATTATCTTGTCAAACGATAATTGTTTGTTCCATCATCAAGCATGGTATCATTTATTTTAAAGTCTTGGAATTCGGCAAATTGTTTTTTGTTGATTGTAGAAGGGGCACTATCTGATTAAAGTTGTAACAATTTTGACTATCTGATTGACTAGATGTAACAATTTCATTTAAAACTAGTCTGTCAGCACGCGTTGTTGTGGCGCTGCGTGCCACAGCAATGCGTGGCGCACCAGCAACACGTGGGGTGTCAGTGTTTTTCTTTTGCACCCCAGCAACAGGTTGTAACACCTTCGAATTCGAAAGAGAGCATGAAAGCCAATGTACTGCTGTAGCTGTTAATACAGATTCTATTATTGAATATGTGATAAATGTACAGCGATGTTTTTTTTTAGTTTCTTTTTAGCTGTTTTTTGTTTTATTTAGTTTTAATTTTTTTTTCTTTTTAGTTTTTTTAATTTTTTTTTAGTTTTTCTTTTTTTAGTTTTTTCCCAATCTCTCCCACCGAACCAACCCCACCCCACCTCCCATCCCCAAATTCTGTATTCAGATCTATACAGCATTTTTCTAATCATTGCCATTGAGCTTAGTTTTTTCTTTTTTTCCTTTTTTATTTTTTTCCTTTTTTTTATTTTTTTTATTTTTTAGTTTTCTATTTTTTAATTTTTTTCTATTTTAGTTTTTTTTTAGTTTTTACTTTTTTGTCTTCGTTTTTGTTTTTTGTTTTTTTTTGTTTTTTTCTTTTTTTATTTTGTAGTTTTTTGATTTTTTTTCTTTTTTAGTTTTTTCTTTTCTAACTTTTGCTTCTTTTAGTTTGTTTTTCTTTTATAGTTTTTTTCTTTTTTAGGTTTTTCTCTTTTTTTAGTTTTTTTCTTTTTTCTTTTTGATTTTTTTCTTTTTCTTAGTGTTGGTCTGTTTTCTGTTTATTTTTTTTTTCTTTTTTGCTTTTATTATTTTTTTTTAGTTTTTCTTTTTTTATATTTTTTTTATTATTTAGTTTTTTATTTTTTGTTAGTTTTTCTTTTTTTTAGTTTTCTTCTTTTTCAGTTTTTTTTTCTTTTTTGTTTTACTTGTTTTTCAAGTGGGGGACAGTATTTCTCCTGTACTAAGTTTCTGACCATGTTTATTTCAATGGTGCATTTTTTTTCAAGCAGACACCGAATTGAAGGGTTATAAAGTTCTTTTAAATCACCATAGTTTTCTTTTCATTATAAACTTTTAATTTTAAGGTTAGCGGAAAAAAACAGTTACCATTTCTTAATCACTGTCAGATAGCCATTTTCTCATTAGGTAGCTTTGTTTTTAAACGCGTTTTTTTTATTTTTGGTAACTATGGGCTATGGATCATCTTTTAATATTCATAAACCCATTTGGTAACAATTAATGAAAGAGCAGGTTGGCAAAGTGGAAGCATGCGGGGCCATTAACTCAGGGGCTGATGGTTCGAAACTTCAGACTGGATTATAGGTCCAACATGTTTTCAAAGTGCCAAGCTGCTCATAAAACAAGAAAAAAAACAAAAAAAACAGAATTGCCATGTTCGGCTTTTGCAAGGTTGCAGTTGTCACTGTGCAGCCACTGGAATTATGGTTAATCTAACATACAGGAAAAAGCCTACAGTTATTTTTCAATTAGATTACAAAATTAAAACCCGAACCACAGGGAATAAAGCAGCAAAATTGGTCAAATATGGAACCATATCCCATGGAAGTAAGGTTCAAAGTATGTTTGTGTAATATTATATTGTCAAAAGATAGGTGCTTGTCGCATCATCAAGCATGTTATGATTTACTTTGATCTTTATAATTCAAACAATTATTTTTTGTTGATTATAGAATGCAGTATATGCAGCAATTTCCTTTTTAGAAAGAGCCGACTCGATGTAGCGAGCCGGCTCTTTCTAGAGCGACTAGTTGTAGTCATTTCCTTTAAATGAGGCATTAAACATGTTTCTATGATGTTCTGATAGCCTGCTAGCCCCGGTGGAAAAAAAGGAGATGTACCATTGTAACAAATACCAACGAGGAATTTTAATGGTTTTTCAATGTGCGGGACTGTAATTCTCCCGTGTTTTTGTCTCAAGTTTTATAAGTAAGTTTTTCTTCTTACTTAAAAGAGACTAGATGTGACAACTTTATTTAAAATTTTATACATATATAGATGAACTACCAAACATCTCTCTATGATGTTCTGATAGCCTTTTAACCACAATGGAAAAAAAAGAAAAAAGGGAGATATATCTGTTCTAAAAAAAAAAGTGATTTTACTTGTTTTTCAAGGTGGGGGACAGTAACTCCCCTGTACTAGATTTTTGACCATGTTGATTTTATTGGTGCAGTTTTTGTTTCGATCAGACACCGATTTGAAGGGTTATAAATTTCTTTCAGATCACCATAGTCTTCTTTTGATTATAAATTTTTATTTTTAAGGTTAGCAGAAAACATAGTTACCATTTCTGAGTCACTGCCAGCTAGCCATTTTTCTCATTAGACAGCTTTGTTTTTAAACACATTTTTTTTTTGGTAACTATGGGCTATGGTTCGTCTTTTAACAGTCATAAACCATTTGGTAACAATTACTACAAAGAGCAGGTTGGCACAGTGGAAGCATGCGGGGCCTTCAACTCAGGGGCTGATGGTTCTAAACTTCAGACTGGATTATAGGTCCAACATGTTTTCAAAGTGCCAAGCTGCTCATAAAACAAGAAAAAAAAACAACAAAAAAACAGAATTGCCATGTTCGGCTTTTGCAAGATTGCAGTTGTCACTGTGCAACCACTGGAATTATGGTTAATCTAACATACAGGAAAAAGCCTACAGTTCTTTTTCAATTAGATTAAAAAATTAAAACACGAACCATTTTTTCTCATTAGACAGCTTTGTTTTTAAACACATTTTTTTTTTGGTAACAAAACAAGAAAAAAAAGAGAATTGCCATGTTCGGCTTTTGCAAGGTTGCAGCTGTCACTGTGCAACAACTGAAACCATGATTAATGTAACGTACAGGATAAAGTCTGCAGTTCTTTTTCAATTAGATTACAAAATTATAAGACGAACCACAGGGAATAAAACAGCAGAATTGGTTAGCAAAATTTATATAGATAGAAGATGAGCTATCAAACATCTGTTTATGATGTTCTGATTCACAGGAAAAACTCTTTCTAAACTAGAATATTAATAGATGAACAAAAGGGAATAAAACACAGGTAGCAAGTTTTAAAAAATATTTGTGTTCTATTATCTTGTCAAACGATAATTGTTTGATCCATCATGAAGCATGGTATCATTTATTTTAAAATCTTGGAATTCGGCAAATTTTTTTTTTGTTGATTGTAGAAGGGGCACTATTAGATTAAAGTTATAACAATTTTGACTATCTGATTGACTAGATGTAACAATTTCATTTAAAACTAGTCTGTCAGCACGCGTTTTTGTGGCGCTGCGCGCCACAGCAATGCGTGGCGCACCAGCAACACTTGGGGTGTCAGTGTTTTTCTTTCTCACCCCAGTAACAGGTTGTAACACCTTTGAATTCGAAAGAGAGCATGAAAGCCAATGTACTGCGGTAACTGTTAATACGGATTCTATTATTGAATATGTGATCAATGCACAGTGATTTTTTTTTAGTTTCCTTTTAGCTGTTTTTTGTTTTATTTAGTTTTAGATTTTTTGTTTTTTTTGTTTTTTTTTATTTCTTTTTAGTTTTTTTAATTTTTTTTTATTTTTTTTTTATTTTTTTTTAGTTTTTCTTTTTTTAGTTTTTCCCAATCCCTCCCACCGAACCAACCCCACCCCACCTCCCATCTCCAAATTCTGTATTCAGATCTACACCGCATTTTTCTAATGATTGCCATTGAGCTTAGTTTTTTCTTTTTTTATTTTTTTTTCCTTTTTTATTTTTTTTCCTTTTTTTCAATTTTTTTATTTTTTAGTTTTTCTATTTTTTAATTTTTTTCTATTTTAGTTTTTGTTTTTTAGTTTTTACTTTTTTTGTCTTTTCTTTTTTGTTTTTTTTTGTTTTTTTTCTTTTTTTTTATTTTGTAGTTTTTTTGGTTTTTTTCTTTTTTAGTTTTTTCTTTTCCAATTTTTGCTTTTTTAGTTTTTTTTCTTTTTTAGTTTTTTTCTTTTTTAGTTTTTTCTCTTTTTTTAGTTTTTTTCTTTTTTTCTTTTTGATTTTTTTCTTTTTCTTAGTGTTGGTCTTTTTTCTGTTTAGTTTTTTTCTTTTTTGCTTTTATTATTTTTTTTTAGTTTTTCTTTTTTTATACTTTTTTTTATTATTTATTTTTTTATTTTTTGGGGGACAGTAATTCTCCTGTACTAAGTTTCTGACCATGTTGATTTCAATGGTGCATTTTTTTCAAGCAGACACTAAATTTAAGGGTTATAAAGTTCTTTTAAATCACCATCGTTTTCTTTTCATTATAAACTTTTAATTTTAAGGTTAGCGGAAAAAAACAGTTACCATTTCTTAATCACTGTCAGATAGCAATTTTCTCATTAGGTAGCTTTGTTTTTAAACGCGTTTTTTTTATTTTTGGTAGCAATGGGCTCTGGATCATCTTTTAATATTCATAAACCCATTTGGTAACAATTAATGAAAGAGCAGGTTGGCAAAGTGGAAACATGCGGGGCCATTAACTCTGGGGCTGATGGTTCGAAACTTCAGACTGGATTATAGGTCCAACATGTTTTCAAAGTGCCAAGCTGCTCATAAAACAAGAAAAAAAAAACAAAAAAAAAATTGCCATGTTCGGATTTTGCAAGGTTGCAGTTGTCAGTGTGCAGCCACTGGAATTATGGTTAATCTAACATACAGAAAAAAGCCTACAGTTCTTTTTCAATTAGATTACAAAATTAAAACACGAACCACAGGGAATAAAGCAGCAAAATTGGTCAAATATGGAACCATATCCCATGGAAGTAAGGTTCAAAGTATGTTTGTGCAATATTATATTGTCAAAAGATAGGTGCTTGTCGCATCATCAAGCATGTTATGATTTACTTTTAATCTTTATAATTCAAAAAATTATTTTTTGTTGATTATAGAATGCAGTATATGCAGCAATTTCCTTTTAGAAAGAGCCGAATCGATGTAGCGAGCCGTCTCTTTCTAGAGCGATTAGTTGTACTCATTTCCTTTAAATGAGGTATTAAACATGTTTCTATGAGTTTCTGATAGCCTTTTAATCACAATGGAAAAAAAAAGAAAAAAAGGAAGATATATCTGTTCTAAAAAAACAAAAAGTGATTTTACTTGTTTTTCAAGGTGGCGGACAGTAACTCCCCTGTAATAGATTTTTGACAATGTTGATTTTATTGGTGCAGTTTTTGTTTCGATCAGACACCGATTTGAAGGGTTATAAATTTCTTTCAGATCACCATAGTCTTCTTTTGATTATAAATTTTTATTTTTAAGGTTAGCAGAAAACATAGTTACCATTTCTGAGTCACTGCCAGCTAGCCATTTTTGTCATTAGACAGCTTTGCGTTTAAACACATTTTTTTTTGGTAACTATGGGCTATGGTTCGTCTTTTAACAGTCATAAACCATTTGGTAACAATTACTACGAAGAGCAGGTTGGCACAGTGGAAGCATGCGGGGCCTTCAACTCAGGGGCTGATGGTTCGAAACTTCAGACTGGATTATAGGTCCAACATGTTTTCAAAGTGCCAAGCTGCTCTTAAAACAAGAAAAAAAAACAAAAAAAAAACATAATTGCCATGTTCGGCTTTTGCAAGGTTGCAGTTGTCACTGTGCAACCACTGGAATTACGGTTAATCTAACATACAGGAAAAAGCCTACAGTTATTTTTCAATTAGATTACAAAATTAAAACACGAACCATTTTTTCTCATTAGACAGCTTTGTTTTTAAACACATTTTTTTTTTGGTAGCTATGGGCTATGGTTCGTCTTTTAACAGTAATAAACCATTTGGTAACAATTACTACAAAGACGACCATTACAATTACCACAAAAAAAGAATTGCTATGTTCGCCTTTTACTAGGGTGCAGCTGTTGCTGTGCAAACGCTGGAACCATGATTAATGTAACATACAGGAAAAAGCCTAGTTCTTTTTCAATTAGATTACAAAATTAAAAGAGGAATAGCAAATTTGGCTAAATATGGAAACATATCCCAGGGAAGTGAGTTTTAAAGTATGTTCGTGTTATATTATATTGTCAAAAGATAAGTGTTTGTCACATCATCAACCATGTTATGATTTACTTTGGATTTTTAAAATTCAAAAAATTATTTTTGTTCATTATAGAATGCAGTATATACAGCAATTTCCTTTTAGAAAGAGCCGACTCGATGTAGCGAGCCGGCTCTTTCTAGAGCGACTAGTTGTAGTCATTTCCTTTAAAATGAGTTATTAAACATATTTCTATAATATTCTGATAGCCTGCTAGCCCCGGTGGAAAAAAAGAGATGTACCATTGTAACGAATACCAAAGAGGGATTTTAATGGTTTTTCAATGTGCGGGACTGTAATTCTCCCGTGTTAGGTTTTGGACAATTCTGATTCCAATGCAGTTTTCATTTTGATCAGACGCCAATTTCGAGGGACATTAAGTTTTTGTCAAAATCATCGTAGTTTTCTTTTCGTTAAAAACTTTTATTTTCAAGGTGGACAAGAAAAATAGTTACAATTCATGGATCACTGTCAAGTGGCAAATTTTCTCATTTAGCAGTTTTGTTTAAAAAATGAGTTTTTTACTTTTGGTTACTATGGGCTGTGGTTCGTCTTTTGATGGGTTGCGGCTACAGCTGGAACCTTTTAATTAAAAACATGAAGTGGCCACCTTCGTCTTTTATTAGGTTGCAGCTATCGCTGCGCGACAACTGCAAACCATACTAAAGTAACACACAGCAAAAAGCCTACGGCTCTTTCTAAACTAGAATATTAATAGACGAACAAAAGGGAATAAAAAAGTCGGTAAAATATGTTGTGGGCTGTGGTTTATCTTGTGATAGGTTGCAGCTACAGCTTGAACCATTAATTAAAAGCAAGAATTGGCCACCTTCGTCTTTTATTAGGTTGCTTCTATCGCTGCGCGGCAACTGCAAACCATAATAAAGTTTGCAAAAAGACCCTACCCCAGGCAGCAAGTTTAAAAAATATTTTTGTTCTATTATCTTGACAATTGATAATTGTTTTCCTCATCATCAAGAATGGTATCATTTATTTTAAAATCTTAGAATTCGAAAAATTTTTGTTGATTGTAGAAGGGGCACTATCTGATTTCAGTTATTGCTGCAGCCACGATCTTGTATACAAAAAGACTTTCTTTTTGCAAAAAATTGACATTACTTTACAAATGGTTTTTTCTTACTTATAAAAGTGCTAGATGTAACAAGTATATTTAAAATGAGCTATCAAACATTTCTCTATGATGTTCTGATAGCCTGTTAACCCCGATGAAAAAAAAAGAAAAAAAGGGAGATATATTAGTGCTAAAAAAAACAAAAAAAATTTTTGTAGTTCTCCTGTACTAGGTTTTTGACCATATTGATTTCATTGGTGCAGTTTTTGTTTCGATCAGACACCGATTTGAAGAGTTATAAAGTTTTTTTCAAATCACCATAGTTTTCTTTTCATTATAAACTTTTATTTTTAAGGTTAGCGGAAAAAATAGTTACCATTTCTGAATCACTGTCAGATAGCCATTTTTCTCATTAGGTAGCTTTGTTTTTAAACGCATTTTTTTATTTTTGGTAACTATGAAATATGGTTCGTCTTTTAATCGTCTTATACCATTTGGTAACAATTACTATGAAGAGCAGGCTGGTACAGTAAAAGCATGCGGGGCCTTTAGCTCAGGGGCTGATGGTTCGAAACCTCAAACTGGGATATAAGTCCAACATGTTTTCAAAGTGCCAAGCTGCTCTTAAAACAAGAAAAAAAAAGAGAATTGCCATGTTCGGCTTTTGCAAGGTTGCAGCTGTCACTGTGCAACAACTGAAACCATGATTAATGTAACGTACAGGATAAAGCCTGCAGTTCTTTTTCAATTAGATTACAAAATTATAAGACGAACCACAGGGAACAAAACAGCAGAATTGGTTAGCAAAATTTATATAGATAGAAGATGAGCTATCAAACATCTGTTTATGATGTTCTGATTCACAGGAAAAACTCTTTCTAAACTAGAATATTAATAGATGAACAAAAGGGAATAAAACACAGGTAGCAAGTTTTAAAAAATATTTGTGTTCTATTATCTTGTCAAACGATAATTGTTTGTTCCATCATCAAGCATGGTATCATTTATTTTAAAATCTTGGAATTCGGCAAATTGTTTTTTGTTGATTGTAGAAGGGGCACTATCAGATTAAAGTTGTAACAATTTTGACTATCTGATTGACTAGATGTAACAATTTCATTTAAAACTAGTCTGTCAGCACGCGTTGTTGTGGCGCACCAGCAACACGTGGGGTGTCAGTGTTTTTCTTTCGCACCCCAGCAACAGGTTGTAACACCTTCGAATTCGAAAGAGAGCATGAAAGCCAATGTACTGCGGTAACTGTTAATACAGATTCTATTATTGAATATGTGATCAATGTACAGTGATTTTTTTTTTTTAGTTTCTTTTTAGCTGTTTTTTGTTTTATTTAGTTTTAGATTTTTTGTTTTTTTTTGTTTTTTTTTTCTTTTTAGGTTTTTTAATTTTTTTTTAATTTTTTTGTAGTTTTTCTTTTTTTAGTTTTTTCCCAATCCCTCCCACCGAACCACCCCCACCCCACCTCCCATCCCCAAATTCTTTATTCAGATCTACACCGCATTTTTCTAATGATTGCCATTGAGCTTAGTTTTTTCTTTTTTTATTTTTTTCCTTTTTTATTTTTTTCCTTTTTTTCAGTTTTTTTTTATTTTTTAGTTTTTCTATTTTTTAATTTTTTTCTATTTTAGTTTTTTTTAGTTTTTACTTTTTTTGTCTTTTCTTTTTTGTTTTTTTTTGTTTTTTTCTTTTTTTTATTTTGTAGTTTTTTTTGTTTTTTTTCTTTTTTAGTTTTTTCTTTTCTAACTTTTGCTTTTTTTAGTTTGTTTTTCTTTTTTAGTTTTTTTCTTTTTTAGTTTTTTCTCTTTTTTTAGTTTTTTTCTTATTGATTTTTTTCTTTTTCTTTTTCTTAGTGTTGGTCTTTTTTCTGTTTATTTTTTTTTTCTTTTTTGCTTTTATTATTTTTTTTAGTTTTTATTTTTTTATATTTTTTCTTTATTTTTTCTATATTAGTTTTTTATTTTTTGTTAGTTTTTCTTTTTTTTAGTTTTCTTCTTGTTCAGTTTTTTTTCTTTTTTGTTTTACTTGTTTTTCAAGGTGGGGGACAGTAATTCTCCTGTACTAAGTTTCTGACCATGTTGATTTCAATGGTGCATTTTTTTCAAGCAGACACCGAATTGAAGGGTTATAAAGTTCTTTTAAATCACCATAGTTTTCTTTTCATTATAAACTTCTAATTTTAAGATTTTCGGAAAAAAAAAAAAACAGTTACCATTTCTTAATCACTGTCAGATAGCCATTTTCTCATTAGGTAGCTTTGCTTTTAAACGCGTTTTTTTATTTTTGGTAACTATGGGCTATGGATCATCTTTTAATATTCATAAACCCATTTGGTAACAATTAATGAAAGAGCAGGTTGGCAAAGTGGAAGCATGCGGGGCCATTAACTCAGGGGCTGATGGTTCGAAACTTCAGACTGGATTATAGGTCCAACATGTTTTCAAAGTGCCAAGCTGCTCATAAAACAAGAAAAAAAAAACAAAAAAAACAGAATTGCCATGTTCGGCTTTTGCAAGGTTGCAGTTGTCACTGTGCAGCCACTGGAATTATGGTTAATCTAGCATACAGAAAAAAGCCTACAGTTCTTTTTCAATTAGATTACAAAATTAAAACACGAACCACAGGGAATAAAGCAGCAAAATTGGTCAAATATGGAACCATATCCCATGGAAGTAAGGTTCAAAGTATGTTTGTGCAATATTATATTGTCAAAAGATAGGTGCTTGTCGCATCGTCAAGCATGTTATGATTTACTTTAGATCTTTATAATTCAAAAAATTATTTTTTGTTGATTATAGAATGCAGTATATGCAGCAATTTCCTTTTAGAAAGAGCCGACTCGATGTAGCGAGCCGGCTCTTTCTAGAGCGACTAGTTGTAGTCATTTCCTTTAAATGAGGTATTAAACATGTTTCTATGATGTTCTGATAGCCTGCTAGCCCCGGTGGAAAAAAGGAGATGTACCATTGTAATAAATACCAAAGAGGGATTTTAATGGTTTTTCAATGTGCGGGACTGTAATTCTCTCGTGTTTTTGTCTCAAGTTTTATATGTAAGTTTTTTTTCTTACTTATAAAAGAGACTAGATGTGACAACTTTATTTAAAATTTTATATATATATAGATGAACTACCAAACATCTCTCTATGATGTTCTGATAGCCTTTTAACCACAATGGAAAAAAAAGAAAAAAAGGGAGATATATCTGTTCTAAAAAAACAAAAAGTGATTTTACTTGTTTTTCAAGGTGGGGGACAGTAACTCCCCTGTACTAGATTTTTGACCATGCTGATTTTATTGGTGCAGTTTTTGTTGCGATCCGACACCGATTTGAAGGGTTATAAATTTCTTTCAGATCACCATAGTCTTCTTTTTATTATAAATTTTTATTTTTAAGGTTAGCAAAAAACATAGTTACCATTTCTGAGTCACTGCCAGCTAGCCATTCTTCTCATTAGACAGCTTTGTTTTTAAACACATTTTTTTTGGTAACTATGGGCTATGGTTCGTCTTTTAACAGTCATAAACCATTTGGTAACAATTACTACAAAGAGCAGGTTGGCACAGTGGAAGCATGCGGGGCCTTCAACTCAGGGGCTGATGGTTCGAAACTTCAGACTGGATTATAGGTCCAACATGTTTTCAAAGTGCCAAGCTGCTCTTAAAACAAGAAAAAAAAAAACAGAATTGCCATGTTCGGCTTTTGCAAGGTTGCAGTTGTCACTGTGCAACCACTGGAATTATGGTTAATCTAACATACAGGAAAAAGCCTACAGTTCTTTTTCAATTAGATTACAAAATTAAAACACGAACCATTTTTTCTCATTAGACAGCTTTGTTTTTAAACACATTTTTTTTTGGTAACTATGGGCTATGGTTCGTCTTTTAACAGTAATAAACCATTTGGTAACAATTACTACAAAGACGACCATTACAATTACCAAAAAAAAAAATAAATATGTTCGCCTTTTACTAGGGTGCAGCTGTTGCTGTGCAAACGCTGGAACCATGATTAATGTAACATACAGGAAAAAGCCTAGTTCTTTTTCAATTAGATTACAAAATTAAAAGAGTAACAGCAAATTTGGTCAAATATGGAAACATATCCCAGGGAAGTGAGTTTTAAAGTATGTTCGTGTTATATTATATTGTCAAAAGATAAGTGTTTGTCACATCATCAACCATGTTTTGATTTACTTTGGATTTTTAAAATTCAAAAAATTATTTTTTGTTCATTATAGAATGCAGTATATGCAGCAATTTCCTTTTAGAAAGAGCCGACTCGATGTAGCGAGCCGGCTCTTTCTAGAGCGACTAGTTGTAGTCATTTCCTTTAAAATGAGTTATTAAACATATTTCTATGATATTCTGATAGCCTGCTAGCCCCGGTGGAAAAAAGGAGATGTACCATTGTAACAAATACCAAAGAGGGATTTTAATGGTTTTTCAATGTGCGGGACTGTAATTCTCCCGTGTTAGGTTTTGGACAATTCTGATTCCAATGCAGTTTTCATTTTGATCAGACGCCAATTTCGAGGGACATTAAGTTTTTGTCAAAATCATCGTAGTTTTCTTTTCGTTAAAAACTTTTATTTTCAAGGTGGACAGGAAAAATAGTTACAATTCATGAATCACTGTCAAGTGGCAAATTTTCTCATTTAGCAGTTTTGTTTAAAAAATGAGTTTTTTACTTTTGGTTACTATGGGCTGTGGTTCGTCTTTTGATGGGTTGCGGCTACAGCTGGAACCTTTTAATTAAAAACATGAATAGGTCACCTTCGTCTTTTATTAGGTTGCAGCTATCGCTGCGCGACAACTGCAGACCATACTAAAGTAACACACAGCAAAAAGCCTACGGCTCTTTCTAAACTAGAATATTAATAGACGTACAAAAGGGAATAAAAAAGTCGGTAAAATATGTTGTGGGCTGTGGTTCATCTTGTGATAGGTTGCAGGTACAGCTTGAACCATTTAATTAAAAACAAGAATTGGCCACCTTTGTCTTTTATTAGGTTGCTTCTATCGCTGCGCGGCAACTGCAAACCATATTAAAGTTTTCAAAAAGACCCTACCCCAGGCAGCAAGTTTAGAAAATATTTTTGTTCTATTATCTTGACAATTGATAATTGTTTTCCTCATCATCAAGAATGATATCATTTATTTTAAAATCTTAGAATTCGAAAAATTTTTGTTGATTGTAGAAGGGGCACTATCTGATTTCAGTTATTGCTGTAGCCACGATCTTGTATACAAAAAGACATTCTTTTTGCAAAAAATTTACATTACTTTACAAATGATTTTTTCTTACTTATAAAAGTGCTAGATGTAACAAGTATATTTAAAATGAGCTATCAAACATTTCTCTATGATGTTCTGATAGCCTGTTAACCCCGATGAAAAAAAAGAAAAAAAGGGAGATATATTAGTGCTAAAAAAACCAAAAAGTATTTTTGTAATTCTCCTGTACTAGGTTTTTGACCATATTGATTTCATTGGTGCAGTTTTGTTTCGATCAGACAACGATTTGAAGAGTTATAAAGTTTTTTTTTCAAATCACCTTAGTTTTCTTTTCATTATAAACTTTTATTTTTAAGGTTAGCGGAAAAAATAGCTACCTTTTCTGAATCACTGTCAGATAGCCATTTTTCTCATTATGTAGCTTTGTCTTTAAACGCATTTTTTTATTTTTGGTAACTATGGAATATGGTTCGTCTTTTAATCGTCTTATACCATTTGGTAACAATTACTATGAAGAGCAGGCTCGTACAGTAAAAACATGCGGGGCCTTTAGCTCAGGGGCTGATGGTTCGAAACCTCAAACTGGGATATAAGTCCAACATGTTTTCAAAGTGCCAAGCTTCTCTTAAAACAAGAAAAAAAAAGAGAATTGCCATGTTCGGCTTTTGCAAGGTTGCAGATGTCACTGTGCAACAACTGAAACCATGATTAATGTAACGTACAGGATAAAGTCTGCAGTTCTTTTTCAAGTAGATTACAAAATTAAAAGACGAACCATAGGGAATAAAACAGCAAAATTGGTCAAATATGGAACCATATCTCAGGGAAGTAAGTTTCAAAGTATGTTTGTGTAATATTATATTGTCAAAAGATAAGCGTTTTTCGCATCATCAAGCATGTTATGATTTACTTCAAATTTTTATACTTCAAAAAATTATTTTTTGTTGATTATAGAATGCAGTATATGCAGCAATTTCCTTTTAAAAAGAGCCGACTCGATGTAGCGAGCCGGCTCTTTCTAGAGTGACTAGTTGTATTCATTTCCTTAAAATGAGGTATTAAACATGTTTCTATGATGTTTTGATAGCCCGCTAGCCCCGGTGGAAAAAAGGAGACGTATCATTGCCACAAATACCAAAAAGGGATTTTAATGATTTTTCGAGGTGGGGGACGGTAATTCTCCCGCGTTAGATTTTTGACCATGCTGATTCCAATGCAGTTTTCATTTTGATAAGACGCCAATTTTGAGGGATACTAAGTTTTTGTCAAAATTGCCTTTGCTTTCTTTTCTTTAAAAGCTTTTATTTTCAAGATGAACAGAAAAAAATAGTTATTATTCTTGAATTACTGTCAAGTGGCAAATTTTCTCATTTAACAGTTTTGTTTCAAAAATGTTTTTTTTACTTTTTATTTTTACTTTTTAATTATTTTTATATATCTATTGGCATCAAAATTCCGTTTTTAGATTTTCGGTTACTATTGAGCCGGGTCGCTCCTTACTTACCGTTCGTGACGACGAACTGTTTGATAATATTCTTAAACTTCAACCTCTACACAACTATCTTACTTTTTCATGTAACAATAAATTTGTGTATTTGGAATCCGTATCCTTACAGAGATTTGAAAATAAACGGCTGTTAAGGGCATGGCTCTTAATAAAATAATTCTGAGTCTAAGCTCTTAATTCTGGTGCCAAGTTTTTTTCAGCAAGCGCCTCTTGCAGAATATGGCAGTGAATAAAAGTTATATGATTATAATGAGCAGCTTGACCAAATGACTCAAAACTAATATGTTTGTCCGTCATTGCTCCTACCCCGTCTGTGCATATTCAACAGTATTTTTTCTTTCCAAACCTTCAGTAATAAAAATTTGTGAACTTTACAATATATTTGTGTCTTTTCCTGTAGTATGGTCTTTATAAGGACGAAAAAATAATAATTCTTCATCCACGAACCTTTATAAATGTACCTGACTTATAATAACAACTGAGCCAATTTGGTAATATCAGTTGTTTCGTTCAACTGAATTGAAAGTTTTGGGTTTTCTTTAATTCTTGTAAGAAGTTGCACTAGTTGGTCCTTGTTAGTATTGACTAAAAGAAAACAAGATTTTTTTAACTGAAAGTTAGGAGCGACATTAAGACTTAAAACGAACAGAAATTATTCCGCATTTGAAAGGGGATCTCCCCTCCTCAACGCATTAGTCACCACTCTTCGATGGTTGAAGAAGAGGCTTCAAGTCTCTGCCCCTCTTCTCTAAAAAAAAAAAAAAATATCGAGACATTAAATTTTTCCAACAAAAAAAAAATCTGATTTATATACATCCGCTTCCAAAAGTTGTAGGATTGTTTTCATAAAGGAACAGAATACTAAAAATACTAATGTGGAAGCCCTGATGGGTATGCAACCACAATATATTTCCGCTAAAGTGAAAATATTTTTCTCATAAGACAGGTTTAAGGGTGCTACCAGGAGGGCAGAGAACAAGTTAGATATTTAGACGATTTATTTAAACTAGAATATGAAGAAAAACATTAATTTTGTGTAACTTATTCACTTAGAGTTAGTAAACCCAATATAGTTGAACAGATTTGAGTCCTTAAGTATCTAAATCAAATCATTACACGTTTACGTCTTCTTAGTACTGTACAATTATAAAGCAAGAGAAAAATCACACACAATCACTTCTTAAAAAGATATACACGCAGTTTTATCAAGTGCATGGTATCAATCGCCCAGTCAGCACCTTAAACAGTCTTGGCTAATGTCCTAAAAAGAAAAATTATTTTAATACCAGTTCAAGTTTTCAGTGTATGTACACAGAACGGTTTTCATTATAAAAAAAAAGACACGCCATCAATGCTGAGGTTGAAGTTTGGTTTCTTTTTTTAATGTGTTCTCTATATTGTAAAGTGCTATCCAAGTCCATTAGTAACTGCACAATTATAAAAAACAAAAATTCTTAACAAAGATGCGGGATGTAAAGTATTTTACATACTAACTAATTAAAAATCTAAAACAGTTGTATTCTTATTCCCAGAAAACATAATACTGAGAAATGTTTTCCTTGCATTTTTTTAAATATCATTTGTCTTTTATTTTATCGTTTAATGATCAAACGATACAACAAAACAAAACAACACTAAACCCGACATTGTCAGTTTCAGGCAATCGCGCGTCTTTTTAAAAAGTATTTTCTAGAGAGAGTCTTAACGCAATTAAAGATTTTGTTACAATACATATTTTTGATTAGTCAGACTAGCAGTCATTTGATAAAATCAGTAGTGAAATTTCACGTTAATTTTGTACTTTGCCCGCAAATGGTTCCTGAGCTCTCGGAAATACCGTTTTTAAATAAATTATAAAAAAACTATTAGAAAATTAAACACTTTTCCTAGTACCAAAAACAATGGCACCAACTGGAGGGGGGCAAGGTTTCACCCTTAGATTGAAAAAACATCCCCCCAACATTTCCGTGAATTGGTGCCACTGACTGGCAAAGCAATAGAATTTTGGCTTCTGTTAAAGGTAAGATATTGTACACATTGAAAACAGGAGCATCTGTTGAAAAATTATTTACAAACATCATAATTTGGTTTGTATTGCTGACTTTAGTGGAATTAAAAAAGGCATTTTTTTTATTTTAATTCAGCAGTCTAAATGAAAATTACGCTCTTTTTGGATTACACTTCAATGTTACTAAAGACAAATTAAGTAGTTTTATAACAGTTTCAGCACAATAGACATTTATCAATTGAACAGTCCACAATCAAATTGGCATTGTGTCAATTGAATCCAAGTGACAACCTAGTGGGGAACACGAGTACTAATGGTTGAAGAAGCTCCTTTAAATTTCATACAAAATAACGTGGCAAGGACTGCCAAAATTTCCTGCTACAGAAATTCCACTAGAGAAATTGCTAAAAAAGTTTTTGCAGAGTTTACTACAAATCAGTGCGAGTGTTCAATACCAAATCTGTAACGGAAACGAAATGAAATATCAGTATTTTTTCTAATAAAGCCTGGTTTTTTCAAACCACCTATTTGTTCTAAGTACTCCTTGTCCTACTCTTTTCTACAAGTAAAATCAGGCTAGATTGGTATGCATGCGGCAAGCAACATTTCAAGGACACAAAAGTTAAAAATATCTAGTGAAGCATTAGACTCCACACTGACCAAGTCACAACAGAAAAACGGCCATCAAGAAAGGGTATGACAGAACTGAGGGGTTCGCAGGTCTCGACTGCTTTATTTTATAGCTAGTCTACGGGGTTTCCGTGCAAATTTCTGCTTACTAGTCATCATTTTCTTGCTGCAAACTGCGCAAATATCTGCTCCAACTCCATAGCACTGGAAGATGGCGTTGTTGGTGACAGTAAACTTGATTGTCTACTCAAAGATGTGAAATTTCTCTCTTCGTCTACAGAATAGCTATTGCCGTCATCAAATTCAGATTGTATGAACTGAAACACTTTTGAAGGAATGGAATGACGGTTAATTCTACTACGTCTCAAGACTACAGATGTTGATTCTGATTCATCAGCCAGAGATGGAGCCTCAGAAGCAGTATCAACTAGTGAGGCCTCAGACCGAGTGCAGACTGATTGTACAACTTGATCACCTTCAGGCTCATCGGTTAAGATCCGAAAAAGCCGACAATGAACCTTTTCACCACCAACCATCTCATGTTCACCATTTTCCTCAACAGAAGTGGCACTTGAAATGGCGCTATCAGAAAAACTTGAAGCTTTTTTAACTTTTAGTCTTGGATCCTTTTCTGTAGATCTAGTTTGTGTTGATACTTCATTTTGTTTCTTCTTCTTTTTCTTGTTTCTCTTCGATTTCTTTTTTAATTCTGTTGCATTAATCACAACAACTTCTTTCAAATTAGCTTGGTCTTTGACTTCTATATCAACTGTTTGAAGTCCACTGGCCACAGCCTCAAGTTTTTCAGCAGCACTGTGAATATCCGTGCACATTTCATCTAGTTTTTCAACTGAGCTTATATTTGCTTCTTTTAATGGAAGATCATTGATAATATCGTGCTCAATAGCATTTTTCCTTTTAGGTTTTGGTGGTGGGACAGGAGGCCGCTTAGTCGTAGGGAGTGGTTGATCACGACAGGGCTGAATGGTGCTTGGTCTGTCGTTCTTTACAGACTGGGATATAGAAAAACTGACACTTACATCATTAGTGATTTTAGAAAGGTTTTCATTCGTAATATTATTACTGCTTTCAAAATTCTCAACTAATGTACTAACTGATTTTCTTCTATTTCCTGTTGGTAGCAGCTCCTCGGAAGATGTACTAGGCATTATCAAGCTGGTATCCTTTTCCAAACTTATACTCCCTCTTGGAGTATCGAAAGCATATGTTTTGCTTGACCTGGGGCTGTCAAAACTATCAACTATAATCACTGGCTTTTGGAAAGTATTTTCCTGAGTATACATAGAAGATTCCGGCAATGATAAGTCTTGATGCCATCGATGAATCACCACCGGCTGATCTTCTACATCTATTTCATCGTCGTCATTTTCATTTTCTTCACCAGCGTTATGGACAGTATTTAGAAGACTTGAAGCTGCGCCATGCGCCAAGGAAAGAAGCTGGTGAAGCCGTGTCGACAAGGTGTCGGAGAGAATCTGCGAACCCCTCTTAGACAAAGAGGACATATCATTCGAGGCATCTGGGGTTTCGGATGTTAGTTGGTCAGTATGGAAAACAGGTTCCGATCTGAGCTCTTCTAAATAAAGAGAAAAATTGGGTTACACAATCCATTAGTAGCCTAAAATAAATTGTGGGGTAAATGAATAAAACCGAATGAAGTGAATAAAAGGTTCTTTTAAAAGAAATTGATAAATGAATTGAAAGCAAAAGAAAAAAAAACACAAGGTGGAAACTACTTCTGATTTTAATGTACCAACCACCTGTAGGAGACAATTTCTAGAATGTGCTGATGCTTGCTCAAATAATTGTGTATCAATTAAGCTTTTGGGAACATTTTAGAATTAGCTTCGTCGAATTGGCTTCGAAAAAATTAGTTAATGTTCTTAGAACACTAAAGTTTCTTGAAGAACTAATAAATTTGGAAAAGTGGATTTGCTCATTTTGATTTTGAAAGGAACCATTTCTGAAATTTAGGTACCGAGAGGTGAAACTTTGAAGTTTTAGCCATAAGAATATAAAAGTATACTAAAAACTTCGGTGCAATGTAACTTCTTCTCATTTTCGGTCATCTTTTTCAGCTCGATTTGGCAATTCAAATTGTGACCTTTATGTGGTACACTAAAGGTATATTAAACACTTCATTTATAACTTGGAATTTTATAGATACATTTTGTGTCACACCGATGTATAAATAATAACAAAAACAAATATACAATTAGAGAACTCTGAAACGCATGATTCAATTTAAAAATAAAAAATATGGTGGTATTGACCACATGAAGGAACACACAAACTTGCAAAAAAGAAAAACAAATGAAAAGAATAAAATTTAAAAACTCGGAATGATTTGTCGAATGAAAAACCAATAATTTTTTTTCTTCTCCAAAACTTTTTATCGCACATTTGAAACAGTGACTATACTAGAAGTTTCTTGTTCAAACAAACAAGAAACACCAAATCCTTGTTCAAACAAACAAGTTTCTCATTCAAATAATATAGGCCGCTATGGAAAAAAAAACATAGGCAGTGCAGCTGCGCTGCCTAAGTAAAAGAGCGATGTGGGCACAAGGTACTATTTTTTTTCACAAAAGCGCTTTGTATAGACGGAGTTTCCGTAGAAACTTCGGAAGGAGCTCATTCGACTGGAAATTGAAAGTTCTAGTGCCCTTTTAAGACTCAAAGTGATTAGAGTGCTACCAGTCCTCCTCCCACGCCCATCAATTTTCCCAACACATCCAACAAAAATATTGAGATAGTCATTTCGTTCAGTTTGAAACTCCAGTAACTATGTCTTTGGGGATTGCACGGCCCTCTCCCCCACTAATTTCAGGGCAAAGCTTTAAATAATACAATTCGTCGATTATTTTCTTACAGAATACGTTATTAAGAAAGATTGGCATGTTTGACCTTTACTTTCCGAAAAGACGAAGGGCATTCAGGTGAGCCTTGCAGAGAATGTTGAGGGGAGTGTTGAGCTAAATCAAAACACTTTATTTGCATATGAGTTGTCATAAGAACGTAACTCAGGAATGACTGAGTATATTAATTTGGAACTCTCTGGTAATGATAAAGGAGATGATCAATTGTACAAAAAGGCAATATTTACATCCTACTACTACTACTACTACTACTACCACCATTACTATGTACATGCTACTACTGCTATTCATACTGCTGCTACTACTGTTAGTACTAATACTTATGCGACACTATTACTGCTACTACTGCTCCTACTACTACCTTTACTACTATGGTGCTAGTGCTATTAAGGCTAAGTGTATGAATGTGAAAATTCGAGAGAATATTGACAGGACACTTGAAACAAATCAAAACACTCGTGTATGCAAACTGTCAAAAGGGTGTACTTCAAAAATATATTTGGGTAATACGTTGGAACTTTCAGAAAATGCTGAAAGGGGTAGATCAATTGACAAAAAAGCCATTTTGTCCATGCTACTACTAATACTACTACCACTGCTACTTTTACTACTACTACTACTACTAAGCTACTCCAACAGCTACTTCTGTTGCAACCACTTGTCAGACTAAGAGCATTAAGATGAAAAGGGCGTTAAAAGGGGGTAAAAAAAGCGTGTCAGCAATATTTTGGAATGGCTCACCGTAACAAGATGAAACTTCCGGGCTATCAAGAGGGGGATGTTCAACTAACCAAAAGGCAACATGTACGTGCTACTATTAATACTGCTGCTACTACTACTATCACTAATACAGCGCTACTACTGCTACTACATCTCCTACTACTATTAGTACTACTACGATATTAGTACTATTAAGGTTAAGCGTATGAATGTGAAAATTAGAGAGAATATTTAGGGGAAATTTGAACTAAATCGAAACAACTACGTGCATGCAGACTGTCAAAACGGCGAATCTCAAGAATGGATTTGGGTATTAAGTTGGAACTTTCAGAGAATACTTCAAGGGGAAGACTAATTGCCAAAAGGCAATGTGTGCAGGCTACTACTAATACTACTTCCACCGCTTGTTTTACTACTTCTACAACCACTACTATTCCAGCTACTACTTCTATTGCAGCTATTTCTAAGGCTAAGAGTATTAAGATGAAAATTTCAGGAAGTGTTAAGGGGGAAGCTGAACTAAATTAAAACTATGAATACACAAGTTATCAAAAGGGGATATCGGCAATGAAATAGCAAAGGCTAATTGTATTAAGCTGAAACTTCTTGGGCTTGATGAGGGGGATTTTCAAATGACCAAAAGGCAATATGTTAATACTATTGCTGCAGCTAGTGCTAGTGCAATTACTGTTAATGCCATTGCTAGCCCTACAGCTAGTATTACTAGTACTACTACTACTCCTATTACTGTGACTGCTACTACAACTACGCGTAAGGGTATGAAGGTGACATTTTCAGGGAATATTGAGGAGGAAGTTGAACTGTATCACAATACGCCAAAACGACAATGCAGCAATATCTTAGGAACTGTTTGATATGTGAAGTTGAAACTAACAGGTGTTTTTGTAGGGGATGCTGAACTAACCAAAAGGCAATATTTGCATCCTGATACTACTGCTTTACTACTACTACTACTAATACTACTACTACTTTTACTACTGCTACTGCTACTGCTACTGCTAGCAAATTTAAGGCTACTACTATTAATTTTAATGCTACTGTTATTATTACTGGTACTGCTACTACTGCAAACTAAAGTTAATGGTATTAAGGCGAATAATAAAGTAGTTCTAAACTAAATCGAAGAACACTATGCAAATGAACGGTGTCAAGAGGAAGCATCAGCAAATTTTCAGGAACAGTTTATGGTATTAATTTGAAACTTTCAGCGTGTGTTAAGGAGTATGTTGCAGAAAACCAAAGGTGCTATGTGCATACTGCTGCTAATGCTACTACTGCTACTACATAAGCTACGAGTATTAAGATGAAGCTTTCAAGGAATATTTAGGTTGATATTTAACAAAATCAAAAAGAACTATGAGCATGTTACAATAGATTGTAAAAAGGATGAAACAGCAATGTCTCATGCACGGCTTGGATTATTAAGTTGGATCGTTCAGGGTGAGTTGTACAGATTCTGAATTAACCAGAAAGCACTATGTTTGTGCTATTAGTGCATCTATTACGAATGCTGTAACTAATGACGTTAAGAGTATGAAGGTGAAACTTTTACGGAACGTTTAGGGGGAGTTTGAATTAAACCAAAAAACTATAGCCATTCAGTTTTTCAAAAGGGCGTATAAGCAATATTGTAGACAGCGTAGCACTATTATAGATAGCAATATAAACAATAAATAGCAAGTAGAAGAATGGTGAATGTTTTTCACATGACAGCGAAATTCTAAATTTTAAATGAATATTTCGACCCTCTATCCAAGGGCCGTCCACAGCTTAACACAATTGTGTTATGCTACATTTGTACATTATTTGTATATTTTGCGTATTTTCATTTGTGTTATGCTGAGGGCGGCCACTGGACATAGGGTCGAAATATTCATTTAAAGTTTGGAATTCCAAAGTCTTACTAAAAAAAAAAAATTCCCTATTGTTCTACTTGTTATTTGTTGTTTATGATGGAAAGGCAGTGTGGTCTTGCTATTTAAGATAGCAATATCATAGAAACTTCTGAAGGAGCTAATTCGATTAGAAATTAAAGCTCTAGTGCCCTTTTCAAGAGTCAAAAGTGATTAAGGGCAAGCAGCCCTCCTTCGAAGCCCATTAGTTCTCCAATCGCATCTAACTGAAATTTTTAGATAGCCATTTTGTTCGGCATAGTTGAACGGTCCATTAATTATGTCTCTAGGGATACTGGGTATATCAACCCCTCACAACGATGCAATTTGCCCATTTTGTTTTGAAACTAAAAGTTGCTTTAAAACTAAATAAAAAAATACTTTGTGTTTTTTTATATAGTTGCCAATAAGACATCCCAGCAGTATCCCAAGAATAACTGAGGGTATTAAGTTGAATCTTGCAGGGCTGCTACTATTACTACTTCTGCTCCTAAAATTGAACTCATTCAAAAGAGTGTAAGCGTATCCAGGTTGTCATAGAGCATAGATACAGTATGGCTGACGTCCCCATTCCTTCTGAAGACCCCGACATAATTCACACTTTACAGGAAGCATAATACATTTAAAGTTTTCACTTTTTTAACTTTAATAAACCAGAAATTGTCGAGACTTTACGTAATAAATATCAGCATATGTATATTTAACTAGCAATTCAAATTCATGTGTTGTTTTTTCAGTTAAGTTTAAATTTATGTTCTGATCTTCAGAAGCAATGGGGGGGGGGCAAGCCCTAATCATGCTAATTTCTGCTCGTTTTGAGTTTCGACTCGGTTATTTACTGTAATTTTGGTTCGGTTTGGGTTTCATTTACTTATTGATGGTTATTTGTGATAGTTTTACGCTTGAAAAATTAATTTAATCTAATTTTGCTAATTTCAGGGTTAATGTAGCTTACTTTTCTTTGAAGAACTTACTTTGCTTAAAGCGTCTTTTCAATTCATTTTTGTTCGTTTTTTATTGACATAACCTTTTTCATTGAAAAAGGAAAGAATATTTGTCTGCTCATTTATGGTTTAATGTAGAGCTTTACTTTTCTTTGAAAAACTTATTTTATGGGAAGTTTTTTAAAATTAAACTTCTAGAAAATACTGAAATGCCTTTTTTTGTTTCTTTTCACGCTACTGTTTCACTTTCTGGCATCAAGAACCATTTTGTTGATATTTTGAGACGTCTCGCTTTTTCAACAGTTCGTGGTAACAAACTGTAAGCAAGGAGTGACTCGGCTCAATAGCAACCGAAACTCTTAAAAACAGCATTTTGATAACAAAGACACATCAAAAGAATTGGTTTTTATGCTGATTCCAAATATATAAAGTTCACTAAGTTTAATGATACCCATCAAGAGCTACGAGCCTGAGAAAATTTGCCTGATTTTCGAAAAAGGGGGGGAAATACCCCAAAAAGTCAAGCGGTCTTAGGGAAAATCATAACTTCAGATTCAGCATACCAGAGAACCGTAATTATTCAAGTTCCTGAATATACAAAAAGTAGGATTTTGCTTTTTTTTTGCAACCAGAAAGATCATAGATACGTGTTTATTTGTTATCAATTTTTATTTTTCAGGCGCCATCATGTCGAACCAGTGACTTTTTGTCACAATTCTTTTTTTCCCCAGGGGTGATCGTATCGACCCAGTGGTCCTAGAATCTTGCGAGAGGGTTCATTCTAACGGAAATGAAAAGTGCTAGTGCTCTTTTTAAGTGACCAAAAATATTGGAGGGCACCTCGGCCCCCTCCCACACTAATTATTTTCCCAAAGTTACCGGATCGAAAATCTGAGATAGCCATTTTATTCAACGTAATCGAAAAACGTTATAACTATGTCTTTGGGGACGACTTACTCCCCCACAGTCTCCGTGGGAGGGGCTACAAGTTACAAACTTTGACTAGTGCTTACATATAGCAATGGTTATTTGGAAGTGTACAGACGTTTCCAGGGGGATTTTTTGGTTGGGAAGGGGGGAGAAGAGAGGAATATATTGGGAGAACTTTCCTTGGAGAAATTTATCATGGGGGAAGAAAATTTCCATGAAGGGAGCGCAGGATTTTCTAGCATTATTTAAAAAAAACAATGAAAAAATAAATATGAAAAAGTTTTTTCAACTGAAAGTAAGGAGCAGAATTCAAACTTAAAACGAACAGAAATCATTACGCATATGATGGGCTCACCTCCTCCTAATACCTCGCTCTTTACGCTAAAGTATTTTAGTAATTTCAACTATTTATTCTACGGCTTTTGTGATTCAGGGGTCATTCTTAAGAAATTGGGACAAAATTTAAGCTTTAGTGTAAAGAGCGAGGTACTGACGAGGGGGTGGACCCCCTCATATACGTAATAAAAACATGAGAATACAGAAGTTCATTACGTAAGCTAATTTATAAGTTACGTATATCTTTTACTAATAAAAACGTCCGTAAAAAATTAAAAGTTCTAGTTGCCTTTTTAAGAAACCAAAAAATCGTAGGGCAACTAGGCCTCCTCCTCCGCTCCTTTTTTTCTCAAAATCATTTGATCAAAAGTATGAGAAAGCCATTTAGCCAAAAAAATAAATATGCAAATTTCGAAGGTCTTCGAAGTTATCTATGCAAATTTCGTTTTAATTATTCATCTGCGGAGAGCCAAAATCAAAACATGCATTGATTCAAAAACGTTCAGAAATTAAATAAAAAAAAAGTTTTTTTAACGGAAAGTAAGGAGCGACATTAAAACTAAAAACGAACAGAAATTACTTCGTATGTGAAAGGGGCTGCTTCCTCATCAACGCCCCGCTCTTTACGCTAAAGTTTTTTATTGTTTTAAAAAGTAGAGTTAAGAGAAAGAGTTAAACTTTAGCGTAAAGAGCGGGGCGTTGATGAAGAAGCAGCCCCTTTCACATACGAAGTAATTTCTTTTCGATTTCAGTTTTAATGCCGCTCCTTACTTTCTGTTAAAAAAAAACTTGTTTTTTTATTTCATTCCGTATACAAAAGGGGATGTCCCCTCCTCAACACCTCGCTCTTTACGCTAAAGTTTGACTCTTTGTCAAAACTCTACTTTTTAAAACAATAAAAACTTTAGCGTAAACTGCGAGGCGTTGAGGAGGGGACAGCCCCTTTCATATGCGGAACAATTTATGTCCGTTTTAAGTTTTTATGTTGCTCCTTATTTTTAGTTAAAAAAAAGTTATTTTTTATTTTACCTTTGAACGTTTTCCAATTAATGCAAGTTTCGAGTTTGACTCACCGTACAAGAACAATTAAAACGAAATTTTCGTATTAATTTTTGCTATTTTTTAACTAGTAATAACCTTGTAATGCCCTAAGTTTGATTTTTGTTCCAGCTATTTAAGAATGACTCTTGAATCACAAAGGCTGTTGAATTAGAATAATAACCTCTTTTAAAAGTTAAAAAAAACTTTAGCGTAAGAGGGAGGTATTGAGGAGAGGCGACCCTCCTAATATACATAATAATTTCTGTTCGTTTCATGTTTTAAATTTGGTCCTTACTTTCAGTTGAAATTTTTTTATTATTAAATTTCTGGTCGCTTTTTAAATAATTTCGTATATGAATTCTGGCAATTTCCACAAATATAAAATTTCCCCTGAAAAATTCACTCCCTGGAAACTTCCCTCCCCATGGAAAATCATCCCTATGGAAAATCCCAACGGCAGAAAATTCGCCCCTCTCCCGCCCGAAAACTGTATGCATACTTCCCAATAACAGATACTATTTATAAACAATCGGCAAATTTTGTTACTTTAAGACCGTTTCCCAGGGGCCGTGGGGGTCATGATATCTCCAAAGACATAGTCATTCAGCCTTTCAAATATGCTACACAAAATGGATATCTCAAAATTTTCATCGGACGATTTTGAGAAAAAACGGGGCATGGGAGAGGGCCTTGTTGCATTTCAATTTTTAGTCAGTTAAGTTTAGTCAGTTTACTTAATTATTAGTTTCTGCTCAGTTAAAAGGGCATCCACCAGCAGAAGATTTTCCCCTCCCCCGCCCGAAAAATGTATGCATACTTCCAAATAACAAATACTATGTATAAGTAATCGGCAAATTGTGTTGCTTCGAGACATTTTCTCAGGGGCTGTGGGGGCTATGATATTTCCAAAGGCATAGTTATTCGGCCTTTCAAATATACTGAACAAAATGGCTGTCTCAAAATTGTGTTATTTCCTCAGGGGCTTTGGGGGTCATGATATCTCCAAAGGCATAGTTATTCGGCGTTTCAAATATGCTGAGCAAAATGGTTATCCCAAAACTCTGATCGGACGATTTTGAGAAAAAAGGGGCGTGGGAGAGGGCCTTGTTGCACTCCAATTTATCTGGTCAGTTAAAACGGGCACTAGAGTTTTTAATTTTCATTCAAATGATTCCTCTCCCGATATTCCAGGACCACTGGGTCGATATGATCACCTCATATGAAATCCCCTCATATGATCCCCATTTCATATGATCACCTCATATGAAAAATGTATGCATCGTTTCGAATAACAAATACTATTTTATAAGCAATTGATAAATTGTGTTGCTTTAAGACGTTTCCTCAGGGGCTGTGGGGGTCATGATATCTCCAAAGGCATAGTTATTCAGCCTTTCAAAAATGCTGAACAAAATGGCTATCTCAAAATTTTGATCGGACGATATGTTTCCCTGTTTTCGAGAATAAGACAAATTTTCTCAGCTTCGTAAACTTTGATGAGCAACACTAAACTTAATGCAACTTTTCTTTGAAATCAGCGTAAAAATCAAATTATTTTGATGTATCTATTTGTATCAAACTTCCGTTCTTTAGAGTTTTGGTTCTATTGAGCCGGGTCACTCCTTACTTACAGTTCGTTACCACGAACTGTTTGATGTTTTTTTTTGAAGAAATTTGAGAATTTAGCGTAAAGACCGAAGATTTTAGTTGTAGAAGTTGGTCAGCTAAGTTTAGACAGTTTAGTCAGTTATTAGTATTTGGTCAGTTTAAAGGGCATCCACCAGCAGAAAATTCGCCCCTCCTCCGGCCGAAAAATGTATGCATCGTTTCGAATAACAAATACTATTTTATAAGCAATTGATAAATTGTGTTGCTTTAAGACGTTTCCTCAGGGGCTGTGGGGGTCATGATATCTCCAAAGGCATAGTTATTCAGCCTTTCAAAAATGCTGAACAAAATGGCTATCTCAAAATTTTGATCGGACGATATGTTTCCCTGTTTTCGAGAATAAGACAAATTTTCTCAGCTTCGTAAACTTTGAAGAGCAACACTAAACTTAATGCAACTTTTCTTTGAAATCAGCGTAAAAATCAAATTATTTTGATGTATCTATTTGTATCAAACTTCCGTTCTTTAGAGTTTTGGTTCTATTGAGCCGGGTCACTCCTTACTTACAGTTCGTTACCACGAACTGTTTGATGTATTTTTGAAGAACTTTAAGAATTTAGCGTAAAGACCGAAGGTTTTAGTTGTAGAACAATTTGCTAAGTCTAAGAATTTGTTTCAATCCAAATAACCATGAACTTTCCTAAGAAATCTGCCAACGATATTTGAGCTTTTACTAAGTTGTCTTAGTATATATGAATGAAACTGCCAGAATAAACAGTATACACTCCTAGAATGTTCAACATTTGTTTTGTAATAATTTGTTTGTGCTTTTCATAGCATGAACTCATTGATAAATAAATTACAGGATAATTATTTGCAGACAATTTTTTTTTATATTAAAGAAGTATCAGCATTGCTTTAAAAAGGGGGGACATAGTACTTCAAATATATGTAAAATTTCAGACACATACCACTGGGATTAGTTCTCGCATCTCTTCGAACTCCTGAAATAAAGAAAATGCTGTGTTCAGAAAAGATACATTTTATATCAATAAGTGGCATAGGGGCAGGACTATAAAATTGGGTACTACCAGGGTATAAACTTCCATAGGCGTCGACCTTTGGTGGCCACAAAAAATGTCTGAAGTGGGAGGCTTGCAACAATTTCTCCAAGCAGGAGGTAAAGGATTGAAAATAAAAAAAAAGGATTAAAAGGAATAAAGGATTGATATTCAATTTTATCATAAATTTTTAAGATGTAAATTTAAAAAAAATACAAATAACAAAAGTATAATTTAAAAAAAAAGAAATTTAATTTAGTTTCAGCTCTAAAATTTTGACAAGACGACACGAAACAATTTGTTATTTACTTATGTGACAAGCTCTGAGACTGTTCCAACAGTTCCATGTCAAGTTATTTCTAAATCGCATAATTTTAATTACTCAACAGCCAGACTCTCCCACCTAAGTGACTCATATCTAAGTAAACTAAATCTCTCATTTCTGCTCACTGCAAACACAGTAAACACCAAAAAATACCTTATGGATGGGGGAAATTTTTTAATTGATTAAAAGCTCCAATTGTAATTAAGAGAGGGTTCAGGCGAACCAGGCCCAGAACAGTAACTTTAGAGATACAAGCTCTCCAAGTTAAGCTAAAAAAAAAACTATAACTGAATAATATAATTTTGTAAGATGAGTAAGCAACTGTAAAATAATTTTTGGTAGAGGTGATGATAGCATTCCAGCATATACTGAGAAAAAAATGCACGACAAAGTAAGTGAATTGGTTTTATGTTGCTATGTAACTTGTAAATCATAAAGCCCCTCGAGCACTGCTGAAATACCTCGGACAGTCTTAAGATAACACCTTAATCCATGAAAACACTCTCAGATATTTTAAGCTGTTGAATATGTAAAAAAAAATTGACTTAATACTAAATCCATACCTTATACCCTGGCCGAATCCTTACAAGCAAGCTACATACCAGTAGATGCAGCTAGTAACCTTGTCAATAATAATTATTTCGCAGCATGATCATAACATATTAACCTCTTTTCAAGGTGCTCTACTTCGCAATGATTTAACTGCTTATGTTCACTATGATTATTTTTATTTCACCGCGACAATGAACCTTTTAACAAATCAAATTTAGATTAGTTTTAAGAAGAAGCATAATTTATTGTGCTCTAGGATTTGAAAATAGCATTAGGCTGCCTGATCACTCTAAGCAGAATCACAAGTTCATCACTTTTATTAGTGCCAATAATATTAACCATTTACAATGACCAGTGACAATATGTGTCAGTATATCAAAAAGAAATCGACACAAACCCGTCTGCTCAAGTACATCAGCTCCATATACAAGCTACAAGCTTTTTTACATAGTAGATACAAGCTCTTTGGTTTATTATATCATAGCATTTAAAAGCTCTTTGGCGGAAATTCAAAAGGCATTGTGAAATTTATTGTGAAACCCCGATTTAAAAACTTAGATTAACCTCCTTCCTCAAAAGAAGCAAGCTCTATTCGTTTAGTCAATTCCCTCCTTTGTCATTTGGCTCCAACTTTTTTCTTTGTTTCCTGATAGCCGATCAATGTTGTTACTTTTAAAGGTGCACCATGTATGAAAGCTAATTCTGTATTACGTTGTCCTAAGACACAAACTTATTATTTGTATCTGATTTATTTGATGGTAAGAACAACTTGGTCCCAGAAATGATTTTTTCCTCGCTTGAAATGCAGATAAGAGCACAAATACATAACAATTCTCCCTGTGTTTGAGCGTGCTATATGGTTCTTGCTTGCGAGTCACTCTTCATGATAGAAATGAAAATAAATGTCTCATGACCTCAAATATATGCCAGGAAAAAGATGACCATAGCTTAACAACCGATTGTTAAACCACAAATATAATCTATAGCAGAACACTGATAATGTAAAACTTGAGAATAATAACTGAATGTATAGGTAAACATAGCGATATGAAATTTACCAACATAGCAGATATGTTTATTTAATTTAAGACGAATCCGGATGAAAAAAATATGCAAGCCTCTGAAAATCCATTACGCGTTCCCTTGGCTCAAGGTGCTTACCCCATAAGTTTCAAGAGGATATAAGCCCCTTAATTGACAGAATAGAGAAAGGAAAAACTACTACTGCTGTTGCTACCACTAACAACTCACAGCAGCACCAAGCCGTCAGAGGCCAACACAGCTACAAACGCTCTTCCTTCATCACAATATATTCAAAGCTTCCCTCTTTACACCCTCCCAAGAAGCTACAACTTCCCTTATATATTTCTTTATGACCTCCTCCCACCCCATTCAGGGACAACTTGCTTTTCTTTTGACCCTAGACGGTTGGCAAACAAGGAGGATCTTTGGCAATCTGTCATGCTTCATCTGCAGAACCTGTTCTAATCATCTCAACCTTTCACTCATTATAACCCTAAAAAGCTGGATTGAACCCTACTGTTCATACAACATAGTGTTTGAAATACTGCGAGTCAGACGGGTACCCAAAATAATTCGTTGGCAATTTCTTTGGAAAACATCTAACAAATCTAACATCTAACATCTAACATCTCAATCGTATTTGGGACCGCCCATGCTTCAGAACCATACTTGATCACTGTCATCATTGTAGCTTCCAATATTCTAATCTTGGTTCGCAGACTTATATTTCTATTTTTCCAAACTTTTTTCAACTATGAAAAAAAAAATTCTTGCCCATTATTCTATTTTTAACATCTTCAATGCACATAATTTTGACAATTTATTATTAATACTACCTAGGTAGGCGAAGCCGTCCACTTGATTGATCTTCTCGTTACCCGACATCACCTCTTCACTTCTTCCCTGTCTTAGCTACTTAGTCTTTTTAACATTAATTTTTAAACCTATTCTTGCTTTTTGAACTCTCAAAAGTACAAGCTAAAGATACTTGCCGCGTAATTTTTTAGTCGTTGGGTGAACAAAATCTGCATAATATGCTGTAAAATATTTTGGTAAGCTTTCTAGATGGAGGGGCTACTGGCCCACTTTGTGCCTCAAATCTTAAGGATTAATGATTTTAGTTTTTTTATGTGTATCATATGCCAACCTTTCTACTAAAAAGATGGTGGTATTTAGGGGGGGGGTTGCGGGGAGGTGAAAAAAGGGGCTACAGTTTACTTTAACTTTATGATCAAAGTGAATGAAAGCTTCTGCTATATTTTAATTCAAACAATGACCAACATGCCTATCTATCAGCTACGCTTTTGAGCCCGTGTAAAAATCCTGTTTTTGGATCTCTAAAGTTTCCTCGTTACAGTTACGAGGAGATATTTTGGCGATGGACCCAGGGAACCGTTGCATATGTTAAGCACTTTTAGATTTCAGCATAACTTTAATTTAAGCTTAGTGCCTGCCTTCTTGTCTGCAAAAGCAGTACCCCATTTGATAACAGGGACATGTCTCGAAGAAGCAAAAGCCACTCTAAGAAAACTTCAGATTATCATCTCTGACATCCACTTCATATGACATACAATAAGCTCCGGTGCGAAGAGAAGCTAAAACTATCCCTTGTAGCCCCAGGCAACAGTCATATGTAGCTATTCAAAATATAATGCGCATTGACCAATCTTATCTGAGGTCCACACATTTTTATAGAATTCCTGGAGCTAAATATTAACGACCGTTTTGCAAACAAGCAAAATCTAGATTTATCTAGATTTGCTTGAAGAAAACAAGCAAGCAAAGAAATTAGAAAAAAACCAAATGTTACTCCTAAAGTGCTGCTATACACAAAGTGTTTTCAGAAAGAGGTAAGTAAAGGGGTATAGTGATCGATCAAGGGTTTTGGGAAGGGAGGCAAATCTGGCTTAAATTTTGAATTTTTTTTTTTTTTTTTGTTCACTACTCAATGTATCGTTAGACTACATCGAAGACTACATCCAACAATACATACAAGACTAGAACGTTAAACTACATCCAAGTTTGGGGGAGGGGTATTCTCACCTCTTTTCTGAATCTAATAATGAAAGAGAATAACCTATAACATAAGCCAGAAAAATATTTTACTGCAATTTAAAAAAAAGTAATATATGGATAGATTCTATTAGCATATGCACTAAATGCAACTTACCTTCTGGGCTATCCACGGTGAAGTTCTGAAGCATTCTAAACGTCTTTGAAGGGATATGGGACCCCTTGTAGCGGGGATCACGCTGGCCATGCAGACACATATCTTCATTTACTACAAACATGCAAGATTAACATGCCATTCCACGACATATATGTAGATTTAACTCTATCTACGTATCACAGACAAATGAGCCAAACATAAAGTCTTTTTAAAAATAAAATTAGGCAAAAAAAGCACACTTTACGTCCTTATTGTAAACGAAAGTGTTTTTTTTTTATCCTAATGTGTAATTTTATATCATTGCTCAGATTTGTGATTTTTTCCCTTACAAATTGTAATATAATTCGAATCAGAATTTAAAGTAACGTGATAACAAGCTATTTCATCACGAAAAAATTCATTCAATTGCATAGCCAGGCATGTAAGACGCAGAGGAGCTCCTGGTCCTCTTTCTTTTTCCTCCCTCCTTTCTAGAAATCCTTTCTAGAAATACTTAGTTGTGTACAAAGTTACTCTCCAGATTGGAACTGAAATTCAATCAGAATCAGAGCTTTTATTTTCTTTTCAGAGGCAGCGCTAAGTGCTTCCTATGTAGGTCTTGAAATGACTTACGATATTATTATTTTGTTCCGCTATTGTCAGTATTAAACACACAGCTCAAAATACAAATCGTTTTCAGTAATGCGCAAATAATACGTCTGGCAAATAATCTGGCAAATAATGGTAAATAATACATCGTCTTTAGAACATTTAGGGAGCAGTACCCTACGCCGGTTTGTGGTAATTTCTGTTCGTCTTATGGCTGGGATCTGGTATATTCATCTTTGATATGGTCATATATTATCATCTCTGTTTGGGGTGTTTTATATTTTTTCTTTTAAACGCATCAAAAATTTGTTTATAGGCACGTTTGTTATGTTTTACAATTCAAACAAAAATTTCAGAGAGAGGGGCACCCCCTCCTGGTTACGCTCTTTGCTGTTAACCTTTTTATTATATTTCATTACAGTTTTCAAGAATGGAAAATACTCGTAGAATCGTAACCACATTAAGTCTTTAATTTTCTCTAATCCAATAATCCAACTCTGGCACGTACGCATGGGGGGGCCTTCGGGCCCGGCCCCCCCAAAATTTTTCGAAATGTTTAATTTCCCCATTTTTTCTTGGGATTTCTGGCAAAAGTAGGACATTTTTTAAGAATCTAGATACATGTACGAAGCTTTTTTTGGGGGGGGGGGGATTTACAGCATGCAATTGTCTGATCAAGTCACTGCCCAATTATTAACCCATTTTCTGTATAACTTTTTACCCTCTTTGAAGTAATTAGCGATTGTACTGTTATTTTGTTTTGTAAAAAGAGTTTGCTTTCCACAGCAAAATAGAATTATTCTTGATATTATGTCATTTTCATGATAAAGTACAGCTTTTAATGGATCAATTTTGGAAACTATCATTTTTCATTAAAATCGACGTTTTTGCAATAGAAGAACTACCCCCACAGCACCCATATTGCACTATTAACCCTAAAATTTCCCTTTCAGTGGGATATAATAGATTAATCACTGGTTCTAAATCGCTATGAACATAACCTGAGTCTAAAACGTACTTTTAAGGCCTCAGTCTCCTTCCCCCATCCGCTACAATACTACTGATTAAAGTTAATCTGTATTTTCCGATATACGTGCTTTTTGCATTTATTTAGTTGCTATAAAAAAGTGCTACTTTATATCTGCTGTTTTGGAGGTTTTGGCCCCCCCCCCCCGAAATAAATTCCTGCGTACGTGCCTTATCCAACTTAACCTCAGAGAATTCTTTTTATGCATTTCTGTTAAGTTTTAAAGAGCTTGGCAAAAATTAGAGGGGGGTTCAAACCCGTACCCCCTGGACACGGCCTTGAAGCTAATCAAATTTAAGGATCGCACCCTAAGTAACCACCATTCAAAAATCCTAAAATTAACTGACAAGTTAAGGACCCTTGGATATAGGAGTTAGTTGGTCAAGTCAGTTTTGAATGAGCCTTCTATTTCAGAGGGAGGATAAGAGCTATTGGCTCATTAACATGGACTTCTATTACGAATATGTATTGAAAAGGATTTCTTATAACAGTGAGAATGAACGCAAGTTGGAAAACTTATTATTTGAATATAGCGCTTACAAAGAAATTAGCTATTATTCATGAGTCTGTTATATTTTTACTAGTGATTCTTTATTTATGCTTACCTAAACTCAATCTGATTTTTTTTTCTATTGTCAGCATTGGTGATAATTCTTTGCTTTTGTCACTGCTAAGTTTTTATTTTCAAGTTAAGGCTAAAACCCTGCAACCAATATTTGGTTCAGTTGGAGAAGAGACACAGATTAAGGGAAGGGAAGAGGTAGAATTTCCAACTCAGACTTTCAGACCCCCCCCCCCCTCCACTAGATTTTAAAAAGACATTTATTTTGTTATATTCATAAAAAAACAAAGTCCCCATAGATTTTAAAAATGCATTTTTTTTTCGTCAAATAAAGTAAAAGATTCATCCCCTCCCCCCTCATATTTTCGTGAATCGGTTTCCCTGAGCAAAAATTTGTTGATACTTCCATTAGAACTGGATAGAGTTACTCAAGAGTTAATCAGAGTCAAAATAGAAAAGCACCCATAATTAATACATAACTATGACAAAGGGATTATTATGACTGGTGAAAATTATAAGCAGAATGGAAAATAAGCAGAAAGAATAACTGTGGTCAAATACTATTAATCTGATTTGGCAGCAATGACACCGACTTATGCTAGATAACGGCTGTGGCATATCTGACTTTGGAATCCACGCGAGAAATCTAAAATTCATCATAGTACATCCAAAAAAGTAAAGCTTTGTTATCATAAATACTTGTATATTTAAGAAATTACTTTTTTAATTCAAATTATTACAGGCTATAAAAAAAACATATGTGTTTGAGACAAATATTTTTTACTTTTGGTAACGTGTGGTAAAGTCTTCTCATTCTATAAATTAAATAAATTTATCCTCCTTAAATAGTTCTCAAATTTAACAACTTAAAAATCTTCAATTTTTGAAAGTACAGACCTAACGATTCTATCAGTTAATTTATAAATCTTAAAGCATTCATTTTTTCTTATTTTTACAAAATAGCTCAGCCAGCAGTATAATGAAAGCATTTAAAAGAAGCTAAAGATTCAAGACCTGCATTTGTAAAGGCTAATTCAAGATCATTTAGGAGGCCTACTTTGGTGAAGATCAATTAGGAGACCTGTACTGATGATGGTCAATTAGGAGGTCTGCGTCAATCAAGGTCAATTAGGATGCCTTCATTGGTCAGGGTCAATTTAAAGCCTAGTTTGAGACCTGCATTGGTTCATCTATTCATTTTAATTATTCTAGCAAGAGGACTTTGAGATAAGCTTATAAAAAAAAACAATTTGTTAACATTGTTACCGTTACCCAGACTTATTGGAATCGCTGAGATGCCGCAAAATATTTAAAAAATTTCTACATGCAAGTATGGTAGATAGAGTTTTGTTAATTTTAAAGTGTTTCAAATACCTGTTTAAATGAGAAGCTTTTACTATTTATGGTACTTTTTATCTTATGAAATAACATTTGAAAATATGCTGCGCATCAAAACGATTTTAGTAAACCCTGAAATTGCTTATTAGCAATTTTTTACCAACTTATCAATGAGCTTGGTCCCCAAAGTTTGCCTATGTTGTATATACTCCAAAGAGAATGGGAAATCGCCAAGAGAGAATACTCAAGCTATTTAATATGGCTCCAATGCGAATAAATAGTGCCACTTGCGGTGCAGTGTTATCAGAAAAAAATAGAAGCAATTCTTAGTAGTAGTAGTAGTAGAACAATTTTATTAGAAATAAACATTTCTTAATCAATAGCACAACATAAGCGAAGCTTGCGAGGCTGTGCTAAATTCAAAGAAAATAAAGAGACAATATGGACAATTCGTTAACATTGTTACCGTTACCCAGACTTATTGGAATTTCTGAGATGCCGCAAAATATTTAAAATACTTCTACATGCAAGTATGGTAGATAGAGTTTTGTTAATTTTAAAGTGTTTCAAATACCTGTTTAAATGAGAAGCTTTTACTATTTATGGTACTTTTTATCTTATGAAATAATATTTGAAAATATGCTGCGCATCAAAACGATTTTAGTAAACCCTGAAATTGCTTATTAGCACTTTTTTACCAACTTATCAATGAGCTTGGTCCCCAAAGTTTGCTTTGGCCCCCAAAGTTTGATGCCGCAAAATATTTAAAATACTTCTACATGCAAGTATGGTTGATAGAGTTTTGTTAATTTTAAAGTGTTTCAAATACCTGTTTAAATGAGAAGCTTTTACTATTTATGGTACTTTTTATCTTATGAAATAATATTTGAAAATATGCTGCGCATCAAAACGATTTTAATAAACACTGAAATTGCTTATTAGCAATTTAAGAACCATAATTTTATTTCGTTAAAATTGGATTTTGTTTTAAAAATTTGGGTTTTCATTTTGAAATTATTCAGAGGTAAGCGGTTAATTTGTGACTATTTTATCTGGCTAAAATTTTTATTTTGGTCAAGACGTTTATTTATTTATTTTCATTTATTTTTGAACTTAAGGAAACCATAAAAATTTTCAAGTATTTTTATATTTTCAATTATCCAATGTCAGGATGGTCTGAACACCTATTTAATTCTGAATCATTAAAGTTTAGCGTTATAAATTCTAATATAAATGCTTGATTATGCATAGAGTTTACAGACCAGTAGACGACAGACCAGTAGAGTTCTTAAGATTCATAATTTTATTTCGTTAAAATTGGATTTTCTTTTTTAATTTGGGTTTTCATTTTGAAATTTTTCAGAGGTAAGCGGCTAATTTGTGACTATTTGTTATGGCTAAAATTTGAATTTCGGTCAAGATGTTTATTTATTTATTTTCATTTATTTTTTAACTAAAGGAAACTATAAGAATTTTCAAGCCTTTTTATATTTAAATATAAATTAGATTAGGCATAGAGTTTACAGACCAGTAGACGAGCAATCAAAAGGTGACATTGAAAAGGACAATACGATACATATTACTAGGCTATCAAATAGGCCATGAGCAGTAAGAGAAGTTAGGCCCAAGACTAAAATAAAGTCAATTACCTTTTTGCTTAAACAACTCCATAAGTTCTTTGTCCCCTTCTTCTAAAACTAGACGGCGTTCTTGTGGCACGTTGGTGGAAAATCCTTGATATGAGCCTCCTGAACTATTTGACGATCGTCTTTCGGATGTTCTACGGGACTGAGGCGTATCTGTATGAACTTCAGCTTCGCGGACAGTGTGGTCTGAAGGAATAAATAGTGATGTTCTAAGAAAAGTACAAGTGTCGTAGCAAACATTATTACTCTTTTTTTCACATTTTTATTTTTGGATAAGGTATCTTTTGGTTAAAAAGCTTTAAATTTCATTCTTGCTATCGTATGGAATTACAAAATGAGAGATGTGACACCCTGTTATTTTGGGCGTAACAGAGGATGTAATAAGAGCCAAATCCGGAATTAATCGCCTAACCACCACCCCCTACACTAACAGGCGCATGTTTTAGCTTTAAACGACCCTCTTATGCTTTTTCCTAATTTCTACTATTTCCAGCACTAGAGTCTAGAGTCAACCCTACGCAATACCGAAATATAGATAGATCTTTATGTTACTTTGAGTTTTTTTCTTATATGTTGAATTTCTTAGGCTATCCTCAAACAATTCAAAAAAACATTTAGGCTAAATCTAATACAGTTTTTAGCATTTATCAAAAAATAAAAATTAGGCTATACATCCATTTAATATCCTGAAAGACGTTTTCAGGATGAAATATCCAATATTAAACCGCAAGGGTATTGGTGCAATATAATCCCCTCTCGTGAAGGAAAAATATTAGTTTCTGACTTCATTATAATGTAACTGCATTCTTGTCTTCGAGGGAGGAGGATGGAGAAAATTTTCCAAGGAGACTTCATTCTAGACAATTATTTCTAACAGCACTACACCGCCGTTGCGCCTCGGCGTGCAGTAGCACCCTCTCAGCGTTGCATACACTTTGGTAAAATTGTGGGTGGCTTAAAAAAAATCCTCGTTAAAAGTAGTCTCGCCTATAGAGATCACAATTTAAGGACAAGTTAATGGGTTTAAATATTGTTTTTTGAAAAAATGATTTTTTAATGTAACAACACTCTAAGAAAATAATCCTAAAGTTTCGCCAATTCAGTTTTATTTTTGAGATTAAATGAACGTTTTCTATTTTTTAAGCTTTATAAAAATCTAAGTTCCAACAAATTTTTAAAAAGATCTATATTATTTTATGCAATTTCCTTCCGTCTTTTCACCTTAAAAAAACCACTGTTTAAAGTCTCCGCTTGTACTACTTCCAACTGTTTTCTTTAATAAATAGACGTTACTGATTTCCCACATTTTTTTTCTTAAGGTAATTTGTTAGATATATAAAGAAGAAATATGGAAGCATAACCTTTGAATTAATTTGCATAAAAAAAAACAATGCAAATATAGCGAATATATGTCAGAGACGGAGGCAGGGGTCTAGGTGTCCCCTCCCCCCGAATTCCTAAGTTTTTCCGAATTTCCGGACGCTTTGCAGCCAAATTGTCAAATAAGATGTATTCTTTTGTTATCAACTCCCCCCCACTTCCCTGAAAAAAACTTCTGTGCATGTACCTGATCTCTGTATATTGCATAAAAAAACTAGATCACTTATAGCTTCACAGGTACTTATCTGCCCCAAAATAACGAGGAATAAAGACCCTCCTTAAAATATAGTCTGACTGAATTTGACTATAAAAGTTTATTATCCGTCACATTTCGTTTTTTAAGTCATAAGTTCTGGCACGTCTCCGTGGTTGAGTCACATGTGGTTGCGGTCTAACTAGTTTTTCTTCAGCTAAACAATTACCTTGTGTTTTGGCAAATCTGTCAAAATCGATGCCAGAAACTAATTGCAAACCGGAAAATGTTGTTAACGGAATTGGCATAGGCCTATTCTCAGTAATTGTTAAGTCAATCAAAAAATCTGTTTAGTTGAAATCTGTGTTTAGAACTTAGAACCCTCTGTAATGTCTGTTGGCTTAGAAATATAGACAAAATAATTGTCATCTTATTATACAGAATATGGTATTTCAGGATGCGTCACAGAGAAAAAAAACGGTTTCAAAAAGCTGTGTTTTCTGAGCGTTTCTTATTTCTTTTGGTTGAAACAGGAAATTTGAGCATTCCATGTTTGGGAGGAGGGTTGTCTGTAGCTTCAGATTTCACTAAAAAATTATTTTTCATTTTCACCTTTTTTCTACACAATGAAAAAAATTTACTTGTCGACATTGGTTCATCATTTTCAGACTGTATTGATTTTAATTTCACTACTTAAAATTAATTTGCACGAGAGAAATTTCTTATACTTTTTCGTAAATCTTGTCTACTGTAAATTTGTCTCAATTGGTAACTTCGAACTTAATGGAAGTTACCAAAGTCAGCAGAAAAATCATATATTTTACCAAAATTCAATATGAAGAAAAAAATTGATCAGAATTCACTATTTTGAAATCGAAACAAGGAAATTATCTACAAATTTGCGTCTATGAAATCTACACAATAAAAACTAAACCTAAAGACTAACTTTTTGAGATACGTGAAATCAATGCATAGGGAATTAGAACCAGAAATGCTTTTCTTTTTTTGCATAAGGTAAGCAACTTACATCAAATACATTGAACACAAAAAACACAAAAAAAATTAATTTTACCTGAGTTTCTTTCGTGTGAGAAGCCCTATTAAACTGTATTAATAAATCCCAAGTTAATAAATCACCATTTAGAAAAAAAATGTATTTTAGTGATATTTTGAAACTACAAGTCCCTGTAGTCAAACCCTGCACTAAACTTCGAGCGGTCTATATGTGAATTTTATTGTTTTAAGCAAATAAAATAATAACCTTCCGAGAATATAAACTTGCAAATAAGCTTTTTTTAGAAGCCTTGGTACTACTTTTACGTTCTGGAGATTATTTATCTTGAATCATATAAGAAGAAGCATTTTCACACCAAAAAGAATATAGAAATATTATGGTTTTCTAACAACTATTAAAATGACACTTTGAAACACTGACGTAAAAGTAGCATTGAATGAGTCTTTCAGAAGCCAAAGCATTCATGCTACTGAATTTCTTTATTTTCGTTTTTTTAAACATTTAAGTGGTTGGTTGACTAGTCAGATTATCATTTTCTGATGGAAGTCATATAGAAACAGAATTTAGTGAGTCGTATCGGCCAGACCTGCGCACTGGGCTGAGCGTATATTTTTGTGTGGTTAGCAGGAAATTAGAAATTTAGATTTTATTATTACTTGGCAACGATTGTTCTTCACTACGTAGCTTGATTCTGTTTTTTTTTTTTTTTCATTTTAGTATTGAACTGCTCAGTTGACTGTTTAGCTTAGTAATGCCCGAAAGAAAGCCTGCATGCTGGCAAGACCTGCAATTTGGGCTGACAGTTTTTTTTTGCTTGTTTTTTTTTTTAGCAGCAGGAAATTGGAAATTGAAATAACTTATTCTAATATAAAGCAATAGAAATAAGCGAGTTGAAAGACATTAGGATTATAAGACCAGAGGGCCAAAGACCCCTCCCCCCTTCGTGCGTGCTTGGCAAAGAGTTTCTCAGTGACAATAATCTGAAAAATTGTACTGAAAAATGCAGTATTTTAGTTACGTATAGAGCATCTTTTAATGCATCTTTATGGTTGAAAACTTTACTGAACGTGATCACCTTTACTAAAACTCATTCAAGCGAAAAACTTACTCAATCAGTAATTTGAAACTAATTTTGGGACTGTTCCACCTTAGCTCCAAAATTTGACACAACGATTTTCATGGGACCAGACTCAGAGGCTTTATTATGCTTTTATTCGAGAACACTTCGGTTGGTTATTTAATTACCACAACTCATACTCGGATTAATCTGACTGTGGATCTGTTCGGCTACATTGCCGACAATGGCAACAAATTAATAACTTACACACAAAAAAGCTGGTTTATCACTGTATTTACAGTCCAGTGATATACTTTTCTTCTATAAGTGAACTGCATCGATCCAGCTGAAGCCCACTTGGTGACGGTGATTACAGACAACCTGACTACCAACCTTCTGCAGTTTAGAATTAACACCAATGTACAAAACCAATTTTAGGTGTAATCTGAGTTGGGTGGAGATGAAAAGCAGCATCAACCTCCTAGCTAAACTCCTTTTTTGTTCACAAAATGTGGTAACAAAATAACATATGTCTGTTAAAAACTAACAGAGTTGTAAATATCTTATGGAGGGAATTTTTTACATACCTCCTGGGACCTCTTTTTTTAAATTTCTTACCAATGACCCTTTGTTGTGAAGGTGGTCAACTTGGAACAATTTAAATCTAAGCTAAGTAGGTGGGAGGTCTAGGTGAATTTTATTCTATTGGCTTTCACAGAAGAAAACTTAGCATGTATTCTTAAATTTCAACCTCTATATTTTTTTCTGAAGACTTTATATTGCGATGCTAAACTCCTTTTTTTGTTAACAATAATTATGAAATAAGATTGACGGTCAGTCCTTTTCGAAACCTGAGGGTTTGGCTTCCCATTCTGTACCAAGCTCCCTTTCTAAAAAACCTTGTCTGAGACTAAAGGACAGCGTCTCTTCACCGAAACTGTTTCCAATTTCAAATTAGCGCTAGCTAAATATTGGTATTAGTAAAATCTTATTGTGAATGAGCCTTAATACCCTATACACGCAAAATGTCATAAGTTGTAAGTGGTTTCTTTGTCAGTTTAGAAGAACTTTATCAAGATTGGAATTATCCGAAGAAAAGAGTTTGGATTAGAAACGTCTTTTAAAAACGATAGGAAATATCCAGAAAAGTAAACAAATTGGACAAAAATCATATTGATTTATTGTTACTGTGCAACAGAACAGATTTTTTAACCCCAAGGAAAAATACTTACTTGATCTAAATAATCTTTTACCACTAGTCTTCAAAAAAAGTGCTACGTATTTTAATTTGTCATTAAAAGACATATTTTTAAATATCTTACCAATGGTGTCCTCTTGCTCTGTACCATCTGTTGTGTCTGTTATTAACTGCAGAATTCTGAAAGATCTTGACTGGGTTGGGGCTCCCAGTTGCTTTGAATTAATTGGAGACTCACCACCAAGATTCATGCTAGAAAAGACAGTCATGATGGTAGTACCCAATAGGCTAGTGGTAGGCTGCAGTCTAAGGCCCCAAAACTTGATGAAATCGCCAGAAATATTTTTTCCATTTTTAATAAGGTACAACAAGTTTATCTGAGAAATGAGCATAATGTTTTATAAGTTATCACTGCCGAACAATTCACTTTTCTCAAAACAAAACTCTTACTTTAAGGAAAGGGTGTCGGAAATCTGAACATTCAATTAAAAAAGGGGGCAGATCTTGTTCTCCTTATTTGGGACTAATTATTAAGGGTAATAGACCTAAAAATCAAATTTTAAATTTAAGATAATAACCTCGGTTTGACAACCCTCTTATGCTTACTTTGACATTTCATAAAGATACACTTTCTGAGGGAGTGTCTTAATGTGGGTATGGACCGGGTGGTCGTACACCAAACCTTGAAAATTTGAGATTGCGCTGAAAAGTTGATAGACATGTCCTAAAAATATAGCTTTTGATAGTATTAAATAAAAAAAACTAATTTTTTTAGCTGAAAGTAAGGAGCGACATTAAAACTTAAAACGAACAGAAATTACTCCGTATATGAAATGGGTTGTCCCCTCCACAATCCCTCGCTCTTTACGCTAAAGCTTTAAATTGTTTTAAAAAGTAGAATTGTGGCAGAGTCAAACTTTAGCGTAAAGAGCGATGGATTGCGGAGGGGACAGCTCATTTCATATACGGAGTAATTTCTGTTCGTTTTAAGTTTTAATGTCGCTCCTTACTTTCAGCTAAAAAAATTAGTTTTTTTTATTTAATTTCTGAACGTTTTTGAATTAATGCATGTTTGGTTTTGGCTCTCCGAACATAAACTATTAAAATGAAATTTGTATATTAATTCTTTTTTTGGCTAAATGGCTTTCTCTTAGTTTTGATCAGACGATTTTGAGAAACAAGGGGTGGAGAAGGAGGCCTAGTTGCCCTCCAATTTTTCGGTTACTTAAAAAGGCAACTAGAACTTTAAATTTTTAACGAACATTTTTATTAGTAAAAAATATACGTAACTTAAGAATTAACTTACGTAACAAACTTTCATAACCTTATATTTTTATTATGTATACGAGGGGGTTTGTACCCTCGTTAATACCTCGCTCTTTACACTAAATCGTAAGTTTTGTCCCAATTCTTTAAGAATGACCCCTGAATCAGAAAGGCCTAGAATAACTAGTTGAAATTACTAAAAATACTTTAGCATAAAGAGCAAGGTATTTATCTCCTCCTAAATACCTCGCTCTTTATGCTAAAGTATTTTTAGAACCCCTCATATGCGTAATAATCTCTGTTCGTTTTAAGTTTCAATGCTACTTCTTCCTTTCATTTGAAAAAACGTTTTCATGTTTATTTTTCATTGTTTTCTTATAATAATCCTAGAGATTCCTGCGCCCTTGTCATTGAATTTTTCTTTCCCTATGACAGATTCCTCCAAGGAAAGATCCTCCAACATAGCCCCCTCTCCTCAGCCCCACCCCCAAACAGAATAAAATCCCCCTGAAAACGTCTGTACACTTCCCAATAACCATTACTATATGCAAACAATGGTCAAAGTTTGTAACTTGCAGCCCCTCCCCCAGGGATTGTGGGGGAGTAAGTCATCCCCAAAGACATAGTTATTATGGTTTTCGACTATGCTGAACAAAATGGCTATCTCAAAATTTTGATCCGTTGACTTTGGGAAAAAATGAGCGTGGGAGGGGGCCTAGATGCCCTCCAATTTTTTTGGTCACTTAAAAAGGGCACTAGAACTTTTCATTTCCGTTAGAATGAGCCCTCTGGCGACATTATAGGACCACTTGGTCGATACGATGACCCCTGGGGAAAAAAAAAAAAAAAAAAAAAATAAACACGCACCCGTGATTTGTCTTCTGGCAAAAAATACAAAATTCCACATTTTTGTAGATAGGAGCTTGAAACTTCTACAGTATGGTTCTCTGATACCCTGAATCTGATGGTGTCATTTTCGTTAAGATCCTAAGACTTTTAGGGGGTGTTTCCCCCTATTTTCCTAAATAAGGCAAATTTTCTCAGGCTCGTAACTTTTGATGGGTAATACTAATCTTGATGAAACTTATATATTTAAAATCAGCATTAAAATGCGATTCTTTTGATGTAGCTATTGATATCAAAATTCAATTTTTTAGAGTTTTGGTTACTATTGAGCCGGGTCGCTCCTTACTACAGTTCGTTACCACGAACTGTTTGACTGGCTGCTTCAATGTCGCTAGTCACTACAATAGTTGATGGGAAACCGAGATCTGTTCCTATTACTGCTGCTACTATTACAACCTCCCTGTTTTATTAAAGCATTTAAGGGTAACACCCTATGTTTTATTTCGCGAGCCACCTTGCGAGAAATCTCAGGAGATAAATCATTTTCTTATAGTCTTATTCCATTCAAATATCCAGCCATTTAGATGTGCTGATTCAAAAGTCGTTATGTTACATTTTTTGTAAAATATTTATAGCCCAGCCAGTCTCTATCGATTGGTTAGGTCTGCTTTTGTTTGCCTTATTTCATAATTCATTTTTTATAACCTCTTTTGTCGTCCACTTATATAGTTGCAACATGGAGCGTTTTCTAAGCAAAAGTATAACATTTCCAAACGAAAGTATTTCTTGTACAAACAACTAGTCCTTAATAACAACATCAAAATACACAAAACACATTTTTCCCTCTATTCTGTAAATTTTGTGTAGAGTAATATAACACCTTTAGATTTCGCAGCCGCACTCTATTTCAGGGAAATATAACTTCCAAAATAAATATACTTTAATAGCGGTTACGCAACAAAAGAATACTGTTTTTGAATATTGGCAATATAGAGGATATGAACCCTCCAACTTTTCTGGTTACGCCAAAAGGCATGCACTATAGAGCAGACGTTGCAGGGGTGTGGTACATTGGCTTACGATTTTTTTTTGGTTAGTTATTTATTAATTATTTATTAGCTTTTCTAACAAATTTGAAAACTGTTGCTCTTGTCCATATATACAATTATTGTGAAAAAGAAGAGGGCGGTAAATATTTTTGAATTAAAATCTACTTGGTGGAAGTGAATACAATCTTGAAAGCCAGCGTCTCAGACGGGTGATCGAGTTTTAGGATTGACATATGACCGACAAGTCCCCTGGACTTTGAAAGGGGAAGCATATATTTTTCATACTGTTTGGGTTTACGGCTTGGTAAACGGCAGGAGTAAGATGAGTTTGACCATTCTTCGTTTCACAATCAATTTCTCGCTTCAACAAATACTTCAAAATTGTTAAAAAGCCAATGATAGCCAAAATGCTAGCCAATGAATGCCAAAAGTAGACAATGATAGAGCTTAAAAACCCCAAAATACTTACCATGGCCAATAGGAAAATCCACTTTTCAACAAAATATATAAACTTAAAACATTTTCTTATTGTGAACACAATGGAGATTCGAAAGCAAATGAAAGTGAAACAAATAATACAGAAATTTAAATATTTTTGCTGTTTTGACGAGCTCAAAGAAATATTTTGGAATTCTGCCATAAACTAGCTTGCTTTGCAAATTTTCCAGGAAACAGTTGATGATTTGACGTGTGCAATAATAGAAGAATATTTTTCTATAAAAACATTAAAGTACTTGCTAAAATAAGCGTAGCTTGGCTACAACAGCTGCGGTAACATAAGGTGCTGTACAGAAAGTATAGCACAGGAGAATTTAGGCATAAATAAATATTCTAAAGCACGTCAACTCAATTTATTTTGAGTCTTCTGATTTTAAGCCGACTTCAAATCACGTAAAATAAGGCTAAGTTACGGACTAGTTGTAATTTTCATTCTATGAATAGATTCTGACGAAAATTAGAAAATGTGAAAAGGTAAATAAAAATGAAAGGCTGAAAAATTTGTAAAATAAATTCAGTTTTAGGATGTTCCACTTTTTTCATAAGTTTCACTTTTTGTGCAACCAAATGTAATGAAAACTTTTTGCTATTTTAAATTTCACCTATATGCATTATTTAACTCAAATGTTGGGGACGAAAAATCTCATGTTATAGCTCCAAGAGGTCCCGCAATCCATATCAAGGTTTTAATTATATATTTTTTTCAAAGCCAGGGCAGAATAAAAAATCTACCCTTTCCTTCTGTTAGGGAGACTAAAGATGGATTCAGTCATTTTTTTTTGTTTTCTATATTGACTCCCATACTGACCCCAATGTTTTCTGAACTTCGAGTTCCAAATTTCCAATTTATAAATCATCTTTGATGTGGTTTTCTGGTGATTACAATCTTCCTAAGAAATAAGTCCAGGGCGATATGTAGAGGGGAGATCACCGGGACTTACCACACCCCTTCCCATTTTATGGGTGATTTTTTCTAAAAAACTAAAAAATATTTATCCAACTCGTGAATTGGTCGTACAGACGTAGGTAAAAAACCCTTAAACCCCAACTCCATGCAAGATTACTTTGGCAACCATCCCCCCCCACCAATTGCAAACAACCTTTTAGTGACCCCCCCTAACAAAACTCTTTTGGTAAATCTCCTTCTCTCGAACAAAACTTGGATTCGGCCCTACTTTAATCAATAATACTGTTCCAGAAGAACCTCTTGGTTTCGAAGTAATAATTCAGGAGATATAGGTAATCAAAATAGTTTTTTTCCTAGAGGCAGTAGCAGGCTTAGGCAAGACCAAATCTGTTGGATTTTTCTGAAAATCGAGTATATAAGCCCCATTTCACCTTCTCTTGCAAAAATTACAAGTTCAGTTAAGTGTACTTTCAGGGCGTTTCCCGGAAATTTTCAATCAAAACTGTCCAAAGCCAGAAATTCAAACCTTTTCTAAATGACATTTTTGATAAGCTTATGGGTTTCTCGCTGTTTTTGGGAATGCCTTTGGTCCTCTGCCAAGGCATTTTAAACTTCTTTAAGTCATAAACATTTCACGTCAAATATACGACCCAAACAACTGAACTAATGCGACTACTCTTTAATAAGATCAATAAACAAACATCTGACTTTGTACAACGTTGAGCAAAAGCTTCAGGATAAACTAAAATTAGCTTGTAAAGGAGAATTCATTGACATAACTATAACTAAGTAATTAAGGATGGTAATAAAACTTATTCTTAAGGTATCTAGTAGTAGCCTATATGTACAAAGCTGTATATAAAAGGGATTTTGTGATATTTTCTCCTAAAGTCATCCAATAAAATTCATTTTTAAACACTTTCAGGAAAAATGTGCAAAAATATTCATTGGAAATTCAGACCCGTAGTCAATGAAACTAAAACAACTAATAGGCCTACCTCTACCTGTAAAATTTGACTGTGTAGCCAGCGATCAAAAATATGTAGAAACTACTTAAAGAGCGTGTATGGTGACAGGCATAAAAAAAAACTTAATTTAAACACTTTCGTGATAATCGAAGAAAAATTGCGCCCCCTTCCCTCAAACACAGAATTATAAGTCTCCTCCCAGCGCCCCACTAAAAAAGAAAATCTGAAAGTTTCAACAAGGAATCCCAGCCGTGAGACAAAATAGAGTACATTATTGTTTCTTTCACTGATGATATTGCCCCTGGTTTCAAACTACAGCAGGGGCAAAAAACCGGAGTGTATACACTTTTGGGAGGATAGGAGAAAGTTTATGGTTCATCCTTTCTCCAAAAACAAAACTATAGCCCCCTCCCCCCAAAAAAATCCTGGAAGTTTCAACTCGATCGTCCAGCCATGAGACAAAACAGGTAACACTCTTCGTTTTTTTCACTAATGACAGTACCCTTGCTACTTCCTGGAAAAATTAATCTGAATCCCGCTAAAATCCTGTAGGTTTGTTTAAGGGTTTGTGGTTGCTGGTTTAGGTTGTTTTAGAGTACTTTTAGGGCTTGTGGCTAATGGTCTTGCTATAAATATTCCTAAGTCGAGTTTTTAAATTTCCTCGATTGTTCCTCACGTTCTCCATCAGGTACCTGATACTCATCTATCAAAGGGGAAAAGAAGGTATAGAGAAGTCTTGGTATATTAAAAAAGCTTAAAAATGCTTTCCCTGAGTTGATCCTGAAAGTCTAGTTCCATTGCTTAGTCCATTCCTATGTTTCTTACTGTCGAATATCATGGATATCAACTTTCCTCTCTTTTCTGTAACCTCTTTCTAAGGTTTATGATAGAGCAATATTTCAGGAAATTAATTTTTTGGAAGTTGTATCCACATGCATGTTTAGCTAGACATTAGAGTGTACATATAAACATATTTAACCGATCACGACTTGCTTCCTCTTCATCAATAACCCTGATTGGTAATTCTAAAGGAAATTCTTGTTTCGTTCACTGATGATACCGCCCCTGGTTTCGGACGACAGGAATTGTGAGGACCCCTTCTCCCCCCCAAAAAATTCTATAAGGTTCAAATCGATCGCCCAGTCGTAACCAAAAACAGTTGTATTTAGCCTATTATATACAGAAAACTATTCCCCCCAAAAGCTGGAGTATTTTGTTTTGCTCTCCAGCAATATTATAAAACACTGAATAAAAGTATTTAGCTTCGGGAAAAATAATTCTAATTCATTTCACAGGAACACAAACTGTTTTACTCACTTATCTAAATTGCCAACTACTTGGTTATATCCGTCCTGTGGTTCAATTGGTTGACTCTTCGCCAGTCTCTGTACACTAATCTGGTGCTGCACTGGATGACGATTTGACGGCAACTGTGGACTTTCCATATATGTTTGATTTGCGAATTGCGTAGGTTTTGGTGACTCATCATCCTCAACTTGAATTGGAATTACTCTTGTATAACCAGAACCTGTAACCACGGGAAAAGGCTAAAACATGCAATCCACAAGTATAAATAAAATTAACGTAAAAGGAAACTTGTCATTACGATGATGACTCAGAAAATTTGCGAAAAATACAACTATATATTGAGTTGCTACCAAAACAAATCATTGTACGGTACTATGCATTTGGATAAAGGCCGCATCCAGGGGGAGCAGTACCAGTTTTTAGCCCCCTCCCATCCCCCTAAACTGTTCGTCCGACTCATTAAAAATTAACAAAAATGCATATAAGCAATTTTTGATGTCTTTTGTTAAATTTTCTTTTTTAAACACCCCTCGAAAAAAAAACTAACCCACCCCGGACAAAAATCTGGGATACACCTTTCACACGGAGTGATATGTTATCCAAATCATTCTGTTTGGCTAAGACCAAGTGGTAAGTACTTCTTTTGGTGTAATCATAACACGGAACAGAGAGGTCTGTGAAATTGACAGCCATGGTTCAGAATAGATTCTACATCAAAAACAAAATTCTTCTATTACAAAGTTAAAGCTCTGATCATGCCTGATAGCCCTTTGGTTATTTGCAAAGTAGTGTTGAATGTAAAATACTGTCTAAGGTCAGTCTGATAATTCAGCATAACGAAATGGTGCTCAGTTTACCTTCAAAAATTCAGACTACATAATTAAGAATTACAAGCGATGATTTTAGTGGGACCTTTACCACATCGTTCTCAGACTTGTTGAAACTAAAAATTTCGGAAATTTAAATCAAAAATTTAACAAGCCTAGGGATGATGTGACACAAATTTTGTGTCATCTATCTCTATAGCTAAAGTGAACTTAAATATGATTTCACTATCTCAAACACCAATGAGTACATTAACTAACAGAACTATCACACTTGATGTTCAAGATGTCTGCTGAGCTATAACTGATGTCCATTCCAAAATTTTCTTTGGTAAGTTCAAAAATTTAAAGCTACAAATGAAAAACTAGATTTCCTGAGAAAAATAAATATTGAATCTGCTTCATGTTTGATCCTCTATACCGGGGGCTTTCAGCTTACACGCTTTCATTTCTAGGTGAAAGCTGGAAAGCTCAAACCATTGTCAAATCATGAAAGCCCTGGCCAAAAAAAAGAAAATTAGCACTTCTTAATCTTACGGACAACGTCTAAGTTGGACATTGCCTCTCCATCAGGCAAAATAAAATTGCTCAGAAACCCGAGTCAAAAATTTTTTGACCAAAACGAAAAATTTTTAAAACACATTTGTATTTTACATACACATTTTTTTGCAACACGTTTAGACATCTACGCGTTTGTGTTTAACAGCCAAGTAGACTTGATGTAGTTTTTTTTTTTTTTTTTTTTACAGTCTCAAAGTTTATATTTTTTTCTGAGGAAAACATTGTTCCTTGAGAACTCTCATTGAAGAGTTCTATCCGTGGTTAAGTTTTTTCCATTGAATTTTTCTTTTTGAAGAATTCGTCTTTTTGAAAAATTTTCATTAAACTTCAATGTTTGTGTTTTCGTTTATAATGCCCAATTTGATCCTGATACACATCCTCTGAGGTGATCAGCTCCCACCAGATTTATATTGAACACTATTTATTCCATAGAAAACTACTCTTCCTTCGACTATCAGTTTTGGTATTTTGGCTTGTCACAATTTCTTAATATGGGTCCCAGACTACACCTGAAAAAGTTAAGACGCTCACATACTTCAAAGTCCAACTAAGAATCTATTTTTTTTAAATGACAGTAATTTCAAATTCTGAACAATCGGGATATAATATTTCGTCCACATTACCAGAACCTTACGAATAATGCCTAAAAGATAACTGTTTCGTAATTGTATCCTTCTCTGCCTTGAAATGAATTTAATATTCTATGAAATCGAAATATGATTTCTTCGAATCTAAACCTAAATATTGTCCTAAAATAAACTTCTAAGCTATTCTTCAATAAATTCAGATATAACTTTGGAATCATGCCAGGTTCAAATCTCTATTTCCTAGTTTCCAGTCTCCCTTGTTGCTACCCTCGGAAATAGATTAGAAATTTCATCAAAGATTACTGTGTTTTTGAGAACGAACTGAACTTATGAAAAGAAACAATATATAAATCCTTGAACTGCTAGAAATTTTTGAATGACAGTCTTTCATGATCATGTCAGAATAGCTGTCAGAATGTGTCTACGCTTATGGATCTTTAACAAAATGCTAATATTTTGTTGATTATTGAAATCTAGTATTACATCAATGTTTTCCGGCAAGCTCATTGATTTCAGGAAATGTGCTGATATATTTTCCATTGAAATATTGATATATTGATATATTGATATATTGATATATATTGATATATTGGCATTGATATATTGATATATTGATATATTGATATATTGATATATACTGATATATTGGCATTGATATAATATTGATATATTGGCATTGAAATGCCAAATTTGGCATTTCATTGTTGGTAAATTCCCTTTCTCAATAATCTCATGCTAAACTAAAGCTTGTTTAAATTTAGAAGGGAGGTCAGTTAGGCAGGCTAGCTAGGCAGGTTGTATTTTCAATGACATTACAAATATTTTGCAGCGGTATTAACCCCCTCTCCCCTAAAAACAACTCTCGGCTGTTGCCCCTCTTCAAAGGAGAAGTTAAACTACCACTTCTGACGATTATTCTAAAAAAGACAAATTTTATCTACACAAATAGTAAGGTAATAACCCGTTTACCAGAGCACAATTTACAATTTAGATACTGTTCATCAATGACAGATCTAGGGGGAGCCGGGGGTACCCTGACCCCCTCCAAGATTTTTCTGGCACCTTCTTATCCTTCTTTTTTACTGATTTTTTAGAATAAATCTGTCAATTTGGTCAATTATTGTCATCTTTGTAAAATTGCCCACCCCAAGCTTTCGCGCATTGACGCCCTTGTAACATTGGTCCGGCCCCAAGATTTTTCTCTAGATCTGCTCCTGCTATTCATAGTATTGTCATAACTATTTTGAGAGGAGATAAACCCCAAAAAGGTTTGGGTGCAGTCAAAGTTTCGTTTAACGGGACGTCAAGTAAATTTTGGCTGGGAAAGACATTAAACATTGTATGGTCTTAGAAAGATACTTTTCCTCAAGCTACCTCCATGTTAGCTCATTAGGATATGCGTGGGTTTTCCCACAAAAATTAAATTGTACCCTTTTATTTGTATCACAGTAGGAAAAACGTAAACCAATAAATATAATTTATAAACAGAAAAAAAAAAATATTCTTTTATCATCAGAGTACTAAAATATTATTCATCGCAAAACTTTTGATTCAAAAAACTCCTCTATAAGAAACTCCCAAACCACAAAAATTTCCGCTAAAAATGTATCTCGAACTCTTTCGTAGGGTGTCCACTATAAAGTGGACAAGGAAAAATTATAATAGTTGTCCTCGGACTAAACAAATTACCTCTTTAAGGTTGATTGGCCCGAGAAAAGAAGATAATAATAAAAGCTTTTAGTAGCACAGATGCTCCACCGAGAAGGAGCTAGGGGGGGGGCTTCAAAATTCCTAATGTCAACCTCTAAAATAGTATATATTTCGGGTACACAAAAAGCAAAAGAGGTTTAAACCTTGGTTTAAATCATGGGTTTTACGGATTTAAACATTGGGTAAATTAGCATGAAGTCAACATGAGCACGCTTTGTAACTTTAAAAGTGAGCACTCAATAAATAAAATTGATCAAACCAAAAAACCAAGTTTTGTATGGTTAAAATATTTAATTTTTAACTTTTCAACTTGGAAAGATATCCTTGACCCAGACAGTAAAATCATATTTGCTCCAAATATAGCTTGTTCTATGACATGGAGTCTGACTAGAAAAAAAAAACAAGATGTAGAAGCTCCTTTACTAGTGACTCACCAAACGAGTCAAGACTCGAGCTGCAAAGGCTAGTTGGCTCCAATTTGATAATAAATACGAGCAAAAAAATGGAAGACATGTAATTTTAAAAGAAAGAACAGAAAATTTAACCATACAGAAATTTACTTATTTATCGGAACTTTTAGATAGATTACAAATTTGAATTCTAAAATCCCATTTAAGCATTTCTACAAGCGCGAACACGAGAATAGAGATTGGTTAAATCGTTGAATGAACCACTGATTTTGCCTATTCTAAATTTAAGCTTTCTTAAAGCGAGTTGTTCATTGGCCAAATTGGTTAGCTCCGAAGAAGTTTGTCTAGCTGGCTTCTTAAAATACAACTAATCAACACTCATTGTACATCAATAATGTAATGCATCGAGTCTGACGTAGTTTCTGGCTTCCAAATCTACCTGTATAAATGCCAGAGCATGTTCAAATAATTGAATATATGAAATTTGATAAAATCAAATACATGAAATTTGTTCAAATAATTTGAACAAATTTCATTTTTTTTCATTTGAATTTCATTTTTTTAGACTCTTGCGATCGTTCTGTCTGTGAGGCGAAATTTTGCATCTGCCACCGGTTACCAGTTAAATCACCGGTTACCAGTTACCGTTACCGTTTACCATTAGATTTAGTTTACCGTTTTACCGTTACAGTTACCGTTAGCCACCGGTTAATCATTTTAATGTTGAATCGCAGTCCTCACGTGCGCAACCTGAATATAGTAAAATGTTAAAAAGAAAAGAATAATTTTGACCACTTTTCTTTTCGTCATGAATGCAAGAAATATATAAAATGGAATTATTTTTTTTTCATAAATATGCCAATTTTAAGCAAAGAGAAAGCAGCAGATGACTTGTACAAAAATTAATGGAGCCTGTACAAGTATTTCCTAAAATTTGAGCACAAAACAGGTTAATCCTCTTTGGGACATATTTTAGGGAAATCCTATTATATTTTTGGTTCTAAAAATTGGACACACCTTAAATAACAGTTTAGTTAAGACAAATCTTAACCAAACTTCACCCAGAATGTCAAATAGAAGGTGGGCACATAAGAACCGCGAAACGGTCTAACACGTATGATCTCATAATTTATATTTTGCGTTTCTGGTTGTTTGCTTAAGTTCACTTGTTTTGTGGCAAGCGAAATTTACGAAGTCCAATCTCGCGACTTCATCCAAAACTTGGCTTGAATGTAATACAAAATGAAGGCGCCAAAAACAAATGCTCAATGCAGCTGCATTACGACATCTATAGATAACGTCATCATGTAATTCATTCCATTCGAAAGTTTGCACGTTTCAAAACCTGACTCTGGAGTCTAACACGTACCGTCTCTATGTATTCGTCACCATCCCAATCTTTGTGATAAAATAATAGAGGCGGTTCCAAAAACAACAATTTAGAACAAGTCAATTTAACTGCATTGTTCAATATAGATGGCTCTGCAGTTGAATTCATTGTTATTCTAGTAGCAAATATTAACGATGGGAATATTGTAGTCACAATTTTGAATCTACAAGAAAAATCGGTACTGGTATAGCACAGTATAGCTTCTAAATGTGAAAACCGTACTTATTTCAAAAAATTCTTCAGAAAAGCACCAAATATTTTTCAGAATACATATTAAAAGAAGTTTTCTCTCAGGAACTTTCTGATAAGATATTTAAACTCAAGGTAAAACAAAATCGCATCAAAACACAATCAAAAATCTAAAAAACGCACTAGACTCAACAAAAACAAATTTTCGCGGGTTTTTACGAGAAACTTTAAGAGATGAAATAACTCTTTTGAAGGTTTGATTTAAGTTTTAATATAAACAGTGTTTTATTGTTCAATTCTTAGGCTACGCCATATCGTTTTCTTGCAAAATTAGTACAGTAGGACACTATTCATTCAGGGAATAAGGAATAGCACTAATTCAGAAAGTAAACAACATCCACCAAAATAATATGCAAGTCACGGTGTTCAACTCAAAACACAAGATAAATTTTTCGTCATAGAATTATGACTTGCAAAAATAGTCAAATACAAGAAAATACTCAAACAAACTTTTTTCTTTGAACTTTCAGTATTTAATTTTCTTCTTCGCTAGTAAAGTATCATGGTTTAAACGAAAGAAAAGGTTAGGTTTGAAGATTTGAACAGTCAAACTTTCTATATAATAGACAGATAGATATTTAATGCTTTAAAGCCACAAGGGCCATGGCTACAAAAAGAAAATTCACACATATTCAACGCTATATTCAGCACTCACCCCTCTCTCCTTCCCTACAAAATCTTTCTATTTGCCATCCCCCATATGAAATAGAAAGTAGGTATAACACATAGTCTGATTTTAGTAGATAATCTTCATGATTTTTTAAGAAATTGAATCCTTCGTTCCCCTCCAAGCATGAAATTAATAGATGGCTCATCTACATGAAAACCATGAGAACTCAGCATCATTTATTATGAGTTTCGACTATCAATTTAGTTAGCGTGTAATTATATGTTTGATTGTAAGGAGGGAGTTGAAGGAGGGAATCTTTAAGGGTTGTGAGATTGGTGAAAACTTTTTTGTTACACACCCTTAAATGTTCCTTTGGATCGACTGGCCTTGGCAACTATAGACAATTTGGGTTAGTGATATACCTAATAGTCTGCAAAGTACACGTTTTACTAATAACAAAGGACTTGCTAATATCAAATGGTACAAATTTTTCCGAAAGAACAGGAATTGTTCTCTGGACTGCTAATGCACCATGATTTTTATAATAACAAGAAAAAATATATAGTTAGAAAATAAAAGAAAATCAAGCAACAAACTTATTTAGAAAAGGTAAAGGAAAAACTTGTGTAGGGAAATTCAAAAATGCGTAAGAAAAATAGAAATTTTCAGATAAGGAGAGTTACCTTGAGGAAACTGCGACATTAGTGGCTTTGCTACTGCTGGTGGCGAAGATCCTTCCATCTGTATTGGTATTATTCTGACCTTTGCCAGGGGATTTGCATCTCTTTCGCCAATCCAGGAAGGAGGAGGAGAGTGAGACTTCACGTTTGAGTTCATCCATGGCAAAGGCGTATTTTTCAGTTGTGGACAGGGTTGAGGAGATTGATCTGCGACAAGTGACGATTTAGGCGCATTCGGAGTGAAAACTTGGCAGGAAGAGCTAGGCGGTGAAGGCGACGAAAGCTGTGAGTGCGACTCTTGTTCTCTGTTTTTTTCCACGGGTGGGATATACAGTGCACCCATTTGAGCATTCCTGTTTAATTTTCCATTTGGAATAGGAGAAATATTTGGACTATAGTTAGACCCTTCTAAATTGCTACTACTTTTGGGGTTTTGGATCCTCTGTGCTTCAAAATCGGATGGTGGAGATTGGGGTATCTGATTCAAAATTAACTGAGCACTGCTTTGTCGGACAGGGGGTGGAGGGCCAGCAGGAGATTGTTCTCTTTCAATTATTTTCATTACAACAGGCTTATCAGCTTTTCCCATAGTAGGTGTGAGTTTCATTGGCGACTTTTCTCTGTCTATGCTTTTTCTGGTAGGTGGTAGTTCTTCCTGTCCTGTCAATGAGGTTGCCACCGGACTTGCCACTCTTGCGGGAGCTTGTGCTAATAAGTGATTGTTCAACTGACGCACTATTTCGGGATTAATTTTTGGTAAATCTTCTGGTGTATTTATTGCTTGAGGCTGTTCTGCGGCAGGAAGGTGTGGTGGGGGTGGTGGGTAAGACTCTTGACGGGATGTGGAGCGCAAAGGCTGGTTTGATTGGGGAAGGACTTGCACAGCAATTTGAGGTTGTATGGCAGCAGCGGCTTGTGGTGGAAGTTCACTTGTAGATAAAGGACCTGGAGTGCCCTGTTGTTGGGAAGGTGAACCATCATATAAAGCATTTTTTGAAATTCGTTTTGCCATTCGTGGACTTCTTATTTCGGATAGATCTAGTCCTCCAGGAGTATATGTAAATGGTTTTTTGTCCCTCATCATTGATCCAGATATTGCACTTGGTGGATTCTGTGAAACTCGGGAATGGCTTTTTGGTGTAGACATCTGGTTAACCTGGAAAAAAAAAATCCGTAGTAACAGCATCTAAGTAGACACAGGACTAGTCAATGACTCTCAGATTACATTTTTGGTGGGTTAAAATTTATTCATTGCAAGGATATAGCTAGTATCCAGAGCTAGCTAGTTTCCAGAGCTATTTAGAGTCACAGCCCACCTTAGATTTACTTGGAATTTTTAAGGTTTAGTCAATTAGAGAGCTTCATTATCAGTGTTTAACCGAATAGAAAAAAAAACCTAAATAGGGAACTAAGTACTTAAACTGTCTTGCAGCAGCAAAGGGAACGAACCCACACCCGAGGAATCTAGGGACTGTGGCTTGATCCTGCCTATTACGGTAGGTTTACAAGTTATTACAAGTATTATATATTATACAAGTTATACGTTATATTTTACAAGTACGTTATTATACGTTATTATATAATACGTTATTATATACGTTAATACGTTATTATATATACGTTATTATATTATACAAGTTATTTACAAGTTAATCAAAACCCAACGAAATTTAGCATTGAAAATTTAATAGTGAAAAATGTCAACCTGAACATGTCTGAATTAGCTATTACCTAAATTGATGATAGGTTTTAGAGAATTCTTTCAGTTCAAATGGGAATATAGACTACAACTGGTCGAATTCAAATTTCACAGTTCATCATTTTACGATCGTTTTAAAAATCTAGGTTAATGATTTGCTTGAGCGCTATATTTTCAACTTAAAATTTTTTGGTGCAAACTTTTTATCTGAACAAGTTAATCCAACCATTCTAAAACAAAACTCTTTATGCAGGTTATGATTTGATCGCTAGAGTTAGCCGAAATCGAGTTTTAACATTAGCTGAATATCAGAAGGATCTCACTGTCAATTGTCCAGCCATTTAGTGACATTTCATCTATACCTTCCAGATTTTCAAAGAAAACTTCTCGAAAAGACCCATTTTCAAAGTCAGTAGTTTATTTTTTCCCATACTTTGAAATTACTAAAATAATTTTAGGGCACGAGAAGATAATAACACATCATAGGAAAAATGTCCGCACAGAAAGAGTCATAGAAAATAGGGCATAGGATATTTTCTTGGATGGTCACTCTAACTAAGCTTCTCTGGAAAAGTGATATATTTAATGTCTTGTCAATAGTGGCTTTAGGGTTATCATAGAGGGCGAATTTAATTGCAAGATTTCCACAAAAGCCACACTCCTTTTGGGGGATCTCAATTCCTATTTCTGGAACATTCAAGTTTTCATGTATCAAAATTTGGTCTTTCACATTTTGGGTTTCTATGGACGAGTGTTGCTTTTCACTTACTATTATTACCACGAACTGTTTGATCCAAGGTTCTCTTGAATGTAAGGGGGGCTACAAAACCCTCTTTTAATCCCTATTTTTAAAGATTCAGGTTTAATATTCGTATAAAAATGCTTCAGAAATAATAATCATCTCTGAAAAAGTGCACTCCTACAAACATTAACTAGGTTGGGAGGGTCTGAAATACCAAAATTTGACCATATGGTCATCATTTCTACTGTTTACAGGGTTAGCTCTTCAAACAGATTTTTTTTATAGGGATATCTTTCATGGACGATGTCCTGGGGCTAGGGGGTCATTACACCCCATGAAACAAGAAGACACTAAAAGGAATTGAGTAATGTTCCCAGTAAAAATTTCGGTAAAAATAAAACCCCTGGTAGCACCTTGCTCCCTAACTCTAGAAAACTTTCCTAGTGGTACTCTTGGTGCCCTCCCCCCTCTGTCTCTCCGTCTGTTTCAGTCTGTCACGATACAGTTTACTTCAAAAGTTTTTTTGTTTTATATTTAACCGTTTTTCTTCCACTTTTTTTAAGATTGAGGAAGGTTTAGCGGAGATGTATCTCCTTTGTCTTTTCATTGCTTAGACTGGAAGAAATACTGGATACTTTTATATTGGAATACTTTATACTTATGCTGGAATAAAAGTATGAAATACTTTTATACTGGATGAAAATTATCCTCGTTTTGATTTCTTATTATTTTTTTCCCCGTATTTTTCTTTTTTTTTGGTCAAGCGTGATCATATAAAACTTTGCATGATTTTATCAGGCTTCAACTGAATCAGCTTAGTTAAATGAAGCTTTAAAATAAATGTCTATGTTAACCATTTATTTTACATGGATCACGTGCATCCTTAGGTTTGAATACACCATCACATGGCATTGTTGCCTCTGAAACTGGAGAGCTCAATATATTTCATAATTTTTTGAACTGATTTGCTATCTCAGATCTTCAATAAACATCCTTTTCTCCCTCATTGTGGTAAAATTGTTGCTATGTGCCAAAGAATGGCAGAAAACACCACATTGACGTGGCAGAATCTTTTTTGGCTAATCAGAGAGGGCACAAGAACTTTAAGTTCTTGTTCTCAGAATTTCCAGTCGATAGCAATATGGCCCTTTTTAGGGCGAAATTGTAGCTGAGCCCCAAATTGGCAGAAAAAACTGTTTTGTTGTGGCATAATCTTTTTGGTTACTTGGAAAGGCGCTAGAACTTTTAACTTATTTTTAAATGAGCCTTCTCATAATTTTCTAGGCCCACTGGTTCAATACGATCCCCCCGGGGATGAAAAAAACAACAACAAAAAACAACAGCAAATAAACAAACACGCATCCATAATCATTCTTCTCGGAAAATAAGCCAAATTCCACATTTCTGTATATAGGAGCTCGGAAACTCTGCAATAGGGTTCTCTAATGCGCTTACCCTGATGGTATAACTGTCATTAAGACTTCTTTGTAAGTAACCGCTTTGTAAGTAACCTCTTTGTAAGTAACTTCAGATTTAATGAATTTTATTTCTAGAATCACTATAAAAAGTCAATCATTTTAATGCATATATTGTTATCTAAACTTTTTTTTAGGGCTTTGGTTACTTTATACACAACTTTCTCTTACAAACAGTTCGTTGCCACGAACTGTTTGATTACAAACCAAGAAAAAGTCCTTATAAGTAAGAAAATACTTGTGTGCGACTTTAAATTCAACATCATTAATCAAAGCAAAATTCATAAGGTAATAACTGGATCCTGTGCCAGAAAAGCTAAATTTAAAACAGATATGAGTAACGTGCTAATGTACAATTTTAATTCTTATGGTAATATTTTTAGCAATAATAATTACTGTCTCTTAAAATACAAAGCTTATCCCATTGACCCCATGTGGGATGATACAGCGCCAGCTTTTGCAGCTTCAAATTATGAACACTTACTATCCAAATTTTTCGTCCAACAAAACTGAAGTGACATCATCTTTGTTGGTAGAAAAGTGAAAGTTCCAATGAAGACAAAATTGTTCCAAATCATGGAGGCACACTCGTGCCTCTATAAAGAGGCGACACACGACAATGTTAAGCGATCTTCGGTTCCATTGGTCGCAGAGGGATGGGGAGGGATGCATTTCGTAGCCCGAGCTCCAACTAAGAAACCTGGAAAATTTCATCCCCCTCCAACTTTTCCTTCATGGGGAAAATCTGGCCGAAAGTTTCGACCTGTCGACTCCAGCCCCCCTTTAACGTTGTCCGATCGGGCTGAAATTCACAAGTTAAGGTCCCCTAGGGCCCAGGAGCTTATCCGCAAAATTTCAGCTTGATCCGATAACTCCTTCCCTGTTTTCCAGAAACCACGCATAGCCACTTAAAATTCATTTACTTTTTTTTCCTAGACGCCTACAGGTCACATCCGACATCGGATCTGGGTGTACGAAGACTCATTCGATGCGGAATTCTCCGAGTAATTTTCCTGGAAAGTTTCGTAGGAAAATCTTAACCCCCCGAAAGTTTCGACCCTCCACCCCCCCCCTTTTTAACGTTGTCCGATCGGGCTGAAATTCACAAGTTAAGGTCCCCTATGGCCCAGGAGCTTATCCGCGAAATTTCAGCTCGATCCGATAACTCCTTCCCTGTTTTCCAGAAACCACGCATTAGCTATTTAATTAACGGATTTCTCTCCATAAGAGCCCATGTTAATTTGAAATTTTTAAAAGTTATTGAGAAGTTATATTTACACACATGCAAGTTATTAGCTCAGTTGGTAGAGCGTGAGACTTTTAATCCTCGGGTCAAGGGTTCAAGTCCCTTACGGGCGGTTTTTTTTCACAACATCAAAAAAATTTTGATAACACCTGGACAGCTTATCATTTGAGAGATAACAGAATATTAGCTTCTTATGAGCAAAAGAAACATTTCGGTCATTCTATCTATTTTTTTTCTATTTTATACAATGATTTAAAAGCGGGGGGGAGGGGGGGGGCTCCTCTCCTAATTCCTGTACGAGGAGTACAGGAATTATTAAATTACATCCACCATGGATTGTAGAAAAACGTACAGAATTAATATGAAAAAAAAATTAAACCTGTACAAAAGAGTCTTTAAAAGCGGGGGGTTTGCCTCGCCTAATAGTCTTCTTATAGTTCTAATTGTAGAAAAACGTACAGAAATAATATGAAAAAACTTCGTTTTCTTAAAGAGTTAAAGAGGCTGCGTCCCAAAGTCGAACCTTAAAACGTACAGGAATTAGAAGAGGCAGTTGGGGGGCTGCCGCCCCCCAAACTCCCCGCTTTTAAAGACTCTTTTGGACAGGTTTTTTTTGTGGGGGGACTTCATTGTTACTAATTACTAGTTTCGGCGCAATGGTTCTCCTGTCCTCTTGTGTTTAACATTTTTCGAAGTTATTCCATTATTCATTCATTTCAATTATTTTTTAATTAAAAGAGGGCCTTTCCGAAGCCAAGAGCGGGGGGTTAGCAAAAAAACAAAAAACCTGTTCAAAAGAGTCTTTAAAAGTGGGGAGTTTGGGGGGCGGCAGCCCCCCAACTGCCTCTTCTAATTCCTGTACGTTTTAAGGTTCGACTTTGGGACGCAGCCTCTTTAACTCTTTAAGAAAACGAAGTTTTTTTCATATTATATAAAAGGATAGAGGGAATCATGACGGCCTCCCTCGGAAATTTGAACAAATGGGGCTAAATTTCTCTTTTTTGTATTATCAGCCCTTGCCCCTCCAATGAATGTATCCTGGTCTTCCCTAGCATGGTTCATGTCTGGGTGCACCCTCCCATATAAACTATCACTGTTTCTCACATCAATGACTAATCTGACTGACAAATATGAGCCCAGAAAAAAGTAGGCATACCACCGTCCAGATATTGAGTATCATACCCCTGGTTCTCTGTATTCATTCATATGCCCCTAAAGGTCAAGAACATTCCTTGTTGATAGACTATGAGATGGGAATACGACTTGGCTTTACACTAAATAGGTAATTTTTTTTTCGTCTTTGCCCCTCACCCGTGTATTTTAACATTATGACTTTAGCTTTGAATACTCATGAAGTAGCCAATTGAACGACTCTTCTGAAGTGTCTAGCAGGAAGTCAACCTCCAGTAGAGAGTCTACTTCATACGTTTTGGTCGTAAGCAGCCTTTGGCCTCACAAGTTACCGTCACTTCGCTTTGGCGGTAGCTCTGGCCGTCGGCCTTCCAAAATGCACCGCGTCTTATATCGCAAATGCATTATGTTATGTTGATGGGCATTTTACTGTATTTTTATTTCTGTTTTGTTTACAAGAAATATCACTTATTCAGCTTTTTATTCCCAAATATGCAAGGATTTGCAGTAATTACACAAATTTTAAAAATAGATGTAAACGCTTAGCGAAAAATTGATCTTAAGAGGTTTTTCTGTCAATAAAATTAGTTGGCCAATTTAAAAATTTAGTTTTCTGTATAATGAATTTGTAGGTAGAAGAAAAAAAAATTATCTTTGCCCCTCAACATGTGTATTTTAACATTAAGACTTTATTTTTGAATACTCATAAAGTAGCAAATTGAACGACTCTTCTGAAGTTTCTAGCAGGAAGTCAACTTCCAGTGAAAAGTCTGCTTCATAGGTTTTGATCGTAAGCAGCTATGACATTTGGCCTCACAAATTGCCTTCACTTCGTTCGGGTGGCAGCTCAGATCGCTGGCCCTCAAAATGCTCCGCGTCGTATATCGGAAATGGATTATCTTATTTTGATGGAAATTTTGCGGTATTAATTTCTTTTTGCTTTGTTTACTCAACTATTTTTTTTATTCCCTACTATTTAGGTATACAAGAATGTGTAGCTATTACACAGATTTTAAAAATAGATGTCAAACGCTTAGCCGAAAATTGAGCTTAAGAGGTTTTTTTGCCAATAAAATTAGTTTGCAATTTAAAAAATTTAGTTTTCTATATAATGAACTTTTAGGTAGATATACATAAAAAAAATGAGAAATACTGAAGAATATTTTAATGTAATTTCTCTTTCATTTTTTTTTTGTGTTTATACAAGGTTTCCGGACCAGCTTGAATAGGTTCAAACTTATAATTGGCTCCAGAAACCAAAAAAGCACTCTGTTTTAAAACCCACCTCCGGCCCGTAAAGTATGTAGTTGTTCCAGATTTGTATTTAGGCTTCACTGACTTATTGGATTCTAATGTGGATAGAACTAATCTTTTCCTGTAGGTATTTTCTAATAATTTCGCTAGTAGGCATGTATTTCACAAGTTTTACCTAATGTAGGGATACTACAAGGAGGTCATAAGAAATCATTTAAAGGAAATTGGAACTTCGTGGAAGGATGTAAGGAGTGAAGCTTTTGAATAGATTGAATGAGGAGCGCGTGCAACTGTGTTTGCTTCAAGCGTTTCATGCTATAGCGAGCTGTTAGTAGTAGTAGTTGCATCCATATTTTTACCAAAATTATTACTGTTGCTTAAGGTTCCGGCTACTATTAGCACGAGTCGCTCTTTTTGCTTACAGTATGTTATTGTGAGTTGTTTAAAATACCTTGACTAAGGTGCAGCGTGTAAGTTGGGGTACCATAACCGAGGTTACATTTGGTTGGTATATACCTTTCCTCTTTATCTAATGGTTACTCTTTATTTTTTGCTGGATATTTATTAAGATGTTTCTTTCTTTTTCTTCTTCTTTGGCTAAGTCAACCAAACAAATGAAGAAAGTGTAAGTAACAGCTAACTCTTTTTTTCGCTCAATTAATTTCAGTTTTATATTCAGCAGCATATTTGTTTGGGAAAATGTACTATCTTTTGAACATGACAAAAATAAACTCTTAGAAACACATTTCTATGACCAACAGAAAGTAAAACAACTAAACTGCAGCTGAAACTCGAAAATACATAGGCACAAGTTTCAGAAACAAATAGTTAGAAGCAAAAGCATACCTCTCCCTGACGAGAACTAAGTACCACTCCTGGAGGAGGCGGAGGTGGAGGAGGTGGTGGACTCATATCTCCTAGTTTGGAAATTCCCAAGGAGCTCCTTCGATCAATCGGCACTTTTTGCTCAGTTAAAGCAGCACCAACTGAGCCCCTTCTGTCTAATGGTCTACGAGTCTCTATTCCGTTTCTTGCTTGGATTTCTGAGGATTGTCTCCTAAAAAGACAAAAATTTATTACCAAAGAAGTATATCAAAGGAGCGCCCAAAAGGATTATACATGCTGGGGCTTTAAACTGAGTATCAAACCTTGTTCTTGAATAACAAATTCAATATTTTTTTCAAAAAATTGAGACGCAGCAACCAATTTAGGCAGGAAAAAAGATACCGCAAAACAGCATGTCCAGCAAGAATTCCATGCCTCAACATATATGGACATATACTCGCTTAGGCTTGAAATCCCAGCCTAACAAACATAAACGCTACTCTTGAGCGCTGATGATAAAAATAGTGACAAAAAAAAAGGTTCCTTATTAGTAGAATTGGAAATCTTAGACAGATAGTTAAAAACTCTAGGATTATATTCTTAGTTGTGGCCCGTTACACCCAAGACCCAAATTTACATGTGAACGGGAACTATCTGGATACTACTGCCTGGAGAGACACATGTGATCATGCAAGTCTAACAAGACAATCAGGGGCGTCAATTCATGAAAATATAAGACGAAGAGCAAAAATTATTTTTCAAAGCCTAGGGGGGGGGGATTTTGTTATTGTTCAATTTTACAATAAAAATACACAAAAAAATATTTTTCAACTAAAATACCAAAAATAAAGGTTTGAAACTACGTTTTGCACCGATATTAACTTCAAGTCGAGCAGCGTCAAATTAATATATCTTCCAATTACGTTGTGAGCATTTTACTTTTAACAATTTATGTTTAAATTCATATCTTTATGAGAATTAGATTCTGATTGTATCAAAGGCCAAATTTATAATTTCACCTAGACGAATTCAAGAGATATCTGTAGGCAATTGGTGATGTTTATTTATTTTTGAAAGACAAAGCTAGCAATATTAAAGACTTCTTTCAGTAGATCTATAATTACTGTTATTGATAGTCTCGTCGATTCATAAAATGCTTAGTCTGTTTGTGAAGGAATCAGGAACGGCGAGTGGGGAGTCAATACTCCGAGTTCAATATTCCTACTTGGAGAGAGGATGGCACTTTTTGAGTCAACCCTAGATGGAAACAATTCTAGTTATATCACTTCACTTATTATTTTTTTAGTTTTTCAACTGCAATTTATCCATTGTCTAGAAATTCTCGACAAAAATTTATTTTAACCTATTAAAATTAGAATAAATTCTCCAAGTATGTAAGGTTTAGTTCTTATACGTACACTGGGGAAAAAATATAAGTTTTGAAATATATACAAATATACCCCTCTACATCTTTGAAGAAATACAATTAGAAGAAAAACTATGATAAAGTACTAAGGGATGAAAAACAATCAATGAGAGAAACCATCTTTTTACACAGTTTAAATGGCCAATTTTAGGGTTGGCAATGCCCGGAGAAAAATTAGTAACAGTTCTCCCCTCCTAACCCAAATATAAGCAAAAACGGCTGAATCAAAGTGAAAATTTGATCAAAGTGGACAACTTTCAACCGCGGAGCCCCTCTCCTTGAACGGTTCTGACATTTTTCACCCTCCTCGTTATCTAACTTGCCACGTTCTGTACACAAGAGACATGGTAGCTCCAATTTTGGCAGACTTTGGAAACATCCTCTTCCATTGCGATTGCAGGAAGCTGTGCAAACAAATTAGGATAACAATTTCTTTCAGACTTCTTCTTATGAAGGCGCATTGCTCTACAATTGACGGAAAATTTTAAATATTGAAGTCAAACAAACACTAGAATTTGGTTAGTTCGAAGTAGACTCCCTAAAACTAAATATAAACTGCATAATCGACCTTTCAGCAGCTTCATTTGGCTTTTTGATGAAGTTTCTTGACATTTATGGACACATAAGTGTTGAGTTTACTTCCTGTCGCGTTTGGTAACCTTGAAACATTTTCTTCTAACGGACAAATTTTTTTACTTGTGAAACATTTGCCTCGATATTTTTTCCCCGTTTGTCCAGGAAAGAACCTGGACAACATGGGTTTGTCAACAAGGTTTTCTTGGAAAAAATTCAGAGTAACCTCAACCAAACAGACAAGGTATTTATTGTTCAGGATAAACATGGTGAAACTACCATTATAGGACTCACGAGAGATTCTTATGACTAAGTATTGTGTCTCTTGTCTTAAAAAAATTGTCTTTCAACAGCTTCATGTGGTAGTTTGGTAGACAAGTTTTTGTGACATAAATGAACAGGTACATTTACGTATGGGACATTTTAAATACCCACTTTAAACATCGCTTTTGAATTAAAAGCTGACTTTAGTTGACAATTCTAGATACCATATTAGGATTTGCAATCGAAAATCTAGATAAAAACAAACAAGGGAAAGGAATGAGATGCTTCCAAAAAAGGGCAAATAAAAAAGGAAGATAAATTGATCACTCCCCACTAAACTCGTTAAGTGAATTGGAAAGTGTAAGTCTTTTTTTTTCAACATTGGCATTAGGTATCCAGCAAAGACAAATCAATGAATATGCTCCAGGAAGGTCATTTTACTATTAAATTTTTTTTTAATCACGAAGCCTCTTAACTTAAGTGTCTATAAGACATTTATGTCTTACACACAGGGGTGTAGAGAGACGGGAGAGCAAGGGACAGTAACCCTCCTAGAATATCCTTGTCAGTTCTATGACTTAATCTAATTATGAACTAACAACTAATTAGAACTAATGGTACTTATGTATTACAGCCACCCACTCAATTTCTTCATCTTAGTAGAACCAGTTTCTCTGAATATGGATGAAGTTCATTTAGTTCGCGATCTTTATTAATATAGAAAAGTGTCTATCCTAACATAATAGAACCTAACCTAAGAGAATCTAATCTAACCCTTCTAGGCGGCCTGCTTTCCATGGCTTTCTTCCGTAGTTTGCATAATTTTGTTAACAAAGTATTATATTTTCATCATGTTTTGGTATATTTGATTAGGATTAGCCGTCAGAGAAACCGGTTCTACTCAGAGGAAGAACTTGTGTGCGGTGGCTATAACGCATAAGTACCAAACTAATAGAGAGAACTAATTATATTGGGTGATGAATAGTGATTGTTTCCATAATTCAAGTTTCAAGGTTGCTCTTTACTTTTATTTGGAAAGAAATGTAATCTGTGTTTGTTTTAAAACTCTATTAAGGGTAATCCCAAATACGAGGGAGGCTACATTTTAGCATTCAGCAATCATTTCAGCAATAAAAGAGAGCTTTCAACCTCACACCCCCATTTTCCACAAGGAGAATTTTTCATCGGCAAGAGTTTCTTGGGGGATTTTCCTAGGGGAAATTTTACAGGGGGGATAGGAGGATTTCCTGGCATAAATTTAAAAACAGTCGCAAATTAATAAAATGAAAAAGATTTTTTGAACTGAAAGTAAGAAGCAGCATAAAAACTTAAAACGAGCAGAAATCATTCTGTATATGAGGGTGGTCGCTGCCCCTTCCACATCCCTCACTCTTTACTCTAAAGTCTGACTCCTGAAAGACAAAGTCCGATCAATCCGAGTGAGAAGTATTTTTAATGAACTTTTAGTGTAAAGAAAGATGATCGAGGAAGGGCAGTCCCCATTTATACATGGAATAATTTCTGTTCGCTTTAAGTTTTAATTTTGCTTCTCACTTTCAGTTGAAAAATGTTTTTTTAACTAATATCTTTTTCTAAACGAGCAGGAATTATTCTGAACATGAGCAGGGGGCTGCCCCTTCCTCATCCCTCACTCTTTACGCTAAACATTAACTCCTGAAAGAAAAAACCCGACGAATCTGAATGAGAAGTATTTTTAAAGAAGTTGTACAGATTTTAGCGTAAAGAGGGATGAATGAGGAAGAAAAGTCCCCTTTCATATATGGAATAATTTCTGTTTGCTCTAAGTTTTAATGTTGTTTCTTACTTTCAGTTGAATTTTTTTTTTATTTTAAACCTTTTTCAATATTTTTTAATTAATAACTCCGGTGTCCACGCACCCACTTTCTTTTACTATGAGCTGCCGTAGCTAGGTATTAAGCTGTGAATTTTAATTTTCTAGAGACTAAAATATGAACGTATCCAAAAAGTAATTGGTGAAGGCAAATGTCATTAGCCATTTATCTAAAGCACTCTTGAGTCACTGTTCGGGCAAAAAAAAGGGGTCTGGGGTGGTATTGGTAAAGATAACCCACTCCACATCGTTTGAATTTGCAGTCAAACAAAAGTAGCTTTTGAGTCGTCAACAGCCTAAACCTTTCAATCATATTGTCGGGCAGCCTCTCATCATATTCACATAGTTTATATCTGTAAATTTAAGTGCAAGTTGAAAGTTGTTTCCCATACGCTAATAGGAGATTAATAGCATTTTTTTTTGTAGCAAGAAAACTGTTGTTAGCACGCCACTTCAAGGTATCAATCGACATGAATTGATGGAAACTGATAAATTTATTGCACAATTTCACCAAAGTTGCCAGATCCGGTTTCAAGTGCGATAAAGTGTCGACAGAACAGGCGCCATGCCGCATAAAAAGTGCAAAAATCAATTATGCTATTAAAGGATACAGTCGCCATGCAGACGAATCCACCTTTCCACCTAACTTGATATAAATTCTGATATGTAGAGAACATATCCAGATAGAAATATAATACTGGATATAAATTACCAAAAAACAACAAACAGATATATTGTTGTAAAATAAAGAACATTTTAAATTCATGCATATAGTGACTAACAATGGATATTTATCTGGATAGTTCTTGCCTATACATTTTTAACAATAAAACTTAACATAAAAACTTAACATGCCTTAACAACAAACAGTCGGTAGCAGAAGTATTGGATAAATTAGTGAGAGGTAAGGTTAGAATATGATGGACAAATATTATATTCCGTCAGGGTAAAAAGTTAAGGGGCGTCTCACAATTTTTCCACGTGTTCTCACATTTTTCCGAATTGCTCGGAAGAAATAGTGCAATAAATTACTATCGGAAGAAAAAGCTCACAAAAAAAATCCAAATTTAGTAAGAATCTTTGCCCCCCTCTTTGGCTTCCTTGCAGTTAGGTTGTAATCCTAGCAGCTCAAGTCCAAGCAATAAGCTTCAAAAAGCCCCTTTTGTCATAATTGAAAAAGAACTACCATGGAAAAAGGCTTTGAGAACGGGATGGATAGATGAGATTGATAGTGTCTAAGATTTTTTCTATGGGTTCTTATCCACTAATCAAATTTGCAGATATATATTTATATCACAGGAAATATGAGAGACTAGCCATGATGGTAACAAAAAATATGTTTCAGTAACTTAAACTCAAAAACTGACTTAGTGTCATTTATTATATCCACTTAGAGAAATTAAGTCACGCGGAACGAGTCCTTGCACGAAAAATCTACAATCAAACAGTTCGTGGTAACGAATTGTAAGTAAGGAACGACCTGGTTCAATAGTAACCAAAACTCTAAAAAATGAAATTTTGATACCAAACGATATCAGAAGAATTGACTTTCTATGTTGATTCCAAATATAAAAGTTTCATTAAGTTTGGTCTTACCCACCAAAAGCAACAAGCTTGAGAAAATATATATGATTTTCAAAAGAAGGGGTAAAGACCCCCTAGAAGTAATATAATTTTAGTGAAAACTACGCCATCACATTCAGCGTATCAAAGAACCCTACTATAGAGGATTCAAGCTCCTATCTGCAAAAATGTGAAATTTTGCGATTTTTGCCATAAGAAAGATCACAGTAGCGTGTTTATTTGTTTCTGTTTTTTTTTTTTTTCAGGGGTGATCACATCGACCCAGTGGGCCTAGAACGTCAGGAGAGGGCTCATTCTAACGGAAATGAAAATTCTAGTTTTCTTATTCAGTGACCAAAAAATTGGAGGGCAATTAGGCCCCCTCCCGCGCCACTTTTTCCCAAAATCGTCGGATTAAAATTTTGAGATAGCTTTTTTGTTCAGCATAGGTGAAAGGCCCAATAACTATGTCTTTGGAGATAACATGACCTCCCAAAGCCCCTGGAAAAAAAGCCTTTTAGTTCTAAAATTGGCCCATTGTTTACGTGTAGCATTTGTTATTGGGAAGCATGCATAAATTTTTCAGGGAGGGAGGGGAGGATGAATTTTCTGCTGGGGAGATTTCGAACGAGAAGAATTTTCCATTGAGAGGGAAATTTCCAGGGGGTGAACTTATTAGGGGAAATTTTACCCTAGGGTAATTTGCCAAAATTCCTATACAAAATTTCTTTATATGCCTTCTTGCTTTCTCTTTACCGATTCAGTTTTACGCGTGGAGATGTTAAGGGTAATTGACCGGGCTAAATTTTCGCCAGGATTGAATTGTCCAGAAGATATTTCTGTGCGAAGGGGAATTTTTCCGTGGATATCGTGGCGTTATTTAAAAGACAATCAGAAATTAAATTTTAAAAAACAAGTTTTTTAACTGAAAGTAAGGGGTAATTTAAAACTTAAAATGAACAGAAATTATTACGTATATGAGCGGAGTTTTCCCCTCCTCAACACCTCACTCTTTACGCTAAAGTTTAAACTTTGTCCCAACTCTTTAAAAGTGTCTCCTGAAAAACAAGGGTTGTTTAATTAGAACAATAGGTAACTTCTTGTTTAAGTGCCAAAGAACTTAAGCGTAAAGAGCAAGGTGTTGAGGAGGGGGCAACCCCCTCATATTCTTAATAATTTTTTTTCATTTTAAGTTTTAATGTTGCTCCTTAGTTTCAGTTGAAAAAAATTGTTCTTTTAGATTTAATTCCTTGGTAAGGCTTCAATCCCATCCAGGTTGTTGTAATAGCATACTACGTTAGAGCCCCAGGTAGGCTCTACATAAATCTGATATGTACGTCCTTTATTCACGATGAATTCTCCCTTCAAGATGCAGGGCCAACTACAAAGGGTTGGGGGGCGGCTAGTCCATGTCACTCCAAAACAAAATTCACAGTTTTGATGTGTTATAACTATTCATTTTTATTTACAAATAATTAGTCTATTTCACATTTTTTCAAACGTGTGCCCCCCCCCCAGAAAAAAAAATACTGAGTACAGGCCAGCTTTGATGTGTGCTCAGTTACTGCTTAATCCCTCGAAAGCCAAATTGTTTCGAAAAATAATCATTGTATGATCGGTATTTTGGATGAAAAATAATCAAAGGCATTTTGAATGATCGAGCAGGAAATGGTTCCAAGTCTGACAAAAAACCAGGATCCCAGAAAAAAGGAAATTAAAATAAAGTATGGAATTTCACTGATTTGCTTGGAATAAGATAGGCCCTGCGGTGCCACAGTGGGATTGACCTCTGATTGGTTATAAGTGACCCGGATTCAATCTCAGCTGCAGCAACCTGCCGAAGAGCCCGGAATTGCGATTCCTGTACTGAGATTATGCGAAGGTGTCTCCATAAAAATCCAAAGAAGAAGAAGAAGGAATAAGAAAGTTCAGCCCGTTATTCAGAAACAAATAAAGAAAGAGACACGTAAGCCTTATCACTATAAGGATAAAGCTATGATACTAGCTTTCTTTAAACTTAAAATAAACGGAATATCACTATTATACTCACGAATAAATGAATTATTGCTATTTAATGAAATCACAGAGCATTACAAAGCACACAATTCGAATGTGCGTTCAGAAATTTTCAAACTGAAATATTTAAAAACTGCCTTTGTTTGAATTCAAGATTAATTATGTGAGAAATGGCTTGGAAAAAGGACAAAACTAAAATCCTGGAAAAGTCTTGAATCATGATGAGCCAGCAAAAAAATACAAAAGAATGGGTGAAGTTCATTTGAAAAATGAAGTGGAGGATGATAATTTCTAATTGGTACAAAAAGTCAAAAGGGATGCCAACCGTTAAATGTAGAAATATTGTAACTATGGGTATTTTTACGATCTTATGACATTCGCACCGTTCGTGGTGGATCAAGAGGGGAAGGGGTAGCCAGTCTCGGCTTTTTGGTAGTTTAATTGCGAACAGTTTCACTTATTTTTATACGAATTCTAGAGCACATAAAAAATATCATCACAACTCTAGCCTACAAGTCGATGAAAATGCAAAAAAAAAACAGGATTTTTCATTGTATTTCTCAAAGTCTAGAAATTTCTGTTGGAAAATCTAGACTGGCCACCAGTCTACCACAAAATCTCCTTGTTCTTTGGATGATGACCTATATTAGATCAGATAAATTCTTTGCTTTTCTTATAAATTTGCCCCTCACCTGCTACAATATCTGACCACAGAAAAAACCCTGAGTACATTTTTGGTCCGGATTTCTCGTTACAAAAATGTTTTAACAAGAACAAAGAATCTTAAGTATCGAATCATTAGCCATTTGACATCTGGACTACAACCAAAATTATCGAGTCGATAGAAACATGAAACGAAATGTTCTGATCTAACAGATGGCAATTCAGAAAAATGATATAAATTTACATAATAAATAATGATGTATTAAACAAAACGTGGAGACAATGAAGTCTATGCAGTTTAGCGAATAAATTAATTTTTATCCCTCTTGTCTTGTACTATGGAGCAAAGATTTTGCCCATGGGAATTTATTGAAGTTTAAACATATCCTTTTAAACATATCTCCTTTCACTGGGGAAATTAACACTTAGTTAGATTTTTATAGCATTTTAAATAAAACAAACCCACAGGCAGAGGCGCCATTTGGGCCAAATCTTGGGGTGGGCATGAACTCCAATTTGCCCCCCCCCAACTTTCACGCAAGAAAAAATGCGAGTTTTGGCAGCACATCGATCGAATATTCTAAGTAAAAACTCATTTTCAGCACCCGTGTGTTGCATGGAAATGTACTGTAACCCTTGTGGAACTCAGCCACACTGACCTCTAAGATTAATTATAACATCAAAGATCATAATCAACGAGGTTAAGCGATTAAACTGAAAGTGGAAAATTCAATCAGACTAAAGGCTGGCCCTCTTCAGTGAGAAACTTTTCTATTTAAGTAAACAATACGTCGGTGAAAGTAATAGGCGTGCAGTAATTTCAAATCAATGGGATAGAATGGATTATGTTGGACATAATGGATTATTATGGCCAGCAAAGGGCCCTTTGTGGTGCCATTTGGGGCCCCCCCAAATGGCACCTCTGCCCGCGGGCAAAAATCCATCTTGAACTAGATTTAATCAAACATGTCTTTGCTATGGTCTTTATGGCTTAGAAAATGATTATTTCTATCTGATTGATTATTCTTAATCAAAATCAACCCTTCCTTTGAAATGATCTCCTCAACCTCCTAAGAACCTTTCTTTTGTGTATCTATGGGCACAAAAGAAAGCAATGTTTTTTCAAACATTTATTATTAGAGAAAATTCTTTATTTGGACGCAAGAACATTACAAAATAAAGGCCCAGTAAGCCCGATGAACTGTATAGTTCTTTCTTTATAACACTAGAATTCTAATTTTCTTATGGACTTTTGATTTCAAATTACATCTTTTCTTTTGATGTCTTCTTATTTATTGGCAAGTTTTAAGTTCTTTTTACTTCTAAGATATCATTCATATCACCCAGAAAGTATATTTACCAAGACAACAATCAAAAGCCGCATGCAGAGGTGGGCTGGGAGGGGTCGCAAGCATATCTAGCTTTCATGAAATACAGCCTCTAATGCAGGATATGCCGCTTCATTAATTATTTGGTGATAGGCTACCGGTTATGACAATAGACTTTTCCATAAATTCTCGAATGTCTTTAAATCTTAAAAAAAAAACTTTTTTTGTAGTGCTCTAACATTTAAAAATAACAAGACCAGGGGAAGATACAGCATTGATGTTTAAGTGAGGGGCACCAACCAAACTTGGACTCCCTCGTTTGTATTTTTTTTGCCACTCTATCCCTGTAATTAGTTCAACTTTCGACACTCTGAGGGTGGTATGTGCCCCCTCACCATTACCTGGTTCCGCCTTGAATAAGGCCACTTGTAATTCAATATTGTGAATGCTATTCTTTGAAAAAGTATGAAATTTTCTTTCACTTTCATTCAGTTTGACCAAAATCAAATATCAGTTGGAATTTTCTAAGTATTTTCTAGCTCAATTTCAGAATGATTTATGGTTCTCCTTGAAAACGACAGCCACGTCAAGGATCTGTGGGAAGGTCTATTGGGTAAATTAAATAAAAAACTAATTTTTTTAGCTGAAAGTAAGGAGCGACATTAAAACTTAAAACGAACAGAAATTACTCCGTATATGAAATGAGTTGCCCCCTCCGCAATCCCTCGCTCATTACGCTAAAGCTTTTAATTGTTTTAAAAAGTAGAATTGTGGCAAAGAGTCAAACTTTAGCGTAAAGAGCGAGGGATTGCGGAGGGGACAACTCATTTCATATACGGAGTAATTTCTGTTCGTTTTAAGTTTTAATGTCGCTCCTTACTTTCAGCTAAAAAAATTAGTTTTTTTATTTAATTTCTGAACGTTTTTGAATTAATGCATGTTTGGTTTTGGCTTTCCGCACATAAATTATTAAAATGAAATTTGTATATTAATTCTTTTTTTGGCTAAATGGCTTTCTCTTAGTTTTGATCAGAGGATTTTGAGAAATAAGGGGTGGAGAAGGAGGCCTAGTTGCCCTCCAATTTTTCGGTTACTTAAAAAGGCAACTAGAACTTTTAATTTTTAACGAACGTTTTTATTAGTAAAAAATATACGTAACTTAAGAATTAACTTACGTAACAAACTTTCATAACCTTATATTTTTATTATGTATACGAGGGGGTTTGTACTAATCTCTGTTCGTTTTAAGTTTCAATGCTACTTCTTCCTTTCATTTGAAAAAACGTTTTCATGTTTATTTTTCATTGTTTTCTTATAGTAATGCTAGAGAATCCTGCGTCCTTTTCATTGAATTTTTCTTCCCCCATGACAGATTCCTCCAAGGAAAGATCCTCCAACATAGCCCCCTCTCCTCAGCCCCACCCCCAAACAAAATAAAATCCCCCTGAAAACGTCTGTACACTTCCCAATAACCATTACTATATGTAAACACCGGTCAAAGTTTGTAACTTGCAGCCCCTCCCCCAGGGATTGTGGGGGAGTAATTCATCCCCAAAGACATAGTTATTATGGTTTTCGACTATGTTGAACAAAATGGCTATCTCAAAATTTTGGTCCGTTGACTTTGGGAAAAAAATGAGCGTGGGAGGGGGCCTAGATGCCCTCCAATTTTTTCGGTCACTTAAGAAGGGCACTAGAACTTTTCATTTCCGTTAGAATGAGCCCTCTTACGACATTCTAGGACCACTTGGTCGATACGATGACCCCTGGGAAAAAAAAAAAACAAAACAAACAAATAAACACGCACCCGTGATTTGTCTTCTGGCAAAAAATACAAAATTCCACATTTTTGTAGATAGGAGCTTGAAACTTCTACAGTAGGGTTCTCTGATACGCTGAATCTGATGGTGTCATTTTCGTTAAGATCCTACGACTTTTAGGGGGTGTTTCCCCCTATTTTCCTAAATAAGGCAAATTTTCTCAGGCTCGTAACTTTTGATTGGTAAGACTAAACTTGATGAAACTTATATATTTAAAATCAGCATTAAAATACGATTCTTTTGATGTAGCTATTGATATCAAAATTCAATTTTTTAGAGTTTTGGTTACTATTGAGCCGGGTCGCTCCTTACTACAGTTCGTTACCACGAACTGTTTGATACGCACTTTAGACAGCTTGTGACGAAACTAAACATTTACCTCAAATGCAATCAAAACCGTATATAGGTTTGACAATTCGCGGGGGATTGGGATTGGATATCAGAGGACTACCTAAAAACGTCGAAACAAAAAAAAAGAGGAAAAAAGCATTTTAAATATAAATTTTGTTCGACGAAGAACCTTTCGGATCAATCTTATGACCGGAGCCCTCCCCCTTTGTACCGCTTTGTAGGCCTACATAAATGTGTACAATAAGTACAAGAATACCTTTGCCAATTGCGCTGAAGCCTTTTTGCAGTGTTTTTTTTTAGGGAAGGCAAAGGATTTTTTGGGGAGAGGTTCTAATTCAAGAAAAAAGTGAGAAAAAATTCTAAGGCTCAAAACGGTCCAATTCCTTAGTTGAAAAAATAATATTTTTTAGATTTATGATGTGCTGATTTAGTTGACTCAGGCCTGCTCCGCATAGAGTGGTAACCCTGTACAGTTTGAGGTTGCAAAGTTATGCAAGGTATTGGTTAAAGACCCATGTGGGCCTATAACCGATTCGAAGTTCGTGAAAGATTTATAGGAAACTCATTTTTGGTCAAAATTTAATCACAGTAGGTGGATGTTGCCCCTGGAGAATTTTGTCTGCTCTGTGAGCTACTCATCACCTCCTCTATCAGACGCATACCCATACTGTTACTTTTTGGGGAGGGGGGAGAACATTTCGGAAGGGTGGCAGATTCTACAGAACGCAAAAAGAGGTATTATATGAAAAATAAAGACAATTACTTGGAATGGACAAAACCACGAGTCTTGCAAGAGTGGGCATATTAGATGGCATAATTCATAATTAGCAAACCTGGTAATTGAACACTCAGAAACTGTGAATAATTTCACAGGAAACAAATGTCAGTTATTTTTGTAGATCGGTCTCTAATTTCAGTTAGCGCGAAAAGTGTTAAGAGGGCCTTGACATTTTTATTGCTAAAACCTTTGGAAGATCGTAATTAACAACTTCTAAAAGTTTCTTGGCGGTCAGATGATCGTAATTAACAACTTCTAAAAGTTTCTTGGCGGTCAGATGAACAGTGTAGCTGTAGTAATGCACACAGGACACACTGACAGACAGATTCACTGGGGGAATGCAACACCCTTTAACAGTTCTTAGTGAGGAGGTATCTTAATATTTTCCAAATCTATGAGAATGTGAGAAACACCATTGATGGTATTAATGACTAATTCTCCATTAGCGATCTACCAGTCTCTATCTGCCTTCGTAGTAAAATTTAATTTGAGGATAGTTGACAGATTTGATAGACGACACGAATGCAAAACATGTTTCGATGAAAGTGATATAGTAGTTTTCGGATATTAGCAGTCCTATCATTATGTTTCACAAATGGTTCAACGAATTTAGATTCTATTCACACCTATCTTATGAATTTCAGGCGTTTATTTTTCTATACTACATACCCGCGAGACTAATTAGAAGCAATAAATGGTAAGATCAAGAAATTCAAAGCCAAGCCTGAACAACGAAATTATTAATTTTCACTAAAGAAATCATATTTCAGAATAAATATTTGTTTGTCGAAAAATATTAATTCACAGTAGGATACAGGACCGTATCCTGGATTTTTTGGTGGAATGTTTTACTCAAGGATTTTTTTCGGGGGGGGGGGAGGTTCACACACAAAAATCTCAAAAAACGCATAAAGAATTAGTTTATATCCATTTTCGTTACGTTTTTACGAGTCAGACAAATTTTTTGGGGGGAGAGGTTCAAATTCCCTAGCCCCCCGGGTACGGGCTTGGTACGATACATACTCATTTGCAGTGCCGCATTATGGGTACATGATACTCTTTTAGAAATTATTTGGCTCTATCAATTTTCATAAAATGACATTTTTTTCAATTAGGTGGAAAGGATGGCAAGCCGCCAATTAATCAATAGAAGAACTGTTATATGAAATTATAAGAAGTTTGAGAACTATTAGTATAGCCAATGTCAAACAGTTCGTGGTAACGAACTGTAGTAAAGAGCGACCCGGCTCAATAGTAACCAAAACTCTAAAAAATTGAATTTTGATATCAATAGCTACATCAAAAGAATCGAATTTTAATGCTGATTTTAAATATATAAGTTTCATCAAGTTTAGTCTTACCCATCAAAAGTTACGAGCCTGGAAAAATTTCCGTTATTTAGGAAAATAGGGGGAAACACCCCCTAAAAGTCGTAGGATTTTAATGAAAATGACACCATCAGATTCAGCGTATCAGAGAACCCTACTGTAGAAGTTTCAAGCTCCTATCTACAAAAATGTGGAATTTTGTATTTTTTGCCAGAAGACAAATCACGGGTACGTGTTTATTTATTTTTTTTTTCCCCAGGGGTCATCTTATCGACCAAGTGGCCCTCTTGCGACATTCTAGGACCACTTGGTCGATAAGATGACCCCCTATTTTTTTTTTCCCCAGGGGTCATCTTATCGACCAAGTGGTCCTAGAATGTCGCAAGAGGGCCACTTGGTCGATAAGATGACCCCTGGGGAAAAAAAAAAATAAATAAACACGTACCCGTGATTTGTCTTCTGGCAAAAAATACAAAATTCCACATTTTTGTAGATAGGAGCTTGAAACTTCTACAGTAGGGTTCTCTGATACGCTGAATCTGATGGTGTCATTTTCATTAAAATCCTACGACTTTTAGGGGGTGTTTCCCCCTATTTTCCTAAATAACGGAAATTTTTCCAGGCTCGTAACTTTTGATGGGTAAGACTAAACTTGATGAAACTTATATATTTAAAATCAGCATTAAAATTCGATTCTTTTGATGTAGCTATTGATATCAAAATTCAATTTTTTAGAGTTTTGGTTACTATTGAGCCGGGTCGCTCTTTACTACAGTTCGTTACCACGAACTGTTTGACATTGGCTATACTAATAGTTCTCAAACTTTTTATAATTTCATATAACAATTCTTCTATTGATTAATTGGCGGCTTGCCATCCTTTCCACCTAATTGAAAAAAATGTCATTTTATGAAAATTGATAGAGCCAAATAATTTCTAAAAGAGTATCATGTACCCATAATGCGGCACTGCAAATGAGTATGTATCGTACCAAGCCCGTACCCGGGGGGCTAGGGAATTTGAACCTCTCCCCCCAAAAAATTTGTCTGACTCGTAAAAACGTAACAAAAATGGATATAAACAAATTCTTTATGCGTTTTTTGAGATTTTTGTGTGTGAACCTCCCCCCCCCCCGAAAAAAATCCTTGAGTAAAACATTCCACCAAAAAATCCAGGATACGGTCCTGTATCCTACTGTGAATTAATATTTTTCGACAAACAAATATTTATTCTGAAATATGATTTCTTTAGTGAAAATTAATAATTTCGTTGTTCAGGCTTGGCTTTGAATTTCTTGATCTTACCATTTATTGCTTCTAATTAGTCTCGCGGGTATGTAGTATAGAAAAATAAACGCCTGAAATTCATAAGATAGGTGTGAATAGAATCTAAATTCGTTGAACCATTTGTGAAACATAATGATAGGACTGCTAATATCCGAAAACTACTATATCACTTTCATCGAAACATGTTTTGCATTCGTGTCGTCTATCAAATCTGTCAACTATCCTCAAATTAAATTTTACTACGAAGGCAGATAGAGACTGGTAGATCGCTAATGGAGAATTAGTCATTAATACCATCAATGGTGTTTCTCACATTCTCATAGATTTGGAAAATATTAAGATACCTCCTCACTAAGAACTGTTAAAGGGTGTTGCATTCCCCCAGTGAATCTGTCTGTCAGTGTGTCCTGTGTGCATTACTACAGCTACACTGTTCTTCCAAAGGTTTTAGCAATAAAAATGTCCCCCCCCCCCAAGGCCCTCTTAACACTTTTCGCGCTGACTGAAATTAGAGACCGATCTACAAAAGTAACTGACATTTGTTTCCTGTGAAATTATTCACAGTTTCTGAGTGTTCAATTACCAGGTTTGCTAATTATGAATTATGCCATCTAATATGCCCACTCTTGCAAGACTCGTGGTTTTGTCCATTCCAAGTAATTGTCTTTATTTTTCATATAATACCTCTTTTTGCGTTCTGTAGAATCTGCCACCCTTCCGAAATGTTCTCCCCCCTCCCCAAAAAGTAACAGTATGGGTATGCGTCTGATAGAGGAGGTGATGAGTAGCTCACAGAGCAGACAAAATTCTCCAGGGGCAACATCCACCTACTGTGATTAAATTTTGACCAAAAATGAGTTTCCTATAAATCTTTCACGAACTTCGAATCGGTTATAGGCCCACATGGGTCTTTAACCAATACCTTGCATAACTTTGCAACCTCAAACTGTACAGGGTTACCACTCTATGCGGAGCAGGCCTGAGTCAACTAAATCAGCACATCATAAATCTAAAAAATATTATTTTTTCAACTAAGGAATTGGACCGTTTTGAGCCTTAGAATTTTTTCTCACTTTTTTCTTGAATTAGAACCTCTCCCCAAAAAATCCTTTGCCTTCCCTAAAAAAAAAAACACTGCAAAAAGGCTTCAGCGCAATTGGCAAAGGTATTCTTGTACTTATTGTACACATTTATGTAGGCCTACAAAGCGGTACAAAGGGGGAGGGCTCCGGTCATAAGATTGATCCGAAAGGTTCTTCGTCGAACAAAATTTATATTTAAAATGCTTTTTTCCTCTTTTTTTTTGTTTCGACGTTTTTAGGTAGTCCTCTGATATCCAATCCCAATCCCCCGCGAATTGTCAAACCTATATACGGTTTTGATTGCATTTGAGGTAAATGTTTAGTTTCGTCACAAGCTGTCTAAAGTGCGTATCAAACAGTTCGTGGTAACGAACTGTAGTAAGGAGCGACCCGGCTCAATCGTAACCAAAACTCTAAAAAATGGAATTTTGACATCAATAGCTACATCAAAAGAATTGTATTTCAATGCTGATTTTAAATATATAAGTTTCATCAAGTTTAGTCTTACCAATCAAAAGTTACGAGCCTGAGAAAATTTGCCTTATTTAGGAAAATAGGGGGAAACACCCCCTAAAAGTCGTAGGATCTTAACGAAAATGACACCATCAGATTCAGCGTATCAGAGAACCCTACTGTAGAAGTTTCAAGCTCCTATCTACAAAAATGTGGAATTTTGTATTTTTTGCCAGAAGACAAATCACGGGTGCGTGTTTATTTGTTTGTTTTGTTTTTTTTTTCCCAGGGGTCATCGTATCGACCAAGTGGTCCTAGAATGTCGTAAGAGGGCTCATTCTAACGGAAATGAAAAGTTCTAGTGCCCTTTTAAGTGACCGAAAAAATTGGAGGGCATCTAGGCCCCCTCCCACGCTCATTTTTTTCCCAAAGTCAACGGACCAAATTTTGAGATAGCCATTTTGTTCAACATAGTCGAAAACCATAATAACTATGTCTTTGGGGATGACTTACTCCCCCACAATCCCTGGGGGAGGGGCTGCAAGTTACAAACTTTGACCGGTGTTTACATATAGTAATGGTTATTGGGAAGTGTACAGACGTTTTCAGGGGGATTTTATTTTGTTTGGGGGTGGGGCTGAGGAGAGGGGGCTATGTTGGAGGATCTTTCCTTGGAGGAATCTGTCATGGGGGAAGAAAAATTCAATGAAAAGGACGCAGGATTCTCTAGCATTACTATAAGAAAACAATGAAAAATAAACATGAAAACTTTTTTCAAATGAAAGGAAGAAGTAGCATTGAAACTTAAAACGAACAGAGATTAGTACGCATATGAGGGGTTCTAAAAATACTTTAGCATAAAGAGCAAGGTATTTAGGAGGAGATAAATACCTTGCTCTTTATGTTAAAGTATTTTTAGTAATTTCAACTATTTATTCTACGGCCTTTCTGATTCAGGGGTCATTCTTAAAGAATTGGGACAAAACTTACGATTTAGTGTAAAGAGCGAGGTATTAACGAGGGTAAAAACCCCCTCGTATACATAATAAAAATATAAGGTTATGAAAGTTTGTTACGTAAGTTAAATCTTAAGTTACGCATATTTTTTACTAATAAAAACGTTCGTTAAAATTAAAAGTTCTAGTTGCCTTTTTAAGTAACCGAAAAATTACAGGGCAACTAGGCCTCCTTCCTCACCCCTTATTTCTCAAAATCGTCTGATCAAAACTAAGAGAAAGCCATTTAGCCAAAAAAGGAATTAATATGCAAATTTCATTTTAATAACTTATGTGCGGAGAGCCAAAACCAAACATGCATTTATTCAAAAACGTTCAGAAATTAAATAAAAAAAAACTAATTTTTTTTTAGCTGAAAGTAAGGAGCGACATTAAAACTTAAAACGAACAGAAATTACTCCGTATATGAAATGGGTTGTCCCCTCCGCAATCCCTCGCTCTTTACGCTAAAGTTTGACTTTTTGCCACAATTCTACTTTTTAAAACAATTAAAAGCTTTAGCATAAAGAGCGAGGGATTGCGGAGGGAACAACCCATTTCATATACGGAGTAATTTCTGTTCGTTTTAAGTTTTAATATCGCTCCTTACTTTCAGCTAAAAAAAAATAGTTTTTTTTTTATTTAATTACTACATATAGCAAGATTCTGATGATCGCATATTGTTTCTTTGTCATTTAGAGAAGCGCAGCTATTTTTTAGCTTCCTAAAATCCCCTTCCAACCAGACTAAAAATGCGTAAAGTGGGCTTGCTTACAGGTAACATTACCTATATAGAGCGAAGCGTATTAGTCCATGAGCCCCTCGGGCAGCGGGGCGAGATCTTTATTTTATATTTATTCAACAACCGAGTGATAAAACTATAGAAAAACAGACCTCGCCCTGCTACCCGCTCTAAACCGAAATCATGTAGGCTATGTTTGCATAATGAGCAGGGTCGTATCCGAGATTTAGTTGGAAGGGTGTAAAAAACTTCAAATACTGGATCAAAAATTTTTTATGCATTTTTGTTACGTTTTTACAAGTCAAACAAAAAGTTAAGGGGGAGGGGGTTCGAAACCTCTAATCCCCTCCCTGGATACGGCGTTAATAAGGAGTCTTGGTTTAGGACAGTCAAACGAATTGTAAAAAAGTGAAGGTTATCTTACAGCATGCTCTCAACTTGCCGTGCAATGCCTTGGTCTTCAGTCACGAATGCATCAGGGCACGATGCCACGACATCATTTGCTTTGTCATTGTACGTTCCTAGAAGCCCCCTATATAGATTATAAACAAGTTTCTTCACGTTAGGATCGCTCATGTCCATAGATTGCTGCGGCCCTCCAGTTGGCTGTGCCGCGTTTAAGGTCCCCATATACAATCCATCTTTAGTAGCCAGAGCCGTCTTCACTGGCCCGGTACCGTTAAAACCATTTTCTGAAGCCATCACTGTTTGAACATGGACTGAATTGGAATTATGCAAAATTGGATAGAACGGATACCACAAGAGGCGGTATACGTCAGCAATAGTGACGTAATTCAGCAGCTTTTAAGATTCTGGAATCAAATATAGCTTCTAGCATAGTGTCTTGCATTTTCATACATCATTAATTAATAGACAAGTTGCATATTAGTCTTAACTAATGAGCTTTATTCTAAGAGAACCCTGGTCTTTGATAGTATTCAAATTAAAAAGAAAATTCAAAACATAAAGTGCAACTTTAAAATTAGAAACGTGTGAAAAATACCTGATTTCCTACACATATGAAAGTATTGGGCTTGAAAGGAAGAAATGAATTGAAAGTTTAAGCAGCATTAATTTTTTCGATAATAAAGAAAGAAAGAAAAGCTGTTAAAAATTTTGTTTTCAATAAAGTGCAAATAGAAATTTAGCCTTTAGGGTTTTTGGGAAAGGGTGGCAGGGCCAAACTTATTTCTTGTAGTTTCTGCTTGTTTAAAGTTTGAATGCAATTTCCATTGCAGTGTCTGTTTGCCTTAGGGTACATTTCTCCATTCATAATAATTCCTACTCGTTTAAACTTTAGTATCTTACATAAGCTGATTTTGCTCGTTTAAATCTTGAATTCACTTTTTAGTTTTCGTGAAAACCTTTTTTCTTTATTTTTTTTCTATTTTAATAATATATATATATATAATCAAATATATATATATATAGTAATGTTAGTTGTTAGTTAGTAGTACAACATTGACTTGTGTTGGTGGAGGTAATCGCGGTTAAAGTAGTTGTGAAAGAGGGAATGGTCGTTGGAGCAGCCGTCTATTCGTAGTAGGAACTGTCATCTTTAGTAGCCAGAGCCGTCTTTACTGGCCTTCATTGATTTTAATCAAATATATATATATATATATATATATATATATATATATATATATATATATATATATATATATATATATATATATATATATAGTAATGTTAGTTGTTAGTTAGCAGTACAACATTGACTTGTGTTGGTGGAGGTAATCGCGGTTAAAGTAGTTGTGAAAGAGGGAATGGTCGTTAGAGCAGCCGTCTATTCGTAGTAGGAACAGCCATGGTAAGGTCAGTCATGTTTTGAGTTGTAAGAGCTAGAGCAATCGTGGTAACAGGGATAGCAGTAGCAATAGCCACTAGAGAAAAAACCTCTGTTGGAGTAAACGTGGTCGAAATACCAGTGGTACCAGTTGTCAGATCGGAAGTATTCATGGTAGTAATTCTTGAAGTAGAAACTATCATGGTACGGGGGGAATACTCCCAGTGGCGGGAGTACTTATAATTTATCTTTAAAAAGTATCAGTAGTAGATCTGAATACTTTCTACAAAGCTATAGCTTTAAATCAAAAGGTGTAATATGTCTATATGTACAAAGATGAGGGAAAGGTATAGAGGAGAGTGCATCTAGAGCCCCAGGGCCAGACTAGATGCCCAGAGGTTCAATTTTAAGTTTTATTCTCTTCATGATTCCCGTATGAGATAGCTAGAACCCCAGCCTGGGGTCCTAGCTACCTGGAGCCCTGGTCCTTGGGTCCCCGGGGTTAGACTTGGGGCCCAATTGTCCAATTTTAAGACTTAATTCATTGTATGATTCTAGTCTCAACAAGGCGTAACATGAATATTGCTTGTGCGTATACGAAATTTATGTCTAAAAATAAGCGACTCGCATAACTTCGTACATATGTTCTTGGGGTTTTCCGCATCATTAGTCCCTGGAGAGGCTGGAGGGATAATTTTAAAGCTTTTTGTCCCTTTCTTTATTAAAATGAAGCCTTAACATTTTGTAGTTAAAAAAGTCCTGGATCTCAGGATGTTCGATCAAGTTATTCTCTCCCTACTTTCTGCCCTCTTCTATTCTATATGACGGGAAAAAAAATACATAGGAAATACATCGTTCTTCATCAAGTCATTAAAACCCTCAAATACCAACTTTGGTGGAAATCAAACAGAATTTATGACACAATCCATGACTTAATCTGTTTTGGTTTTAGGGTTTCCATATCGCAATACTATCCAGAGGTTTATAATCAACGCTTTGAAATCCTTCGATATACAAATTTTGGTAGATACCAGAAGACATATGTGTAAATTTTAGGATGCTCAAATTCTAGTTTTCAGTCTCATATTTGTATTTAGTGACTCCAATAAACGTTAAATACAAATTTCGGTCAATATTAAACGTCTCCTGTGAAAAACGTACATATGGTGTTTGGCTTTGGATGTCTATTACAGAATATCTGCAGAAGATAACACTTATTTCATAGACAAGCTCCAAAGAATTGTAATCAACAAGCTCAACAGACATTGTTGAATATTGGAAGTGTCCTGCAAAATACTTAAACTATATAGCACAATTTATTGTAGGACCCTTCGGTAAGTTCGAAATCTCTAAATACTGACACAAAAAACGTTCCATACAAATTATGTTAGAGACTGGGAGTCAGCGGTGAAGCAGCAAACGCTGCGCACTTTTTACAAGCACTTTTTATACGCACTTTTTATACGCTTTTTATACGCACTTAAACGCTGCGCACTCTGTTTTATTTTAAGACGCTAAAATTGTCATTTCAGACTCAAGTTTGTCATTAATGATCATACAATCCTTAAATACCGACTTTAGTGAATATCAAGCACCATTTTTGAAATATATTGCTACCAAGTTACCAAAGGACTACCAAAAGACTCCCTACCAAATATATATATAATGGGGTTCGAGCGTTCGAACCCCATTTGAGGAACATATTTACTGAGTTTGAATTGACTTCAAAAACCATCAATTACCAGCTTGGGGAAAATCAAGCATCATTTATGAAAAATGTACAAGTTGGACATTTATTTAGGATAGACAGACTACAATTTCATTACTTTCAAAACTAACATTGAACAATTTTGAATCTTTCACTAAATGACCATTGATTGATTGTCAAACAGTTCGTGTTAACGAACTGTAGTAAGGAGTGACCCGGCTCAATAGTAACTGAAACTCTAAAAAATGTAATTTTGATACCAGTAGTTACATCACAAGAATTGCATTTTAATGCTGATTTTAAATACATAAGTTTCCTCAAGGTTGGTTTTACCCATCAAAAGTGACGAGCCTAAAAAAAATTGCCTCATTTTAGAAAAAAGGGGGAAACACCCCATAAAACACCTCATACAATCTTAACGAAAATCACACATCAAATTCAGCGTATCAGAGAACCTTTGAGTAGAAGTTTCAAGCTCCTATTTACAAAAATGTGGAATTTCGCATTTTTGGCCAGAAGATAGATCACGGGTGCATGTTTATTTGTTTTTTTCCCAGGGGTGATCGTATCAAGTGAGTGGTCCTAAAATTTCGCAAGAGGGCTCATTCTAATGGAAATTAGAAGTTCTAGTGCCTTTTTTAAGTGACCAAAAAATTGGAGGGCACCTAGGCCCCCTCCCATGCTCATTTTTTCCCAAAAGACACCGGATCAAAATTCTGAGATCACATTTTATTCACCATAGTCGAAAAACCTAATAACTATGTCTTTGGGGACGACTTACTCCCCCGCAGTCCCCATGGGAGGGGCTGCAAGTTACAAACTTTGACTTGTGTTTACATGTAGTAATGGTTACTGGGATGTGTACATACGTTTTTAGGGGGATTTTTTTGGTTTAGGGGGAGATTTGAGGGGGGGAGGGTTACGTGGGAAGATATTCCCATGGAGGAATTTCTCACGGGGGAAGAAGATTTCAATGAAGGGGGCGCAGGATTTTCTAGCATTATTTGAAAAAACAATGAAACAATAAATATGAAAAGTTTTTTCTATTGAAATTAAGGAGCAGCATTAAAACTAAAAAAGAACAAAAATTATTCCGCATATGAGGGGTTTACCTCCTCGCAATACCTCACTCTTTACGCTAAAGTATTTTTAGTAATTTTAACTATTTATTATACGGCCTTTGTGATTCAGAGGTCATTCTTAAGGAATTTGGACAAAATTTAAGCTTTAGTGTAAAGAGCGAGGTATCGACGAGGGGTGAGCCCCCTCATATACGCAATAAAAACATACAAATATAGAAGTTAGTTACGTAAGTTAATTCGTAAGTTACGTATATTTTTTACCAATAAAAACATTCGTAAAAAATGAAAAGTTCTAGTTGCCTTTTTAAGTAATCAAAAACTGGAGGAAAAATAGGCCTCCTCCTTCGCTCCTTTTTTCTCAAAATATTCCGATTAATTGCAATTAATTAATATGCAAATTTCGTTTTGATTATTTATGTGCGGAGAGCCAAGATCAAAACATGCATTAATTCAAAAACGTCCAGGAATTAAATAAAAAAAAGAGCTTTTTTAAATGAAAGTACGGAGCAACATTAAAACTTAAAACGAACAGAAATTACTCCGTATATGAAAGGGGCTTTTCCTCCTCAACGCCCCGCTCTTTACGCTAAAGTTTCTTACTGTTTTAAAATGTGGAGTTAAGAGAAAGAGTCAAACTTTGGCGTAAAGAGCGAGGCGTTGAGGAGGAAGAGCCATCTCATATACGGAGTAATTTCTGTTCGTGTTAAATTTTAATGTTGCGCCTTATTTTCATTTAAAAAACTTCTTTTTTATTTAATCACACGAAAGAGATGCAACATCAGTGCAGTCTAAATATACGAACTAAGAGGGATTTGGGCCTAAGGGCTTAACTCTGAACTTTTGAAAATCTTTTTATAAGTTTTTTATTTCAAGAAAGTTGAGGATGTCCATCTTTTCACTAAAATATGGATATTAAGTATCTGTTTCAGAAGGGGCTATTTGTATGATTCATTCTGCATGAATCATGTCGCACCTAGTGAATCATACATTTTCTTTTTTATTGGTCTGATTAAAGGGATATCTTTACATTAGGATCCAATTCTCTGTAAGGCAAGGGGGTATATATTGCATTGTTGGGACTGTTGGGCGCCCTCAGGTCAGTTTTTTAATTAATCAGCTTTAATTTGTGATCAAGTAAGCCCACCCCCGACTGCGTACAATGATCTAGATGATGTGACTTGGAGAAAAAACACAAAATAATAGCATGCAAGAGATATATCGCTCTTCATTGAAAAATAAAAATGCACTATTAAATTTCAAACCCAGAAGTCATCGACATTTGTTTCCTAAATAAAATAAAAAAAAAATCCACACGTTTCGTTCTTACTCTCTGTTGTTTTTGTTTTGTTTGTTTTTTTTGTTGTTTTTTTTTTCTTTTCTAACTCATACGCCATCAAAGGGTGTTCTCCAACAGCGTTTCGACTTCCCAAATAATTTAACAAACAATTTTTGGTAACAATTTTCTGATAGCTCACAAAAACACAATTGTTAGTAAAATTAGTAGTCATAATTTGTTGATTAAAACGGACAAATCTATGTATGTTAGATTAATAAAATAGCTACATTAAGATTTTTTCTAGCTCAAAAGCCATCAACGGTGTTCTCCAACAGCGCTTCTAATTCCCAGAAAATTTCACTAACAATTTTCGGTAACTATCTTCTGCTAGCTCAAGAGTTCTCATCTGAAACTAATCTGAAGGACATATTGAAGATAGAAATTGGCCTAAATTGGCAATATTAGTGTATCGACCCCCGCCCCCTTCACAAAGTACTCTGATCTTTCCAAGGATTGTAGCCTACCTGTGTGCACACTTGTATTCCTTCACTAACAGTTATTTTGTTTTTTATTCAAACAATTTGGGACATAAATTAAAATTGTAGTACGGAATTTCTTTTATTTTCATTTATCGCTGACTATTAAGCAAGGTGTGTGAAAACCTCAATCTCAAAAATAAATAAACTTATCCTAAGTAAACCTACATCCATGGTAGTCGTTGAAGTTGTTTCTTCAATTACTCATGTTTAAATTTGTTCTATTCTTAATGAGATCATACTTTTGTTTTAAGAGTGACTTTCTACTTTTTTCTGGAAACCATTTTATGATTGAAGTGTTGATTTCTTATTTCAAAATAGCCTTCTGGATTTGCAAGAACAAATAGAAATGACTAGATATTGGCTGTAAATGGGCACCCAAAATAACTAGAAATGACTCGGAGATTACAGTACGTTTGTGCCAATTTGTTTCCAGGGGGACTGAGAACTTATTATTTTAAATTTAATCAGACCCATGCATTCATATGCAAGTTAATCTGTAAAATGAATTATGCAGGTCTTTTTTATGACACAATACCATACCTCAAACAGTATCAGGGAGACTGCATCCAAAGTCCCTGTGGACTCAAAAAACGTTGTATCTGGAAAGCTAGCATACATTCATATGAACTCAAAATGATTAAACGTAAAACAGACCTTTCCGCAGACTCTGGTTTGCTACTGAAATCGATGAAAATCATCAAAGATAAGCTGTTAACTTATAAAAAAAGAAAAATCTAACAAAAAAGAGGCATTATAATTATAGTAGAAATAAGAAACAGAAATTATTCCGTGTATGAAATGGGGTTTCCACTCTTCAGCGCCCCACTCTTTACGCTAATCTTTGACTCTTTCTCACAACTCTACTTTATAAAACAGTAAAAAACGTTAGAGTAAAGACCGGGGCGTTGAGGAGGGGACAGCCACTTTCATAAACGGAATAATTTCTGTTCGTTTTAAGTTTTAATGTTGCTCCTTACTTTCAGTTAAAAAAAACTTGATTCTTTATTTAATTTCTGGATTTTTTTGAAATAATGCAGGTTTTGAATTTCGCTAACCGAATATGAATAATTAAAACGTAATTTGCATATCAATTTTCCTTTTTTTAAAACTAACAATAACCTTGTAATAACCTAAGTTTGATTTTTGTTCCAGTTATTTAAGAATGACTCCTGAATCACAAATGCTGTTTAATCAAAAGCCTCTATTAAAAGTTAAAAAAGAAACTTTAGCGCAAGAGCAAGCTATTGAGGAGAGGCAACCCATCTCATATACGTAGTATTTTCTGTTCGTTTTAATTTTAATATTGTTTCTTACTTTCAGCTGAAAAAACTTGTTTTTATTTGATTGCTGATCGTTTTTAGATAATTTCGGGAAATCCAGCTCCCCCTTCCATGGGAAAATTCCCTTCCCCCACGATAAATTTCTCCATAGAAAGATTCTCCCATGTATCTTAAATTAGCGATACTTGCGGAACTGATTTTGTAAGGGTTAGTAACAAAACGGCCAAAGAGGTCGAAATTATTTTTATGAAAATGAAAGTCACAAGTTGAGCAATTCTCAAATGACTGAAATGAATGATAGAAAATATCCTTAACAGATATACGTAATAATTTATGTTCGTTTAAGTTTTAATGTTATTCCTTACTTTCAGTTGAGAAAAACTTGTTTTTTTTAAATAACATCCGCAAAAAGAAGACCTACAATATCTTTGGTTTATCAAACAGTTCGTGGTAACGAACTGTAGTAAGGAGCGACCCGGCTCAATAGTAACCAAAACTCTAAAAAATGGAATTTTGATACCAATAGCTACATCAAAAGAATCGCATTTTAATGCTGGTTTTAAATATATAAGTTTCATCAAGTTTAGTCTTACCCACCAAAAGTTACGACCCTGAGAAAATTTGCGTTATTTTAGAAAATAGGGGGAAACGCCCCCTAAAAGTCATAGAATCTTAACAAAAATCACACCATCAGATTCAGCGTATCAGAGAACCCTACTGTAGAAGTTTCGAGCTCCTATCTACAAAAATGTGGAATTTTGCATTTTTTGCCAGAAGGCAGATCACGGATGCGTGTTTATTTGTTTTTTTCTTTTTTTTTTTTTTTTTTTCTTTTTCCCAGGGGTGATCGTATCGACCCAGTTGTCCTAGAATGTTGCAAGAGGGCTCATTCTAATGGAAATGAAAAGTTCTGGTGCCCTTTTTAAGTGACCAAAAAATTTGGAGGGCACCTAGGCCCCCTCCCACGCTAATTATTTTCCCAAAGTCAACGGATCAAAATTCTGAGATAGCCATTTTATTCAGCGTAGTCGAAAAACCTTATAACTATGTCTTTGGGGACGACTTACTCCCCCACAGTCCCCGTGGGAGGGGCAACAAGTTACAAACTTTGACCAGTGCTTACATATAGTAATGGTTATTGGGAAGTATACAGGCGTTTTCAGGAGGATTTTTTTGGTTTGGGGGAGGGGTTGAGAAGAGGGGGATATGCTGGGGGAACTTTCCTTCGAGAATTTGTAATGGGAGAAGAAAATTTCCATGAAGGGAGAGCAGGATTTACTAGCATTATTTAAAAAAAAAAAATTAAAAAATAAAAGTGAAAAAGCTTGTTCAGCTGGAAGTAAGGAACAGCGATAAAACTTAAAACAAACAGAAATTATTACCCATATGGGGGGCTCACCTCCTTCTAATACCTCGCTCTTTACGCTAAAGTATTTTCAGTAATTTCAACTACTTATTCTACGGCTTTTGTGATTCAGGGGGTCATTCTTAATGAATTGGGATAAAATTTAAGCTTTAGTGTAAAGAGCGAGGTACTGACGATGGGGCGAATCCCCTCATATATGTAATAAAAACATGAGAATACAAAAGTTCTTTACGTAAGCTAATTTATAAGTTACGTAAATCTTTTACCAATAAAAAGATTTGTAAAAAAATAAAAGTTCTAGTTGCCTTTTTAATTAACCAAAAAATCGGGGGGCAACTAGGCTTCGTCCCCCGCTCTTTTTTTCTCAAAATCATTCGATCAAAATTATGAGAAAGCCATTGAGCAAAAAAAAAAAAAAAAATGCAAATTTCGTTTTGATTATTCCTCTGCGGAGAGCCAAAATCAAAACATGCATTGATTCAAAAACGTTCAGAAATTAAATAAAAAAAAACAAGTTTTTTTAACTGAAAGTAAGGAGCGACATTAAAACTTAAAACGCACAGAAATTACTTCGTATATGAAAGAGGCTGCTTCCTCATCAACACCCCGCTCTTTACGCTAAAGTTTTTTACTGTTTTAAAAAGAAGAATTGAGAGAAAGAGTCCTCATATACGTAATATGGAGGGTTTCTCCCCCTTGTTAATGCCTCGCTCTTTACGCTAAAGTTCCAATCTTGTTCCAATTCTTTAAAAATGATCCCCTGAATCACAAAGGCCGTTTACTTAGAATAAATAGCTCTTTTGAAATTATTAAAAATACTTTAGTATCGAGAGCGAGGCATTCACGAGGGGGCGAACCCCCTAATATACGTAATAATTTCTGTTCGCTTAAAGTTTTAATATTACTCCTTACTTTCAGCTGATAAAACTTGTTTTTTTGTTAAATTTCTGATTTTTTTTTAATAATGTTGGGAAATCCAGTGCCCCCTTCGCGGGAATTCTCTTCCCCCATGAAAAATTCCTTCATGGAACAATCCTCCCAGGTAGTCCTCTCCCCCAACTCCCCCAACGAAAATCCCCCCATGAAAGAGTCTGTATACTTCCCAATAACCAATACTAGGCTTTATGTAAACATGGGCAAACTTCATAAATTGCAGCCCTTTATTCAGAGTTTTTATGCCTTTTGGGGGGTGTTTCTCCCTTTTTTCGAAAATAAAGCAAATTTTCTAAGGCTTGCAACTTTTAATGGGTAGAATTAAACTTGATGAAAGTTATATATTTAATATCAGCATAAAAATTCAATTCTTTTGATTATTAAAATTGCGTATCAAAGATTCCGTTTTTTAGAGTTTCAGTTATTATTGAACCGGGTCGCTCCTTACTTACAGTTCGTTGCCACGAACTGTTTGAAATACGCCGTCGTGTCCAATCTTGTCCTTAGAACCGGTGGATTCTATAGGGCATGTTGATTCTTAAGCTTGGATGGTCATCTTGTGAATTTTGTCTGACCCCAACTAAAAAATCCGTCTTGTGATGCCCAATTCTCTCAATTTTCTTCGACCTTTCGTACGAAACAATTATCTTGGAAAAAAGTGTACCCTCAAAAAGATTCCGGTATGGGCCTTCGATTCTAGAAGATGAACATAGGCAATAATTTTATAATTTTATAATCTCCGTGCAATTCCTTTCTTCTTATTATTATTTAGAAACACTAATGCATATTTTTTATGCAATTCCTTTCTTCTTCTTCCGCGATTTCTTTCGCATGGGTCGTGGATACTGAAGGGGTACTTTTAGGCAGTAATTTTAGAATTTTCAAGGGAAACATTTTTTCCGACTTATTTTGAGGTAGAGGGGTTGTTTTACCCTTTGTGCTGGAAACTATATAAATGTGACTTGCCCTTGGATTCGTCCTAAAAAAAGGAGCAGCAGTATCCCAAGCCCTAACACTTATTCTTTGTGCTTAATCTAAATATGTTCCTTCAAACGTGGGAGCATACAGGGTTAATTGCCTCCTTCTTTTTATTTTAATCCATCTTCTTATTAGAAATTCAGATGATTTTACCTCAATTTATTCCTTTTATTATTGATAACAGGATTTGTCCTTTAATTGTGTTTTAATTACCTTTTATTAATTAGTAATAATTTTCATTACTTTTAATTGAACTCATACTATACTTCCCCCTCCCGTGCAAATATATAGCCTAAATCATATATAATTAATAGAAATATATGATTTGGGCTATATATATGCACATAAAGGGGGTAGGAGATAAAGTACGGAGGAACCTACAATTGGCACCTTCAAAAGACTCGTAAAAAAAATTTTTATTTCCATATGGTTAATTTTTCCTTGACGTATGTAGTGCTATCCATTTTTTTTATTATTATTATCATTATTATTATATTTATAGGTGTTATGATTCATTGCAGTTTGATAAAGCTCATTTAATGAACTCTCCTTGTGTATGTTTTTTTGTTTTTTTCTGCATATATATATATATATATATATATATATATATATATATATATATATATATATATATATATATATATATATATATATATTTGAAGCAAATGCTTTACATGTCAAGGATTTAAATGCTTAATGTTATACGATCTTTTTCATAATCCCCCTCCTACAGGAAATGGAGCCTCTCTGGGGATTTGTAGATCGCTGTGTAATTATTTTACTATTATATGGAAAAAAAAAATCTATCTATATGTCTATCTAACCTATCTATCTATTCCAATAAAATGTATTTCTACAATTTTCCTGTGTATTATGCAGTAAGGATTGTTATCTTAACATGTTTCATTGTCAAAAGCCCCAATTCTAGGCTTCTATCGAATCCACTATGTCCCTATGGAGAAGGTCTTTACAGACCTGATCTTCAACGCCTAGCACGTTCCTGTCTGTATCAATCTTCAGATTTCCTTTAAATTTTGTAATTTCCAACTTGAACACTTTTAATTACATGGGTTTGAAATTCTCCACACAAAACCAACCACGCTCCAGATGTTTGCAAATGACAACAAAACAATACTAAGCATTAAGACATAATAAATCAAACTGAAAGGCCAATGTCCAAATTGAGGTGTCTCTAAAAACCAATTTAACAAGTCAAAAATGTGCAATCCATATCGTGTGAGTCATTGCGGTCGGAATAACTTGTGCCCTATTTGGTAGTCCCTCTAGCCCAAAGACAACCTTTTGGACCAGTTTGATTACTCAACAGATGCGACTTACACAACATTATTTCAAGGATATTAAGGATAATCACTTATTTAACGACAAAATTTCACCAGGTTTTTCAATTTCTTTGATAAGAATATTTGAAAACTACAAGAATTGGTTTTAGTTTAAAATTTTAGAATGCTATGTGGAGCATCTCGCAAAAAAAGAAGAAGAAAACTAACATAGTCAAGTTACAAGAATGCACATCCTGTTATGATACCAAAACAAATCAGACTTTATATTATTCACAAGCTTCAGTTTCGCGCTTTACCGTTAAGAAACATAAAGAAATGGAACACTGATATAAAATGTGCTAAAGTTTAAGTAACCTCTTCGATAAGGGGGTTGCCATCCTTTCAACAGGGGACATATACAGAATTTATTGTTTGGGGGAGGCACCGATAAAAATTAGTTAAACTTTAGCGTAAGGAGTGAAAGGTTGAGGGGGCAGCAGCCCTCCTCATATACAGAATAGTTCCTGTCGTTTTAAGTTGTAATGTCTCTCTTTACTTTCATCTAAACGATTGTTGTTTTGTTTAATTCATTAAAAGGTGAACTTATTCCTTAAGATCCGCTGTTGAAAAATACTGATAACCCTTCTTCTCCCGGTGTAACTCATGGTATGTCATACAACCCTGCGGACCACACATACTCAGAATTTCAATTTCTTCCTGATTCCAATGAAGGAGATTCCCACTAGGTGGAGCAAAAGGGTCCTGAGGCAGTAGGTGTCCTCGGACGAGGCCCTTTTCTAAACCCTTGGTCATCAGAACCTATTACTTCCAGCGTTCGCTGGTCAACTGCGACCCATTGGTTCCTTAAGACTCTTTAGAAGTCGTGCCTGGTTTTCACGCACAAATCTAAATATATCTGTCTCTTTAAGCCCGAGCGAAACAATAGTTACACCTGCTGATAAACAAAAAACAATATTTATCACTAATTTGAGTTTTTTCTTTATCTCAACGTCACACTTCCATTGCGGAAACAGAAGAAAAAGTCAGTGGCGTCAATCCATGAATTGACGCCAACGCGGTGTGTTCTTTTAGCTGCTGCTCCAAGCTTCTATCTTCTATAATTTCAAATTATACCTTAGATCATCATTCTGATACGTCAATCCCACCTTTTCACAATTGCAGAGGGGGTTCCCCCCCTCCCCGCGAATGTGGAAAAATATCTTTTATGGGTTATTTTCATTGTATAATACCTTTTTTTTGTTATTATCATTGAATTTTTTTAATAACGGCAAATCCCCTCACCCAATATTTCGAAAAATGTATCCCCCCGCCGACCTAAAAATCATTGAATTGACTGACGCAACTGCAATTGTAAAGTTTAAACTTGAAACTTTCACACTGTTGAGCTCAACAAATTACGAACCAGTCGCGACTATGGCGCTGTAGTCGTACTTAATTGTGATTAAATAAAAAAAACGAGTTTTTTTAACTGAAAGTAAGGAGCGACATTAAAACTTAAAACGCACAGAAATTACTTCGTATATGAAAGAGGCTGCTTCCTCATCAACGCCCCGCTCTTTACGCTAAAGTTTGACTCTTTCTCTCAATTCTTCTTTTTAAAACAGTAAAAAACTTTAGCGTAAAGAGCGGGGCGTTGATGAGGAAGCAGCCTCTTTCATATACGAAGTAATTTCTGTGCGTTTTAAGTTTTAATGTCGCTCCTTACTTTCAGTTAAAAAAACTCGTTTTTTTTATTTAATTTCTGAACGTTTTTGAATCAATGCATGTTTTGATTTTGGCTCTCCGCAGAGGAATAATCAAAACGAAATTTGCATATTTTTTTTTTAGGGGGGGGGGGCTAAATGGCTTTCTCATAATTTTGATCGAATGATTTTGAGAAAAAAAGAGCGGGGGCGAAGCCTAGTTGCCCTCCGATTTTTTGGTTAATTAAAAAGGCAACTAGAACTTTTAATTTTTTACGAATCTTTTTATTGGTAAAAGATTTACGTAACTTATAAATTAGCTTACGTAAAGAACTTTTGTATTCTCATGTTTTTATTACATATATGAGGGGATTCGCCCCATCGTCAGTACCTCGCTCTTTACACTAAAGCTTAAATTTTATCCCAATTCATTAAGAATGACCCCTGAATCACAAAAGCCGTAGAATAAATAGTTGAAATTACTAAAAATACTTTAGCGTAAAGAGCTAGGTATCATAAGGAGGTGAGCCCCTTATATGGGTAATAATTTCTGTTTGTTTTAAGTTTTATTGCTGTTCCTTACTTCCAGCTGAAAAAGCTTTTTCACATTTATTTTTTAATTTTTTTTAAATAATGCTAGTAAATCCTGCTCTCCCTTCATGGAAGTTTTCTTCTCCCATGACAAATTCTCGATGGAAAGTTCCCCCAGCATATCCCCCTCTTCTCAACCCCTCCCCCAACCAAAAAAATCCTCCTGAAAACGCCTGTATACTTCCCAATAACCATTACTATATGTAAGCACAGGTCAAAGTTTGTAACTTGTTGCCCCTCCCACGGGGACTGTGGGGGAGTAAGTCGTCCCCAAAGACATAGTTATAAGGTTTTTCGACTACGCTGAATAAAATGGCTATCTCAGAATTTTGATCCGTTGACTTTGGGAAAATAATTAGCGTGGGAGGGGGCCTAGGTGCCCTCCAATTTTTTTGGTCACTTAAAAAGGGCACTAGAACTTTTCATTTCCGTTAGAATGAGCCCTCTTGCAACATTCTAGGACAACTGGGTCGATACAATCACCCCTGGGAAAAAAAAACAAAAAAAACAACAAAAAAACAAATAAACACGCATCCGTGATCTGCCTTCTGGCAAAAAATGCAAAATTCCACATTTTTGTAGATAGGAGCTCGAAACTTCTATAATAGGGTTCTCTGATACGCTGAATCTGATGGTGTGATTTTCGGTAAGATTCTATGACTTTTAGGGGGTGTTTCCCCCTATTTTCTAAAATAACGCAAATTTTCTCAGGCTCGTAACTTTTGATGGGTAAGACTAAACTTGATGAAACTTATATATTTAAAACCAGCATTAAAATGCGATTCTTTTGATATAGCTATTGGTATCAAAATTCCATTTTTTAGAGTTTTGGTTACTATTGAGCCGGGTCGCTCCTTACTACAGTTCGTTACCACGAACTGTTTGACTGTGACAACGGCTACTTAAGACAACAACTACTTAGGATTATAACTTATTCTACCACTTTTGACTCTGAATACTTGTGACCACTACTGCAAATAACTGAGAATATGACTACTTCAGACTACAACTACTTGTGACTATGACTACTTGTTGCTGTGATTACTTGTGAATGTACCTGCAAATACTTGCCACTGCAGCCGCTTGCGAGTATGACTATAACTTTTTAAAACTGCGATTACCTACTAAAACGACTACTTATGACTACTGCTAGTGCTTCTTTTTCTACTACCACGATTGCGAATGTGGCTACAACTGTTAATGCTACTGCTACTACGGCTATAACTACAACTATTGGACAAAATCAAAAGAGTTTTAGTTTAAGCAGTTTGTCTTTATGGTATAGATGCAATACTTATTGAACAGAATAGGGTATTAAATTAAACATTTTGGGTAAAGTTGAAGGGGTATAAAACCAGATCAAAGCACACTATGTGTATTCGAGGTTCTGAAATAGGCATATCAGCAATATCTCGGGAACGGGTGAGGGAATTTAGTTCAAAGCTATTTGGCATGATTGTCTATATTCAAGGCTGAAATATGATGTTGTTTGTAGTAGCTTCAGTCCTATAGAGGCTAAGAGACTATACAGATTGTTAATCAATTTAGTTCAGTGGTTCCCCAACGAATTTTGGCCATGCCCCACCTAGATATTTCTAAAACCCAGATGCCCCCTCGTGATATGAAATTTTTGTTATTCATAATTAATGTGTCTTTAGCTGATGCAAGCTGAAAGGCCATTACCTTGATAATTTTTTGGGGTCGTCCTCAAAGCATATTTTATACTAGTGAAAAATATTGTCAGAATACTCCACCTTTTATACAAAGTATAACGTCATTTCAATACTGTGATGTTTTTTTTTCTCTTTAAATGCATATGTACGTGACGTCATTCCCGTGAAATTTTTGTTCCAAAATTAAGGCTTTAAAGTATAGTCAGCCGAAGGGTGAGCGTCCCGTCCATGACCCACCAAAATATTGCTTTACCCCATCGGTAGGGCCTGCGCTCCACGTTGAGAACCCCAGGTCTAGTTGAATGATATTTCACACACCCATCCGTCCAAAGTTCAATAGTTACAACTATTATTGAAACTTGTTGCAAAATTTGTCCAATATGTAATTACCAATCAAAATCTCTAAGAAAAAATCTAAAAAAAAAAGTCTAAAAAAGCCCTATGAATATTCAAATTTTTTCACCGATAAAAACTATGCAAATTGAAAACGCACAGAAATTAATTAAAAAAAACTATGTCTACCAAAGACGTTTTTCCAAAAAAAAGTAAAGGGCTACGTTAAGTCTAAGACGAGCTGAAAAAAAGTCAAGCTGTAATCCAAGGGTAAAATGAACATGAATAACTATCAACAATATAAAAGAAACTAAAAACGAACAGAAATCAGGGGCATCGCTCTAGCGTTCCCAATGGTAAGGGGTCAAAATGCCTCAATGTATTCTTATCATTATTTTTCCCCAGACCCACTTCATATGAAAGAGGTTATCTTTTGGTCATATAAACTTCAGAAGGGGCTCTTTAGATCGGATGTTGAAGGTTCTATTGCCTATTACAGAAGTCAAAAGTCATTAGAGGGCCACTAGAACCTCTTCCATGCTCTTTTTTCCCCAAATACATTCGACAAAAATTCTTAGATGACCGTTTATTCAAAATAATCCGACGGTCAAGTAACTCTGCCCCCAGGGTTGATAAAACCTTCAGATCCTCAGGGGCAATCTTGTAAGTTATACAATTTGCCCATTGTTTACTTACAAGGTTTTTTATTGGAAAAGGGGGCATTTTCAATCCTAGTTATCCAAAAAGACTTAGAGCATTATGGTTAAAATTCAAGAAAATATTGAGAAGGATATGGAACACAATCACTTATTATGACTTATTATGCTTATTACAAATATTTAAGATTCATTAAGCTTAATGTTACCCATCAAATTACGCGCCTCAGAATATTTATCTGATTTTCCAAAAAGTAGGAAACACCTCCTAAGAGCCAAGGGATCTCAATAAAAATCGCATCATGAGTTTCAGCGTATCGGAAAACCCTCTTGTAAGAGTTTTAAGCTCCCAACGAAGCTGATGGGAGGGGTTGTTACCAGCCCATAAGTTTTGGTTTTTAAAGTTGCACAAGAACTTTTAATTAGCCATCGAATGAAATGGGGAGTCCCCTTCGAAGTTTGTACGACCACGTCTTCCATATGAAGTAACTCTGGGAAAAAATAGATAGAAAAATATTATTACATTGGCTCTTTGCTATAAGCAATTCTATAGGATGCTATAGGGTTTAAGGAGGTGAGTAAAACATTCAATATCTCTTCTAGGAACATTTCGCATTATCCAAGGAGATTATGTGGGTAGGAATCATCCAAAAGGAATGTTCCACAGGGAAGGGGGCATTTTCCATGGGATATTTGGTACTTGCTATTAAAATAGGAAACATCCAAGATGCAGAAGTTAGGTTAATCCAAATGATATAAATATTATAATAATCATAATACCCAAAATATTATGATAATATGGTACTTTAGAAACAAAAATATGGAAACTAAAACAAAAGAAAATGGAAAACTGGCCGCCCAGAAAAAATGATATTAAATACCTAACCTTATTTAACATAACCCATAACCATCCCTAAATATTGAATATTTAATTAAAATATACTTACATCGTTGTTTTTCAAACTCAAAATAAGCAAATCACTACCACTTCCACAGAGCCAAACCGGTTTTTTCAAATAGCTCTTTCAATTCTTTAATGTGTTGTGTTTAACTGACAAGAACTAAATATATTCCACAGGGGTATTTTCCAAAGGCGAAGGGGGGGGGGGAGGTAAACGTCGATCCTCGGAAAGCTCCTTATTGAAGGACTTCAGTCAATACAAGCTTCTTATAATAACAAAGGTTTATGGAAATTTCTCTAATTGGCTTACCTTTAATAAATTACCTTTAACAAATTCTTTGCTACACCTATCTTGATAAAAGCTTGATGATAAACTTATGATCTTAATTGTAAAATACACTGCTGTAAATAAATTGTTATTTCAAATGACATCAGTTGTTATAATTGATTACACAAGTCAATATAAGAATAAATCATACTATTGAGTACCTCGTGACAGTCTAGTGGATACGTATCTGCCGCTGTCCCAAAAGCGATCAGGTTCGATCCCAGCTGTCGCGAGGAAAAGAATGCTTTGTATGTTCATTTAATTTTTTGTTTTTATTTTTGCAACCAGTTTTTTTAAACTTAGAAAGAGCAATTTAATGTAATAGTTATAAGATATTGTTCGGAACATACTCGTGCAAGAATTGAGCGATTTCTTCTTTAAAAATTTATAAAATTGAAGCCAAATATTTTTTCCCCATAAGATAAGGAATAACCAAAAACCTCATAAGTGACCGAAACTAAAAGAAACAGAATCTTAATAACAATGAACATATTAAAGAATCAAACATTGAAGATTATTTAAAATACGTGTATCTCATCAGGCTTAATTTGACCCATCAAAACTACCCGCCTGAGAAACATTTCCCTGATTTTCGAAAGGGGGGAGACACCCCCTAAAAACCAATGGATCTTAATGGAAACCACATCATATGATTCAGCGTATCCAACAACCCTGTTGTTGAACTTTGAGGCTCCCATCTGCAAAAATGCGGAATTTTGCATTTTTTGTCAAAAGAAAGATCGCATATGCATGTTTATTTGTTTTTTTTCTATTTGTTTGTTTTCCATGGGCTGAAAACATCAAACCAATAAGTCCTAGAATATTGGAAACTGAACGCAATTTCAACGCATTTGAACGAAAATTAAAGGTTTTAGTGCCAAAAAAAACTGGAGGGCATCTAGCACCCTCCCACTCATCCCCCATTTTCACTCAAAGCTATCTTATCAAAATTTGAAGACAGTCGTTTTGTTCAGATTAGTTGAAAGGCCAATAACTATGCCGTAGAAAATAACATGACCTCTAAACCCCTGGTCAAAGGTCCTTCAGTTATAGGACTGACCCATTGTTTACGCATAGAATTTGTCATTGAAATATGCGTAAATGTTTTTTTGGGGGGGATTTCGGTGAATTTTATGATGGGGGATTTCTCACATGGACAATTTTTCATGGGGAGGAACATTTTCCTGGGGCAGGGGCGGATCCAGGATTTCTGTAGGGGGGACGCATAGTCGGCTACTTCATTAGACTTGCAAACAAAGAAATACCTACAATTTAAAGGGAACCTCGACAATTATGTGTTGTAGGTAGGTAGTCGAAATGGTCGTTAATTTAATCTAAAATCTGGTGAGGGTTAAAGTTCTAGTAAATCTGTTGAAATTAAAATGGTATAAAAATATTAATACAAAAATAGTAAGTAATTAAAGCCGTCCCGCAAAAAAAAACAAAAAAAAAAAAAACTGTTCGCCATCTATAAGAAAATAATGTTTATATTTTCTGCATAATTTTTTACCTTTGCACTTCTGACCACTATAGCGAGTAAGTTAAACTTTTATTGTAAAAATAGATTGGTCTTGAACCATATTTTGGGATCATACAGTCTTTGTCACAATATATATATATACCTCAGCATATTGGTGAATCTTTATTAAGGCTATTCCTGTCAATAGAGTCCTGTCAGTTTAGAGCTCTTTGTTAGTCTATATATATAAAAATAAGTTGTATGGATGTTTGAGGACTGACGTCATTAAAAGGACTGAACATTATGACGTCATGTATGTATTTTGTGTATGGCGTCATTATAAGTTGACGTCATTATAAGTATACAAGGCTTTGTATATGACGTCATTATAAGCATATAAGGGTTGCAATTAAAAGATAATATTTAGTATAAATCCTACAATGGCAGAAGAAACAGTCGAGGAATCAAATCGTGCGAGAAAATTTAGTATAAATCCTACAATGCCATAAGAAACAGCCGAGGAAGCTGTTCAAAGAGTTAATGCCGAAAGGCTTGCGACTAAAAGAGAAAGTAACAAAAGAAAGCGTGCCGAGGAATCACAAGAATAACGTGAAAACAGGCTTGCGTCTCAAAGAGAAATTACCAAAAAAAAATCGTGCCGAGGAATCACAAGAACAATGTGATAGCAGGCTCGCGGCTCAAAAATACGTCGCTCTTTATGCGAAAGTGTTTAGAACCCCTCACATGCCTAATAATCTCTCTTCGTTTTATGTTTTAATGCATCTCCTTACTTTCAATTGAAAAAACTATTTCATGTTTATTATTTCATTGTTTTTTTTATGATTATGCTAGAAAATCCCGCGATCTTTTCATTGAATTTCTCTTCCCCCATGACATATTCCTCCAAGAAAAGATCCTCCCACATAGCCCCCTCCCCTTAAACCCACCCCAAACCAAAAAATCGCCCTGAAAACGTCTGTACACTTACCAATAACCATTACTGTATGTAAAAACAGGTCAAAGTTTGTAACTTTCAGCCCCTCCCCCAGGGACTGTGGGGGAGTAAGTCATCCCCAAAGAGATAGTTATTATATTTTCGACTATGTGGAACAAAATGGCTATCTCAAAATTTTGATCCGTTTACTTTGGGAAAAAATGAGCATGGGAGGGGGCCTAGGTGCCCTTCAAATTTTTTGGTCACTTAAAAAGGGCACTAGCACGTTTAATATCCGTTAGAATGAGCCCTCACACGACATTCTAGGACCACTGGGTCGATACGATCAGCCCTGGAAAAAAAAACAAAAACAAAAAAAAACAAACGAATAAATACGCAAAAAATGTAAAATACCACATTTTTGTAGATAGGAGCTTAAAAATTCTACTGCATTGTTCTCTGATACGCTGAATCTGATGGTGTGATTTTCGTTAAGATTTTATGACTTTTAAGGGGTGTTTCCCCCCTATTTTCTAATAAGGAAAATTTTCTCGGGTTCATAACTTTTGATTGGTAAGTCTAAACTTAATGAAACTTATATATTTAAAATCAGCATGAAAATGAAATTCTTTTGTTGTCATTATTGTTATAAAAATTCCGTTTTTAAGTTTCGGTTACTATTGAGCCGGGTCACTCCTTACTACAGTTCGTTACCATGAACTGTTTGAAATATTTAATTGAAATATACTTACATCGTCGTTTTTTACTCTCAAAATAAGCAAATGACAACCAACTCCAGAGAGCCAAATAGTTTTTTTTTTCAAATCTTTCTTGAATGTGTTCTGTTTAACAGAAAAGACCCAAATATATTCCACAGGGGTATTTTCCAAAGGCGAAGGGGGGGGGGGAGGTAAACGTCGATTCTAAGAAAAAATCCCTATTGAAGGACTTCAGTCAATACAAGCTTATGATAATAACAAAGGTTTATGGAAATTTCTCTAATTGGCTTACCTTTAATTATTTCTTTGCTAAAACTTGTTTATTTTGGTAAAAACTTGATGATAAACTTATGATCTTGATTGTAAAATACACTGCTGTCAATAAATTGTTATTTCAAATGACATCAGCTGTTATAATTCATATAGCAAGTCACTATATGAATAAATCTTACTATTAAATACCTCGTGACAGTATAGGGGATACGTCACTGTCGCTGGACAGCAGCTGATCACGTTCGTTCCCCGCTATCGTGAGGAAAATGTTTTAATTACGTATATGTGGGGGTTTGCCCCCTCGTCAAAACCTTGCTCTTTACACTAAAGCTTGAATTATGTCCCAATTCTTTAAGAATAAACCCTGAATCACAAACCCCAGTGAATACGTAGTTGAAATTGCTAAAATACTTTAGCTTAAAGAGCAAGGTATCGTGGAGGAGATGAACCCTCTTATTTATGTAATAATTTCTGTTCTTTTTAGGTTTTAATGCTGCTCCTTACTTCCAGCTGAACTTTTGTAGATAGGAGCTTGAAACTTCTATTGTAGGGTTCTCTGATACGCTGAATCTGATGGTGTGATTTTTGTTAAAATTTTACGACTTTTAAGGGGCGTATTTCCCTATTTTCTAAAATAAGGCAAATTTTCTCGGGCTCGTAACTTTTGATTGGTAAGTCTAAACTTAATGAGATTTATATATTTAAAATCAGCATGAAAATGAAATTCTTTTGATGTTACTATTGTTATAAAAATTCCTTTTAGAGTTTCGGTTACTATTGAGCCGGGTCGCTCCTTACTACAGTTCGTTACCACGAACTATTTGAAATATTTAATTAAAATATGCTTACACCGTTGTTTTTCACTCTCAAAATAAGCAAATGACAACCAACTCCAAAGAGCCAAACAGTTTTTTTTTTCAAATCTTTCTTGAATGTGTTCTGTTTAACAGAAAAGATCCAAATATATTCCACAGAGGTATTTTCCAAAGGCAAAGGGGGGGGGGGTAAACTTCGATTCTAGGAAAACTCCCTATTGAAGGAATTCAGTCAATACAAGCTTATGATAATAAAAAAGGCTTACGGAAATTTCTCTAATTGACTTACCTTTAATTAATTATTTGCTAATTTTTTCTTTATTTTGGTAAAAACTTGATGATAAACTTATGATACTAATTTTAAAATACACTGCTGTCAACAAATTGTTATTTCAAATTACATCAGTTGTTATAATTGATTACATAAGTCAGTGTTCGAATAAATCCTAATCTTGTGTACCTCGCAACAGTATGGGGGATACGTCTCTGTCACTGGACTGCAACTGAACACGTTCGTTCCACTCTATCGTGAGGAAAAGCCTGATAAAAGTAATGGTATAATTTTTGTTTTATTTTTGCAACAAGTTTTCTTAAGCTTAAAAAGAGCAATTTAAAGTAACAATTATTAGATATTGTTAGGAACATACTCGTGCAAGAATTGAGCGATTCTTTCTTTTTTGAAAATTTATAAAATTGAAACCAAATATTCCCCCCCCCCATAAGATAAGAAATAACCGAAAACCTCATAAGTGACCGAAACTAAAAGAAAAAGAATCTAAATAACAATGAATATATCAAAGAATCAAACATTGAAGATTATTTAAAATGTATGTATGTCATCAAGTTTAATGTCACCCATCAAAACTACCCTCCTGAGAAAAATTTCCCTGATTTTCGAAAGGGGGAGACACCCCCTTCCAACAACCCTGTTGTTGAACTTTGAGGCTCCCATCTGTAAAAATGCGGAATTTTTTTTTTGTCAAAAGAAAGATCGCAGATGCGTGTTTATTAGTTTTATCGGGAAAGGGAGAATTGAACGAAATTTGAACGCATTTGAGCAAAAATTAAGGGTTATATTGACAAAAAACTGGATGGCAACTAGCCCTCTCTCCCCTCTTTTCTCTCAAAGTTGTCAAAATTTGAAAACAGTCGTTTGTTCAGATTAGTTGAAAAGCCAATAACGATGCTATAGAAAATAACATGACCTCCAAAGCCCCTGGGTAAAGGTCTTTTAGTTACTCACCCATTGTTTACGCATCTTAATTGTTGTTGAAAAGTGCTTACATTTTTTTTTTGGGGGGGGGGGTTGCGGTGAATTTTCTAATGGGGGATTTCCCACATGGATAATTTTTAATGGGAAGGAAAGTTTTCGGGGGCAGGGGCGGATCCAGGATTTTCTTTAGGGAGGGCATAATAGGTTACTTCAATATACTTGCAAACAAATAAATACCTACAATTTATGGAAAACCTCGACAATTATGTGTCGTAGGTAGGTAGTCAAAATGGTCGTAAATTCTATCTAAAATCTGGTGAGGATTAAAGTTCTAATAAATCTATTGAAATTAAAATGGTATAAAAATATTAATGCAAAAATAGTAAGCTATTAAAGCCTCCCCACCATAAAAAAAAAGCTGTTCACCATCTATAAGAAAATAATATTTAATATTTTCTACATAATTTTTTGTCTTTGCACTTCTGACCACTATAGCGAGTGAGTTAAACTTTTTATTGTAAAGAAGTATTGGTCTTGAACCATCTTTTGGGGTCATGCACTTTTTGTGACAATTTGTATATAAAACGAGGGTTTTAAGTATAGGCAATAAAGTATCAACTAATCTCTGCTTCTTTAAAAAAATTAAATGAAAAATAAGTTTTTTTAACTAAAAGTAAGCAGCGACGTTAAAACTTAAAACGCACAGAACCTACTCCGTGCATGAAAGGGGCTGTTTCCTCCTTAACACTCTGTTCTTTACACTAAACTTTGACTCTTTCTCTCAATTTTACTTTATAAAACAGTAAATAACTTTAGCACAAAAAGCCGGACGTTAAGGAGGGAACAGCCCCTTTCATGCACGGAGTAATTTCTGTTCGTTTTATGTTTTAATGTCGCTCCGTACTTTTAGTTAAAAACTTGTTTTTTTATTTAATTTCTGATCGTTTTTGAATTAATGTATGTTTGATTTCGGCTCTCCGTAAATGAATAATTAGAACGATATTTGCGTATTATTTTTTTTTTGCTAATTAGCTTTCCCTTAGTTTTGATCAGACGATTTCGACAAAAAGGGTGAGGGAGGAGGCCTAGTTGCCCTCCAGTTTTTCGTTTACATAAAAAGGCAACTAGAATATTTAATTTTGAACGAAGGTTTTTTTTTAGTAAAAAATATACGTAGCTTACAAATTAACTTACGTAACTAACTTCTATATTCGTATACTTTTATTTTGTGCATGAGGGGGTTGGCCTCCTCGTTAATGCTTTGCTCTTTAAACTAAAGCTTTAATTTTGTCCCAATTCCTTAAGATTGACCCCTGAATCACAAAGGCTGTAGAATAAATAGTTGAAATTACTAAAACTACTTAAGCGTAAAGAGCAAGGTATTTAGGAAGAGATGAACCCCCCATATGCGTAATATTCTCTGTTCGTTTTAAGTTTTAATACTGGTCCTTACTTTCAGTGGAAAAAACTTTTTCATATCTATTTTTTTATTGTCTTTTGTTAAATAGTGCTAGAAAATCCTGCACCCCCTTCAAGGAATTTCTCTTCCCTCATGACAAATTCCTCCAACCAATAGCCCCCTCCCCTCTACCCCCCTTCCCTCCCAGCCAAAAATCCCCCCGAAAAGGTCTGTACACTTCCAAATAACCATTACTGTATGTAAACACTGGTCAAAGTTTGTAACTTGCAGCCCATCCCCCGGGGACTGTGAGGAAGTAAGTCAGCCCCAAAGACATAGTTATTGTATTTTTTGACTATGCTGAACAAAATTGGCTATCTCAAAATTTTTATCAGTTAACGGTAGGAAAAAAATGAGCGTGGGAGGGGGCCTAGATGCCCTTCAATTTTTCTGGTCACTTAAAAAGGGCACTAGAACTTTTAATTTCTGTTAGAATGAGCCCTCTTGCGACATTCTAGGACCATTTGGTCGATACGATCACTCCTGGGAAAAAACAACAAAAAACAAACAAACAAATAAACACGCACCCGTGATCAGTCTTCTGGCAAAAAATACTAAGTTCCACATTTTTGTAGATAGGAACTTGAAACTTGTACAGTAGGGTTCTCTGATACGGTGAATCTGATGGTGTGATTTTCGTTAAGATTGTATGACTTTTAGGGGAATTTTACGCCTATTTTCCAAAACAAGGCAAATTTTCTCAGGCTCTTAACTTTTGATGAGTAAGACTAAATTTAATAACATTTATATATTTAAAATCAATTTAAAATCCGATTCTTTTGATGTATCTATTAGTATCAAAATTTTGTTTTTAGAGTTTCGTTTACTATTGACCCGGGTCGCTCCTTACTACAGTTCGTTACCACGACCTGTTTGATAGTGTTTTAATAAACAGTGTCAACTTTGACGAAATCTCAAGAATTAACTAGTAAAAATTTTACTTTTTATAAAAACATAGTGTATCTTTCCACTTTTCAAAGCTCTGTATATTTCGCTTAAAATACAGAATTCACAATTTTATAAGAAAAGTCCATTTCTGTGTTTCCACAACCACCATATCTATTTATTAAATAAAAAAAACGAGTTTTTTTAACTGAAAGTAAGGAGCGACATTAAAACTTAAAACGCACAGAAATTACTTCGTATATGAAAGAGGCTGCTTCCTCATCACCGCCCCGCTCTTTACGCTAAAGTTTGACTCTTTCTCTCAATTCTTCTTTTTAAAACAGTAAAAGAACTTTTAATTTTTTACGAATCTTTTTATTGGTAAAAGATTTACGTAACTTATAAATTAGCTTACGTAAAGAACTTTTGTATTCTCATGTTTTTATTACATATATGAGGGGATTCGCCCCATCGTCAGTACCTCGCTCTTTACACTAAAGCTTAAATTTTATCCCAATTCATTAAGAATGACCCCTGAATCACAAAAGCCGTAGAATAAATAGTTGAAATTACTAAAAATACTTTAGCGTAAAGAGCTAGGTATCATAAGGAGGTGAGCCCCTTATATGGGTAATAATTTCTGTTTGTTTTAAGTTTTATTGCTGTTCCTTACTTCCAGCTGAAAAAGCTTTTTCACATTTATTTTTTAATTTTTTTTAAATAATGCTAGTAAATCCTGCTCTCCCTTCATGGAAGTTTTCTTCTCCCATGACAAATTCTCGATGGAAAGTTCCCCCAGCATATCCCCCTCTTCTCAACCCCTCCCCAACCAAAAAAATCCTCCTGAAAACGCCTGTATACTTCCCAATAACCATTACTATATATAAGCACAGGTCAAAGTTTGTAACTTGTTGCCCCTCCCACGGGGACTGTGGGGGAGTAAGTCGTCCCCAAAGACATAGTTATAAGGTTTTTCGACTACGCTGAATAAAATGGCTATCTCAGAATTTTGATCCGTTGACTTTGGGAAAATAATTAGCGTGGGAGGGGGCCTAGGTGCCCTCCAATTTTTTTGGTCACTTAAAAAGGGCACTAGAACTTTTCATTTCCGTTAGAATGAGCCCTCTTGTAACATTCTAGGACAACTGGGTCGATACGATCACCCCTGGGAAAAAAAAAAAAGAAACAAATAAACACGCATCCGTGATCTGCCTTCTGGCAAAAAATGCAAAATTCCACATTTTTGTAGATAGGAGCTCGAAACTTCTACAATAGGGTTCTCTGATACGCTGAATCTGATGGTGTGATTTTCGGTAAGATTCTATGACTTTTAGGGGGTGTTTCCCCCTATTTTCTAAAATAACACAAATTTTCTCAGGCTCGTAACTTTTGATGGGTAAGACTAAACTTGATGAAACTTATATATTTAAAACCAGCATTAAAATGCGATTCTTTTGATATAGCTATTGGTATCAAAATTCCATTTCTTAGAGTTTTGGTTACTATTGAGCCGGGTCGCTCCTTACTACAGTTCGTTACCACGAACTGTTTGATTCCATCCTCAAGTGTGATTATATTGTGGCCCGAGAATTCCTCTCTCCCCGTCTACCCCCATGGTCTTAAGCCGTTCCATACCAGGGGCGTAATTTGCAATGGGGCAGGGGGAGCAACTGCACGCCGGACCCCGTTTCCCCCCTCTATACCCCAGTATGCCCCACAGCTGAAATTTAGTTTCTTCAAAAATTTCTTCAAAACTGAGATAAGCCTGCATACTAACACTATATACAGAAATGGGTCAGTTTTCTTTAGCATATTTTTGCCTTTGTGGGGCTATATGGCTAATTTTGGGCTTTTATTGTCATTTTTCACTTGATTTGGGAAAATTGGCTCAAACTTTGCTCCTCCCACCCTTGGATTATGACGAAATTACGCCACTGTTCCATGCAGACGTTTTGTCGAATTTACTTACTATCGTATTAATATAGGTGTGTAGAAAAAAGACTTTTAATTAAAAACCAAGTTATAATCGAAAGAATGCATTGCTTCTTGTAATGGTTGAAAAAAACTGCATTTTTGGATTTTAAGATGCAATTAATGTAAAAGCATTAATGGCTTGGCGATGCATTAAATTTGATAATTTGGGTTTTTCCTATCCGCACTTCACGGATGTAAAGCATCTGGTATTCCAAGAATGCGTGTAGCTCAGCATAAGTAATAAAAGATGTAATATGCTGATTAAACTTTTTCAATTGTTGATGTTAACATTATTCATTTTAACTTTCCTAATGTAATTACATGTAAGCTTGGCTAAGGATGTTTAAGTATTGTCAGATACTCATTTTTAAAACTAAATATTAAATACTTAATGTCTCGCAATAACAATAAATTATAATGCAGAGGCAAATCTAGTAAGAATATGAAACAGGGATATCAGATCCTTGTTGGGTTTATCTTTATCATGGTATGAAGAGTTTTGAACTTCTTAAATTTAATTATTTCGAAATTGGAGATAGGACTGGAATCCCAGATGGAAACCGAATAAGTATTGCATATGGAAAAAAGTAGGCTTGATCTCGCTCCCTCTTAAAATTATTAATTCACCTAAAAATTAAATTTCTGGAAACCTTTGTAAACCATTATTGCTTAACGCGAGTTAGAAAGAGTTTTTATTTATAGAAAAGCAAAACTTTTCGTTCGAAAGGTCTCAGTTTTATGGTTATTTCCTGTCTAAGAGGTCTGCCGTAGACTAAACTTGAAATTAAGCCTCCGGTCCTGTTTTCTCTGTAACCTTTTGGTTCTACACTATACCAACGGGCCTCTCTATTCTTCCTATGCAAAAGAAACCAGCCTAGTTTACCTAGAAACCAGCCACTACTACCCAATTTGATTACATTATATGCTTCTTCTTATATTAAGTCTTTTTAATGCCGCATCAAGACCTTAGAAAAATTTCACTCTAAGAATTAAGATTATTTCTATCACAAACATCGTTGGATTGGTGACAATCAAGGGCTTGAATTGGCACTTAAAACTATTGGCAAGGATAAGGTTATTCTATTAATGATGTTAAGTTTGATTGTGAATGTAGTAAAATGTGAAAGTCTAACTAGTTGTTGCAAGTAGGCATCTTCTGTGTTTTTCATTCTGAATTGAAGTCTTCGTTTTTATTGCAATCTTTTGCCAGATTCTTTTCTAAGTTTTCAATAGCTTTTCTTAATGAACAGGCTGATTGATGATCAGTGAACAAAAATGTAATATCATGTTACAATGTAATATCAACGCTTGAATCTTTTGAAAGGCGGGTAACCCAAAAAATTAAACTATAATATATTTTGAAACATGGATATGTTTAAGGAAATGTTTTTTCCTACTGAGCTAATCTGTTAGTTTTATTTATATATCTTACTCTCCTTAATAAAGATCTTCATTTTTCCAGTGTTTACGCTACAGCTTATGAGTAGTTAGACCTCAATAGATTCTGCAACACAGATAGGGAGATTCCTATTAGAGTTGTAAATGCCTCAAGATGCTATTAGGCACAACTGGGTCTTGCGCAATGCTATAGTGCACCTGTTTGTTACGTAATAGGAATCGCTTATTTACTTTTACACATGTTTTCTTCAAGGTTTTATTATATACACATAGGTCTTACGTAATACTATAGTTCACCTTTTTTGGTTTTCGTTTTTTTTCATCCAGGCGTTTTTTCTTTCAAGCCTTTTTTTTCAGGAATTTTTTTCTTCGAGGCGCTTTTTCTCTTCGGTCTAAAGTTTTTTTTCTTCGATGTATCTTTTTCTTCAAGTTTTTTTTACTTTTTTCTTCAAGATTTTTTTAAAGAAATTTTCTTCAAGATTTTTCCCACTGGGAACCTGCATAATCCATCATCAAAGATTCTTTTCCACTGTAGGAATTGAATGTAGGACCAGAGACTTCCCCAACAGAATGTTACCTTAACCCCCTGTGACAACAACTCCTTCCTAATATTATATTCCGGGAAAGAAATTCTAGAAAATAGCCTGTTTCCTGCGCGGAGAATTCTCTACACAGTTTCTAGATCGATAAAGCTATGAATCGCGTTTTTTAACAGAGAGCGCGAGATCTTCCCGATCTCGATATTTTCCCAACCATTCTTCCCGAGAGCGCGCAAAAATCCAACAATGTTATTGATTATTGATCTATTAGGCACAACTGGGAGTTACATTGTCATTAATTTTTGACGTGAGCTAGACAGGTTAAGCTAGGTATTGAAGTGAGTGAGATGTTACGTAGCATTTGTTTTAGATATTTCATTGCGTAAAAACATACAGAAATTACCTTCTAAAAACAGGGCACCCTCCTCGTTGTACTTTAGATATTGCTCTTAAGTTTTAACATTGCTTCCTACTTTTAGCAAAACATTTGATCTATTTCTATATATTTTCATCTTTAATTTTATAGTTCCTTATTATTTAAAAAAATTAAAACATTTCCATGAATGAGCCTTCTCCTTATTTCGAGTGATTTTGTAAAAATTGGCTGCAAGGTGGTACTCTGCGGCACCCATTCATCGCTTAAATGTTTTCTGACATTTAAATATACTGATAAAAATTTTTTTTTATTGGAACAGTGGGAGCAAACCATTTCATTATTAGATGGTGAGGCTCCATAGTATTTGTCACCAGCGTACCACTCTGCGAACGACCCTTGGTACCCTCTGACACCTTTTATCATTCCCAGGTATTTTCAGACACTCTCTGGATAAAAATGGTGTTTGAAGTGTATTTTGGAAGTTTTTGTTTGAAACGTATCATTTAGGATGTCATGTTGTGATATTTTGTGATTGAGATTGTGTGTGTTAGCTTTGTTCCTGTTTCCGAGTGTGATTTGGAAGTTTTTCATTTGAAACATATGATTTGGGATTTTCAATTTTTCTGTTTCGTGGTTACGCTTGTTTGTTTTAGCCTTGTTGGTGTTTCCAAGTGTATTTTGGAACTTTTTCGTTTAAAAAGTGTGATTTAGGATGTTTAGTTGATCTGTTTTGTATTTTAGATTGCGGGCGTTAGCTCTGTTGCTGTTTCCATGTGTAATGAAAGAAGTTGTTTCATTCCGCTGTTTCGTGGTTTAGCTTTTCCGTGTTAGCTTTGTTGCTGTTTGCAAGTGTGTTTTGTGTGTGTTTGTATGTGTTTTTTGTCTCTCCCTTTCCGTGTCTGTGTGTCTGAATGTCTGTTTGCCTGTCTCTGTGTCTGTCTTTCTTTGATTTTGTGTCTGACTCTTTGTTTGTATGTGTTCTCTCTCTCTCTCTCTGTCTCTCTCTCGCTCTCAGACTCAGAAACAAACAAATACAGATACAGAGAAAAACAGATATTCATACAAACAGACATAGGGAGAGAGGAGAAAAACACATACAATCACACAGATTCAGACACAGAAATACACAAAGACAGTCACAGAGATAAGCACACAGACGTTCAGACACACAGACACGAAGAGAGAGACAAAAAACATAGTAAAACACAGAGTCAGACACAAAAACACACAGAGACAGGAAAACAGACGCTCAGACACACAGGCGTAGAGAGAGAGACAAAACACACTAACAGACGTAGACAAAGACAGAGACAGGAAAAAAGACGCTCAGACACACAGGCGCAAAGAGCGAGAAAAACGCATACAAACACACAGAGAGTCAGACACACAGAGACAGACACAAAGAGAGGCAAACAGACGCTTAAACACACAGGTAGGACGAGCGAGAGACAAAAAACACACAAAAACACACAGATTCAGACACACAAACAAATAAAGATAGACATAAAGAAAGACAAATAGACTCTCAGACACGCACAAACACACACAGATAGAGAATGAGAGAGATAGAGAGAGAGAGAGAGAGAGAGGGATAAAAACAAAGTTAGACACACAAACAAAGAAAGACAGACAAACAGACGCTCAGGCGCACACACACATACACAGAGAGAGAGAGAGAGAGAGAGAGAGAGAGAGAGAGAGAGAGAGAGAGAGAGAGAGAGAGAGAGAGAGAAAGAGAGAGAGAGAGAGAGGGAGAGAGAGAGATGGATAAAAACAAACAAAGTTAGACACACAAACACAGAAAGACAGACACAGAGACAGACAAACAGAGGCTCAGGCGCACAAGCACAGAGAGAGAAAGAGAGAGAGAGAGAGAGAGAGAGAGAGAGAGAGAGAGAGAGAGAGAGAGAGAGAGAGAGAGAGAGAGAGAGAGAGAGAGAGAGAGAGAGAGAGAGAGAGAACCCCATGCAAACACATAGAGTCAGACACACAAATACATAAAGATAAATACGGAGACAGGCAAAAAGACGCTCAGACACAAAGACACAGTGAGGGAGAGACAAAAAACAAATCCAAACACAGAGTCAGACAAAAAGAACACACAGTGGGAGATACAGAGACAGACAAACAGGCGCTCAGACATGCAGGCACAGAGAGAGAAACAAAAACATAAACAAAAACACTTCAGACACACAAAAACACAAAGACGGTCACAGAGACAGGCAAACAGACACTCAGGCACACAGGCACAGTGAGAAAGAGAGAGAGAGAGGCAAAAACACAACAAACAGAGTTTGACATACAAAGAGTAACACTGGACCACTAAAAGTATTAACTGCCACAGCACGGGTACCTGCAACCAACGTATAACTAACCCAGGTACCTGCAACCTGCACGCCACAGCCCAGATACCTGCAGCTAACCTACATCTGTCTCGTGTACCTGAAGCTAATATACAGCTGCACCCACGTACCTGCAGTAAACATAAAGCTCCCCCAGGTATCTGTGGCCAATCTATAGCTGCCTCGGATACTTTGAAGCGAACCTAGTTTTTACCTAGGTTACATCATGTTAACAGACTTTAAGCTAGGTTTGTTTGGGTTCAGCTAGCGTGCGTGCACCCTTTGTTTTTCTCTCTCTCTCTCTCTATGTGTGCCTATGTGTCTCAGCGTCTGTTTGTCTGTCTCTGTGTCTACTTTTGTGTATTTGTTTGTCTGATTCTGTCTGTTCGTGTGTGCTTTATGTCTCTTTCTCTCTCTCACCGAACCTGTGCATCTGACCGTATGTTTGCCTGTATCTTTGTCTATCTTTGAGTGTTTAGGTATCTGACTTTATGTCTTTGTGTGTTTTTTGTCTCTGTCTCTCATTCTGTCTCTGTCTGATTGTCTGTTGGACTGTCTCTGTGTCTTTGTTTGTCTGACTCTGAGTGTTTGTATGTGCTTGTGTGTGTTTGTCACTGTGTCTGTCCTTATGTATTCGTGTGTCTACCTCTGTTTGTTTGTGTGTATGTTTTTGACTCTCTCTCTTTCTCTCCCTCTCTCTCTCTCTCTCTCTCTCTCTCTCTCTCTCTCTCTCTCTCTCTCTCTCTCTGTGCCTGTATGTGTTACTCTGTGGGAGTGTGTCTTTTTTGTCTCTGTGTCTGTTTTCGGGTGTTTGACTGTATTGTGTGTTTGTGTGTGTGTTTGCGTGTCTCTCTCTATGTGCCTGTTTCTATGCCTCTGTGTGTTTTTGCCTCTGTCTGTCTTTGTGTGTTCCTGTGTCTCACTCACCAACTGAAACTGTGTCTGAAATACCAATAAGAACGGGGCGTTGAGGAGGGGACACCCTTTAATGTATAGAAAAAATTCTGTTCGTTTTAAGTTTTAATGTCACTTCTTACTTTCAGTTGAAAACACTTGCTTTTTTCATTTAATTTCTGAACGTTTTTGAATTAATGCATGTTGTAGTTTTGGCTCACTGCACATGAATATTTAAAATGAAATTTGTATATTAATTTTTTTTTTTGGCTAAATTGCTTTCCCATAGTTTTGATCGGGGATCTTGATAAAAAGGGGTGGGGGAGGAGGCCAATTTGCTCTCCAATTTTTGGCTACTTAAAAAGACAACAAGAACTTTTTATTTTTTTACGAACGTTTTTATTAGTAATAAATATCCGTAACTTACGAATTAACTTACGTAACGAACTTCTATATTTGTATATTTTTATCATGTATATAAGGGGGATCACCCCCTCGTCAATACCTCGGTCTTTACACTAAAGCTTGAATTTTGCCCCAATTCTTTAAGAATGACCCCTTGATCACAAAAGCCGTAGAATAAATAGTTGAGAAATACTACAAATACTTTAGCGTAAAAAGAAAGGTATTGAGGAGAAGACGAGCCCGTTATATGCTTAATAATTTCTGTTTGTTTTAAGTTTTAATGCTGCTCCTTACTTCCAGTTGAAAAAACTTTTTTTTTATTTTCTCACTGTTTTTTTTTAAAATAATGCTAGAAAGTCCTGCGGCCCCATCATGGAAATTCTCTTCCCTCATAATAAATTCCTCCATGGAAAGATCCTCCCATGTAACCCCTCTCTCCAACCCAACCCCCCTCCAATGCGAAACAGCCTCCCTGAAAATCTCTGTATACTTCCCAATAACCATTACTAGGCTATATGTAAACACTGGTCAAAGTTTACTACTCGCAGCCCCTTCTCCGTGGGGGATGAAGTCGTCCCCAAAGACATAGGTATTAGGGTTTTCGACTATTTTGAACAAAATAGCTCTCCCAAAATTTTGATCCGATGAATTTGGGAAAATATGAGCGTGGGAGGGGGCCTAGGTGCCCTTCAATTTTTTCGGTCACTTAGAAAGGGCACTAGAACTTTTAATTCTCGTTGAATGGAGCCCTCTCGCGACACTCTAGGACCACTGGGTCGATACGATCATCCCTGGGGAAAAAAAAAACAACAAATAAACATGCATCCGTGATCTATCTTCTGGCAAAAAATACCAAATCCACATTTTTGTAGATAGAGCTTGAAACTTCTACAATAGGGTTCTCTGATACGCTGAATCTAATGGTGTGATTTTATGACTTTTAGGGGGTGTTTCCCCCAATTTTCTGAAATAAGGTAATTTTTCTCAGGCTCGTAACTTTTGATGGGTAAAACTAAACTTGATGAGAAAGTTATATATTTAAAATCAGCATAAAAATATAATTCTTTTGATGTAGCTATTGGTATCAAAATTCCGTGTTTTAGAGTTTTGGTTACTATTAAGCCGGGTTACTCCTTACTACAGTTCGTTACCACGAACTGTTTGATAGTGAAAATAGAGAGAAGGTTTATTGTGTTGACTCGAAATAGTTCCTTCGCAAAGTACAATTGAATCATAGTTTATTTTAGAACATGAAAGTAATTCAGGTTTACATTCAAAACAAAAATATGACGCAGAGGTTGCCAGAAGGTTTAAACAGTATGGGATGGAGAAGTGATTATGGGTGTGTTGTCTACAGGTGGATTTACATTGCACTAATTGGTATTAGTGGTAGCAGTCAGTATAGGCTAAGCTTCATGGTTCTATAACTAACTTTAGCAACAGCAAATATGTTAATTACATTTTCTGAAGTCAAGAAAAGGATTATTGGCTTAGAATTGTAGATGATTTTCTTAGGTATTGATCGAACTGATAACAACAAAGAGAGAGAACACAATTTTTCATGGTTGGAGAATATTAAGAAAAAGTGAAGATTCCTTATTATTCCTTATCTTAGAATCAGGCATTCGGGATTAGCAGAGAAAATGTGATTAAATGCAGCTATTATTGTGCCGAATTTAGTAGTAGTCTGCATCTAAACTTCCTCAGATTTTACAAAAATTAATTTATTTTTACTTTACATTTACTAGTTTAAAAATGTTACCTATATTTCAAAAGCCAAGCAAGAAAAAAAACAACAAAAAAACAGGGCGTCAATTCATGTAAATGTAGCGACAGGGGCAAAAACGAGTTTCTCAAAATAAGGGAGGGGGGCAATATCGCTGTTTTTATAATTTTTCAGTGAAAACACAAAAGAACGTTCTTTAATGAAAATTCAAAGAAAAGCATTATTCCAAAATCTAGGGAGAGGGTAAAAAAAATTTGGGAGCACATACCCCTTCTCCAATTTTAATAAGCGAAAATAGAAAAACCCTGCATATTTTGGCACACCCCATGGCTAAGGTGTCTTAAATGTAACATGATCTAATAAATTACGTTTAAAAATCCGTAACTCTTCTCTTGTTTTATTCTCATCTCTCGTAACTTTCGTTCATTCCCCATCTTTTTTTGTAATCTCTGATCTTTCACTGAAAACGACTTAGCAAACCTTTTGCCAAAATTTCTTCACTCTTATCAAATTATAGATGTATATATATATATATATATATATATATATATATATATATATATATATATATATATATATATATATATATATATATATATATATATATATATATATATATATATATATATATATATATATATATATATATATATATATATATATATATATATATATATATATATATATATATATATATATATATATATATATATATATATATATATATATATATATATATATATATATATATATATATATATTTGAATATATTTAATTAAAACTAGAAAAATGCCTGCAAATTTTTAAATTAGTTTTTTTTTTATAGATAAAATCCACTCACCACTTGATTAGGCTTACAAGTTTGAACGCAACCAGTTATGTAATGTCAGTAGTAAGGCCCAAAACACGAAAATTTGTAATTATTACAAATGATGGTCTGATATTTTGAATAGAGATTACAAAAATTCAAAAACTTTAACAAAGAAAAAGTTTCAAGCTTAGTACATATCGTTGTTAGAAATCGGAGCAGCTTTTATAATAAAATATTTTTTTAAAAGTTTTAAAATAAGAAAATTTTTAAAATAAGATTGCAGTATGAAAAGATATTAAATTGTATAAAGAGCAAAAAACTTGTGGTGGCAAAAATATTTGTATGTATCTTAACAAGGGATCACAACAATTCAACAAGAGCTAAGAGCTCATATGGCACTTGTGACGAGGTTGGAAGAGCCAAGGGCCAAGAGCTCATATGGCGTGAGCTCTAGCAAAGTTCTAAGAATCAATAGATTAATTTAAAAGAAAAATCAGAGGCTTAATACCGGTCGAGATTTAAAATAAGAGCTCTGAGACACAAGGTCCTTCTAGATATCAAAATTAATTAAGATCCGATCATCCACTCGTAAGTTATAAATACCTCATTTTTTCTAATTTTTCCTCTCCCTTCAGCCCCCCAGATGGTCGAATCTGGAAAACAACTTTATCAAGTCAAATTGTGCAGCTCTAAAGTGACAATGGAGAAAGAAGGTTTTTCACTGTCAGTGAAGCCTGGAATATTCATTTTCGGGCATGCATACTTGGGCAGCCCTTGAGGTTTGTCTTTGTCGTTTTCATTAGCCATATGATCAGACGAAATGGTTGGTCTGTCACTTATATACGAAGACAAAAATCTTCCTTGGTAAAGACATCAGGGTTGAAATGCCAAATACCAGATTTTACAAATCACCTCTGGATATTGGAAGAGTTGAATGCACGTGGGAATGGTATGCCAACTAATCCTGCTATATTGTTGATGATAAACCGTTTTTCCCGGATTACTTAGCATCCAATTATCCATCACTTATTGTAATAAGCTTTGAATGGGGAAACAAACTGACGTTTAATGGTTGTAGCCTATGGCTACTATAAGGAGGGATGAGAAGAAGGACAATGACATTTTCCTTTGCTATATTCAAAGAGTTTACCAAAATATGTGATTCATGATTATCGAGGATCAGTAGCTTTTTTCGCTCAGGTGAGGTGCAAGAGTGCTTTACTAAATGGTGCAAGCACTCACAGAGTAATCAGCTCTTGTGATATCCATCCAGACGGGTCTGCTCCCATTTAGTATGGTGGGATGGAAGTTCTTTCTCAGAAAAACAAAATAGCGCGGTAAGAAATTTCCACTCGCAGCAACTGTTGAAATTATTGTACCTAGAGGGCCTCGTTTGGCTGAAATAACTGCCGACTATTTTCTAACCTATATCATAGGTCATCAGGATGTCGAGGTCATCAAATTGTCGTATCTGCCCTATTTTGAGAACGGCTGATGATAGGGACTGGGACTGGCTTAAAAGTCTAAGTCGTTGGGTAATTTTTGTAGGCATACTTTTGTTTGTTTTTTCTTGCTTTCTTCATCTTTTCTGAGCGTTTTATCATGTAGTTCAGTGGCTCACTATGTACCACCTTATACTGGTGCAGTATGCACCACCCACTATCTAGTCGCTAAAACCAAAATCTGACAAGACTGCTGCATTATAAAAAGAAGCGATGGCGCCATTTACAATATCTGATCATCAAGGATTGTAACAAGCCAATAAGACCTTTTCTTAGATCAATCAAAATAGAGATAAATGAAAAAATATGGGCACAAAATAATTCTCTAGGGCGTTGCAAAAAACTTAGCTATCGTACCAAGATAGCTAGCAAAAGAACAATGTTGCAAATTATCTTCAAAACTGGATAAGGAAGTCAACCACGTTGTAAGCAATATCACATGGATCAGGCAACTTTTTTTCGACCTGAATAGATGACAGTTGAGGTCAATGGCTCACTATGGACCTATGCCCGACATGGATCACCTTCCCCTATAATATATATATATATATATATATATATATATATATATATATATATATATATATATATATATATATATATATATATATATATATATATATATATATATATATATATATATATATATATATATATATATAGACCAATATTTTAAGGGGGAGATTGCTTGCAATAGTCATTAGATTTTATTTCAAAGGTTTCAATGATATACGCATCCAGAACGAGCCAACAGGGAAAAGGAGCGCCAGGCTGTTATCAATAATAATCAATTTGCTTATTTCAGCTAATTTGATCATTCACACGGACTTTCGTTTTATTGAAAGGCAAGAAACAAGCAGATTAATCAAATTAGTGATTAATTGGTACAAGGAGGTTAGCCAGGAGGGTAGGGTAAAAATGGATGTCTTACCTAAGACATCCATAGGGATGTCCTGGAATTGTTTAATCCTAGGTTCTTTGAAGCTCTCATCAGCACTAGTGGCTTTAATTCACAAAAATGTAGGGGGGTGGGGCTGTAAAAATTTATTTTGCATAATCTAGGGGGAGCAAAAATGTTTTACTTAAAATCTAGGGATGAGGATTTTTTTTTCAATTAAAAGACCAAAAACGGTTTTAATAGGACAGAAAATCGTCATTGAGCAAATCCCCCCCCCCACCCTCACTCAATTTACATTATTGTTCATCGCTTAGAATAATGCAAATAAAAAACTTCGTTTGTTAATTCAGAATCAGATAGACAAGTTTGTAGGGAAGTGTTCAGAGCCCCCTCTCCCCTTCCAAAAAAAAGGAAAGAAAATATTACCCATTACACGTGTCCAACTTTCTTAAGTTGCCAGGAGAGTAAAAATTAGGATTTACGTTTTTCGCGGGAACAATTTAAAAGGTTTAAATAAGACTAAATATAAAAAAAAAATTGCAGCTGAATAATCCGGTACCCTTTTGGCACACAATTCAGTAAGTGCGAAGCACCCCCTTTGGATTTAGAGCTGACCATGCAATGCACCTTCATGTACTGATTGGGCAAATATGGGCTTACAAAAATATCCCATCCCCCTGAAAAGTTTAAGTGCACGAGCTACGCAAAAGAAAATAAAGCTCCAAATAAGGCTACTACACTCCAATAAGGTCACAAACCTGATTAAATAGATATCCTCAGAAAATTCACAAGAATAATCCCACCTAAATTTTCCACGTCCTCAGATGATATGTCAAGCTTCCCGAATTCGCTTGTTCCAAGAATACACATCCTTAGGCAAATTTCCAGGAGAAGTTAGAAAATCATCGAAAAGTCATAGCTACTTGTAAGATTTAACAAGTCATTTACTTTTTCTAAGTTTTCTTCTTTTTTTGAAAAATGCTTTTATTGAACAAAACAGAGCAAATTAAAAAACAAATGTTTTTTCCTCATGAAAAATAAAAGACGATCTAGAATCGACAGATAATTAATAAGTATTTCAAATGAAAGCAAGGAACGACATTAGGACTTAGCCTACAGAGATTAGTCTATACATGAAGAACAGAGATTAGCCTATACATGAAGGGGGCTGCAACCACCTCAACCCCAAAGTTCTAATGTAGCTCTTTACTTTATGGAAATTTGTTTTCTTCAACAGTTCAAAATATGTCCATTTTTAATATCTTATTTAGGGCAATCTGAATATTATGGGGCCACCGATCCCGATTTTTTTTTTTTTTTTATGCTTAAATTTTACTTGTATATAACAATGCTTTGAAAACAAGGGCTCATTTACGCTTAGTGGTAATGCACAATACAATACATGTTTCCAAAATATGAAATTAAAAGTTTCTTTACTATCAAGTACATTTTTTTTCTTTTCTTTTTTTTACAATACCTTGAAATTTAAAAACTAATGTTACCATTACCGACAACGGGGCGATTAAATCCTCTCCAAAAATTTATCTAAATAATGACGAAGACCACACTGCCTTTCCATAATACAACTACAGAAGAGAGAATAATGAGGACTTTTTTCCCAAGACAGTGAACCAACAAAACCTATTTGAATATTTCTTCAGCAAAGAAAGTAACAAACAATAAAACACTTACAATAAAAATTTTCGGTTAAAAATCCATTCTTTTTTTAAAATAGCCTTGGCATCAATACTTCTTAACGAAAAGTTCAGCCAAGACTGTGTGATAAAAGCTAACATTTTACAAGCTAAAAAAGTTCATTCATTGAACTAACTGTATTTATTAAATATTGGAATAATTTCTTATTGTGATTAAATAAAAAAAACAAGTTTTTTCAACTGAAAGTAAGGAGCGACATTAAACTGTTTTAAAAAGAAGAGTTGAGAGAAAAAGTCAAACTTTAGCGTAAAGAGCGGGGCGTTGAGGAGGAAGCAGCCCCTTTCATATACGAAGTAGTTTCTGTTCGTTTTAAGTTTTAATGTCGCTCCTTACTTTCAGTTGAAAAAACTTGTTTTTTTTTATTTAATTTCTGAACGTTTTTGAATCAATGCATGTTTTGATTTTGGCTCTCCGCAGAGAAATAATTAAAACGAAATTTGCATTTCATTTTTTTTGCTAAATGGCTTTCTCATAATTTTGATCGAATGATTTTGAGAAAAAAAGAGCGGGGAGGAAGCCTAGTTGCCCTCCAATTTTTTGGTTAATAAAAAAGGCAACTAGAACTTTTAATTTTTTACGAATCTTTTTATTAGTAAAAGATATACGTAACTTATAAACTAGCTTACGTAAAGAATTTTTTATTCTCATGTTTTTATTACAGATATGAGAGGGTTCGCCCCCTCGTCAGTACCTCTCTCTTTACACTAAATCTTAAATTTTGGCCCAATTCATTAAGAATGACCCCTGAATCACAAAAGCCGTAGAATAAATAGTTGACATTACTAAAAATACTTTAGCGTAAAGAGCGAGGTATAAGAAGGAGGTGAGCCCCTCATATGGTTAATAATTTCTGTTCGTTTTAAGTTTTAATGCTGCTCCTTACTTCCAGCTGAAAAAAACTTTTTCATATTTATTTTTTCATTGTTTTTTTTTTAAATAATGCTAGTAAATCCTGCGCTCCCTTCATCGAAATTTTCTTCCCCCATGACAAATTCCTCGATGGAAAGTTCCCCCAGTATATCCCCCTCTTTTCAACCCCTCCCCCAACCAAAAAATCCTCCTGAAAACACCTGTACACTTCCCAATAACCATTACTATATGTAAGCACTAGTCAAAGTTTGTAACTTGTAGCCCCTCCCACGGGGACTGTGGAGGAGTAAGTCGTCCCCAAAGACAAAGTTATAAGGGTTTTCGACTACGCTGACTAAAATGGTTGTCTCAGAATTTTGATCCGTTGACTTTGGGAAAATAATTAGCATGGGAGGGGGCCTAGGTGCCCTCCAATTTTTTGGTCGCTTAAAAAGGGCACTAGAACTTATCATTTCCGTTAGAATGAGCCCTCTCGCAACATTCTAGGACAACTGGGTCGATACGATCACCCATGGGAAAAAAAAAACAAACAAAAAAATAAACAAATAAACACGCATCCGTGATCTGCCTTCTGGCAAAAAATACAAAATTCCACATTTTTGTAGATAGGAGCTTGATTTTGTAGAACTTCTACAGTAGGGTTCTCTGATACGCTGAATCTGATGGTGTAATTTTCGTTAAGATTCTATGACTTTTAGGGGGTGTTTCCCCCTATTTTCTAAAATAACACAAATTTTTTCAGGCTCGTAACTTTTGGTGCGTAAGACTAAACTTGATGAAACTTATATATTTAAAATCAGCATTAAAATGCGATTCTTTTGATGTAGCTATTGGTATGAAAATTCCATTTTTTAGAGTTTTGGTTTCTATTGAGCCGGGTCACTCCTTACTACAGTTCGTTACCACGAACTGTTTGATATTTGTCTTCTCTGCAGCTAATTTTTTAGTTCTTTTGGGAGTGGGCATGTTTTTATTCGTTCCTATTTTTGTTTTATTTTGAATTGGATTATTTTCCATAATTAATTTTGTGTACATAGGGTTGAGTTTGTATTCACCCAAGTCTCTATTTAGGGATGTATTATTTAAGTTTCGTTTGATTTCCACTGCCTAGCGGGCAGTTTGTTTGATTTCTAGGTCATTGCTAATTAGAATTGTTTCGTCAAATAGAACATAATGGTTTGGATTTCCAAAAATATGAATACTTAAAGCTGAATCGAAAGATATGGAGTTATTTCTAGACTTTAATGCTTTTTCAATACCTTCATTGTGTTGCTGTAATCTTGTTCCTAAATTTTTGTTGGTTCGACCAATGTAATAATTTCCACAACTACGTGGTATTTGATACACCCCTCTTAGACGAGTAACTGGGGTTTTATCCTTACCAGAATTGAGAAGATTCATTATACTTAAATTACTTGTGAATAAAACACGTAAATTGCTTTTTAAACAAACTATATTTCATATTTTGGAAAATCCAAACATTATGTTCTATTTGACGAAACAATGCTAATTAGCAATGACCTAGGAATCAAACAAGCTGTCCGCGAGGAGGCAATCGAAATCAAACGAAACTTAAATAATAATACATCCCTAAATAGAGACTTGGGTGAACACACACTCAACCCTATGTACACAAAATTAATCATAGAAAATAATCTAATTTAAAATAAAACAAAAATAGGAACGAATAAAAACAAGCCAATCCCAAAAGAACTACAAAATTAGCTGCAGAGAAGGCAAATATCGCAATAAGAAATTATTCCAATTTTTAATAAATACAGTTAGTTCAATGAATGAACCTTTTTAGCTTGTAAAATGTTAGCTTTTATCACACAGTCTTGGCTGAACTTTTCGTTAAGAAGTAATGATGCCAAGGCTATTTTAAAAAAGGAATGGATTTTTAACCGAAAACTTTTATTGTAAATGTTTTATTGTTTATTATTTTATTTGCTGAAGACGGCCCTTAGATATAGGACCAAAATATTCAAATATGTTTTGTTGGTTCACTGTCTTGGGAAAAAAGTCCTCATTATTCTCTCTTCTGTAGTTGAATTTATCTAAAGAACTTCTCAGGGAATGTTTAAACATTGGCCTATAAATGCACTTTCACTAAAGTTTGACTCTTACTTGCATCTCTACTTTTTAAAACAATAAAAAATTTTAGCGTAAAGAGCGAGGCGTTGCGGAGGGGACAACCCCTTCATATACACAATAATTTCTGTTCGTTTTAAGTTTTAGTGTCGCTCCTTACTTGCAGTTAAAATACTTGTTTTTTTATTTAATTTCTGAAGGTTTTTGAATTAATGCATGTTTTGATTTTGGCTCACCGCACATAAATAAAAACGAAATTGGCATATTAATTTTTTTTTTCGGCTAAATGGCTTTCTCATAGTTTTGACCAGAAGATTTTGATACAAAAAAGGGGTGGGGGAGGAGGCCTAGTTGCCCTCCAGTTTTTAGTTACTTAAAAAGGGAACTAGAACTTTTTTTTTTACGAACGTTTTATTTGTAATAAATATACTTAACTTAAGAATTAACTTACATAACGAACTTCTATATTTGCATATCTTTATTACGTATATGAGGGGATTTGCCCCCTAGTTAATACCTCGGTCTTTACACTAAAGCTTGAATTTTGTCCCATCCCAGAATAGAATAAATATTTAGTAGAATAAATAGTTGAAATTACTAAAAATACTTTAACGTGAAGAGCGAAGCATTTTGAAGGAGATGGACCCCTTATTTACGCAGTAATTTCTGTTCTTTTTAGGTTTTAATTCTGGTCCTTACTTCCAGCTGAAAATTTTTTTTATTTATTTTCTCATTGTTTTTCTTAAATAATGCAAGAAAATCCTGCAACCTCTTCATGGAAGTTCTCTTCCCTCATGATAAATTCCTCAATGGAAAGATCCTCCCACGTGACCCCCTCCCCCCTTCAACACGAAAAAGTCCCCCTGAAAACGTCCCAATAACCATTAACATATTAAACAATGATCAAAATTTATAACGTGCAGCCCCTCCCCCAGGGACTGTGGGGGATTAAGTCGTCTCAAAAGACATAATTATTAGGTTTTTCGACTATGCTGAACAAAATGGCTATCTCAGAATTTTGATCCGGTGACTTGGAGAAAAAAATGAGCATGGAAGGGGGCCTAGGTGCCCTCTGATTTTTTGGTCATTTAAAAAAGGGCGCTAGAAAATTTAATTTCCGTTAGAATGAGCCCTCTCGCGACATTGTAGGACAACTGGGTCGATAAGATCACCCCTAGGAGAAAAAAAAACAAAAAACAAACAAACAAATAAATTAACACACGTCCGTGATCTGTCTTCTGGCAAAAAATACAAAATTCTACATTTTTGTAGATAGGAGCTTGAAACTTCTACAGTAGGGTACTCTGATACGCTGAAATTTTCATTAAGATAGAACAACTTTTAGGGGCTGTTTCTTCCTATTTTCTAAAATAAGGCAAATGTTCTCAGGCTCGTAACTTTCGATGGGTAAGACTAAACTTGATGAAACTTATATATTTAAAATCAGCATAAAAGTGCGATTCTTTTGATGTAACTGATGGAATTAAAATTCCGTTTTTTATAGTTTCGTTTACTATTGAGCCGGGCCGCTCCTTACTACAGTTTATTACCACGAACTGTTTGATATTGGTATCTGAGCTGTGCTGCCAGTTTCCTATCTCCAGCCGCTAATCCGCTAGCATCGCTACCACGCACTGTGTCCCAAAAATAAATCGAGTTTTCATAACTGTATTGGCATCTAAGCTGTGGTTTTGTGTGAAATGAATTTATTTTTAACCACGAATGCGTCAAAGCATGGCAGCATGTCCTCTCCGACTGGGATGCTATGGCTTGTTGAAATGTCTACACAGATTGGCAATCTCAAAATCATCACTCAACGATATTTTCGAACCACTTGGCCCAAAATCGTCGGCACAAAATGGCATAAATCCACACCGTGCAGCAATCTGATCCCTTTCGTTAGCTAAAAAAGGCCACTAGAGCCTACTCTTCGTTACTGGACTTATTATTTTTAGTTAACCTGGTGCCGCTTCGTTAGAATAGGTGAACGCCCGAGGTTAACGGACCTTTAATCCGATAAATGACCCCCCCCCCCCAAATAAAAATCCGCATGTCTTTTTAGTCCACATTTTAAGGGCTGGATGTTATTGGGGGGGGGGCAACCATCCTCCTCCCGTATTTAGGTATAGAGGAGCCAAAAAGAAACCGTATTGTGCGAGAAGTCCTAAATTAACAGAGGTGAAAACGTTCTCTGGCACTTCACTGGTGCTATCTATTGAAAGGAATTTTTTTCCATGAACGCGATTACCAATAAGATTAAACTTTCTGTTTGGATTTTTGGAGTTCGTTGTCGAAATGTTATTTTTTAAACGAACGTTAATGTATCTAGCCTTTTGCTTTAATTCTTGGTGAGTTATAGGTTTCTGCCTCTGCAACGGTCTAAAATTATTTGATTAGCTCAGATTTAAAATGGGAATATATTCTAAGAAACTTATGAGCTTCTACATCAGCTGATTTTAAACCCCCTGACAAATTTTAAATACTTATTTTTGCCAAATATCAATATTGTTGTGAATATTCAGATTAGTACGATGTAATCAACTGTTTATGTTTCAGCTGAATTTTTCTTTTTTAATGTATTTTTTTTTCAATAAAAAATAATTAGGTGGTTTAGGTTTACTACATGCTTCTTTCTTTCCTGAGTAATTAGCAACCAGTCACTATGCAAACAGAGGACAGCTGACCTCAAAGCTTAGCATGTGCCTCATAATGGTCCTACCTAGATAGTCCATCTATTCGGACGGATTACGGATATGTACTAAACGTACACTAAGAATCCGACGTACCCTCTTTCCGAATAACATGTACTATACATGTAATAACAATATATGTATGGGGCTGGCATCCCCAGAGACATAGTTTCTGGACCTTCCACTATGTTGAAAAAATGGCTATCTGAAAATTTTGATAGGATGTGTTATGAGAATTTATGGGCGTGGGAGGGGCACCGGCTACGCTTCAATCACTTTTGACTCTTAAAAATGGCACAATATCTTACAATTTCAAACCGAATGAGATCCTTCCAAAGTTTCTACGACAACTGCTTCGACGCAAAGTGCGTATTTTGTCCTTTTCCAATCAATGTCGTCGGCTTTGAATTTCACTGTGGGGGGGGGAATCAGTAATAGGAAATCGAAAACACTTGTATTGAAATCGCTGAAACTTTTCGATACTTTGAAAAGGAAATACAGAAGAAGAGAATAACAAAGAAAATAATGTTGTAAATACGTTTCAAAAAAGGATAAAAAAAAAAAAAATCAAATTTTACTTGATCGCCACAGCTAGTCTGGATTTCCATGGACGAGGGCTATAAGTTAAACGGTAGTAAAATATCTTTGCCATAGAGCAGCCATAAACTCTCAACGAATAGTAAACAACAAAGCCGTTAGTCAACTGATTTTTTTATTATTTAAAATCCCTCAATAATGGTTGTCATAGGAACATTGGAATGAAGGGGTCTAGGTATCGCTTGATTGAGGCCAACATTCGTATTAGAAATCGAATGGGCTACTACAGGACAATAATACTAATGATAATAATTTTAATAAAAAAAAAAAAAAAAAAAAAAAAAACTGTTTAAAAAACGGGCATCTTTTGCAACCAGTGAACTTAGAAGCATACCATTAGCATCAACGGTGCTTTGTGTTAGGTGCAGGTTTGCCATCCGGTGAAAAAATCACTAGATTCTTGAAAAAAATTGCTAAATCAGCACACAAATTACTAGATTATTGACTAGAAATCACCCGAAACCACTAGAATTATAATACTCATTATCAGTGTAATTGTTTTGTATCTTTATCATGCTTTATACAGGCGCACCTATAGGAAGGGGAAAAACTTCCATCCCCGATGTGGAAAAATACCTTTAAATTGATGTTTCGTTTTTCCTCAAGCGAAAATGACCATTAAAATTTTGAACTATCATTTCACTCTAGTTGAGCAAGTATAATTCCTGGGACACCAGCGACAATTTTAAAAATGACCTCTTTATATTTTCAGGGAAAAAGATTGTCTCACCCTAAAAAAATTTAGATAAGCATCGGTCTTATTGCTTCTTTAATTAAAAAAAAGCCTTACCCCCACCGGTATAATGTGCAAATATATAGCCCAAATTATACAAGTCCAATGCATTCTGTCACCTGTTATTTGTTTTTGTGGCTATGAAACCGGTTTTCATATATCGTACATTCTCCACAATAGTTAATACAATATGTAAGCAATGGGTAACTTGTCACTTAAAAAGGGCACTAGAACTTTTGATTTCCAATCAAATAAAGCAGTAGTAATAAAGAATCTTGACAAAGTATAACATTATACTACTAGACTGTAGACTTACACACATGTAGACTTTAAGTTACGCCTAGTTGTGCTTTTCACAGCACTTCATTCATAGCACGCACTTCATCATAGCAGCATTTCAAAGAGCACTTCATTTCTTTTCAGCACTTCATTTTATTAAGAACTTTTATAAACAAGAGCTAAGAGCTCATATGGCACTTGTGACGTGGTCAGAAGAGCCAAGAGCTCATATTGCATGAGTTCTAGCAAAATTCTAAGAAACAATAGATTGATTTAAAAGGAAAATCAGAGGCGGTCGGGATTTAAAATAAAAGCTCTGAGACACGAGGTCCTTCTAAATTTCAAAATTCATTAAGATTTGATCACCCACTTATAAGTTAAAAATACATCATTTTTTCTAGTTTTTTGGAATTAACTCCCCCCCCCCAACTCCCCCAAAGAGAGCGGGTCAGTTCCAGTTATGTCAATTACGTATCTAGGACTTGTACTTATTTTCCCCACCAAGTTTCATCCCAATCCCTCCACTCTAAGCGCTTTCCAAGATTTTAGGTTTTCCCCTCCAACTCCCCCTAATGTCACCGAATCCGGTCGGGTTTTAAAATAAGAGCTCTGAGACACGATATCCTTCTAAATATCAAATTTCATTAAGAACCGATCACACGTTCGTAAGTTAAAAATACCTCATTTTCTCTAATTTTTCCGAATTAACCGTCCCCCCAGATGGTCGAATCGGGGAAACAACTATTTCTAATTTAATCTGATCTGGTCCCTAATACGCCTGCCACATTTCATCGTCCTAGCTTATCTGGAAGTGCCTAAACTAGCGAAACCGGGACAAACAGACCGACAGTATCTGCGTATATAACCAAGTGCCATAAAAATACCGAGATCCGAGTTAAGCTTCGCTAGTGTAAAAGTAGTCGAAAAACGTCGGGTGGTAAATTTTGTATTTTGGGAGGAGGGCCCCCATACTCTCCGATTCTATAAGTTTTAGACCCCCTCCCCCTCATGTGGTGTCCTCTATAATGCAAACTTAGCGTCTTCTTTGTGGTGCCAGTCTGCCCCTGCTCTTACTCTTTCAAACTACATAATACGTCTAAAGTAATTCAGTAATGGCCTTATAAAAAAGTATGTTCATCAATTTCAGAATGATTTATTACTAAAAAGAATAGCATTAGACGTTACTACGGCCTGGTCAAATAGCA